>NC_064857.1:63959333-64324618 GCF_024139225.1 Suncus etruscus | reverse complement strand
AGTGGTCTCCTTCTGTGATCTCAACTACATGTATTAAATTAGTATTTTTGTATCTTTGCTCTAGTTTTACTTTATGAAACACATTATATTTTTGGTTGTTTGGGGGACACTTCCAGGTTCACTCAGGGCTTACTCCTGACTCAGAGATTAGTCCAGGCAGAACTCTGAGGGACCTTATTGGGTACCAAGGGCCTAACCTTGTTTGGCATGCAAGACAAACATTCTACCTGCTGTACTATTTTATTTCCACCACTAAAATCTATTATTTATTTGATTTATTTGCTTTAAGCATTTCATAAAAATAATATGTGTTTGTGTTGAATCCAAGTGCTTTTTGAACTTTTATAAAGTTAGGTATGTTGTGATATTTACTTAGAGGTAGAGTGTTCTCTGAGTCCTGCATTCACCCAACAGGAAGTTCCAGAATGCTTTTCTTTCCATTAGTTTGAAATAATCTACCCTTTGAGTTCTAACTGTGTATGCTTCCTGTTTAATTCTTACTATCTATTTAACTCTATCTACTTCTCATAGGTTGGGCCCCCAAATTGGGTAGTTTTAGAGAATATATTCATGCATTGATTACAACTTCACATATCATTCTTCATTACAAAACCTCTGTCGTTTTTCTGGAATCTTAAGTTGTAAGTATATGTTTGTATCATTTATATGTTTGCTCAAATGCAAGAAACATGCTAAGGATAGTGATCTCAATTTCTCTTTTTAATTTTATATGTAGGGACCACACTGTGCTCTGCCAAGGGCTGACTCCTGGCTCTGTGTTCAGGGATCACTCTTGTCAATATCTTACCCAATGTACTATATTCTTGGTCTTCTCTTGCTTTGGAAAACTGCTGTCTCATGAGAGCCTAAGTATAAAGCAAGTAGGAGGTAAAATGTTTGGGGAAAAATGTGTGAATACTATTTTTTTCACAGTCTGGTTATTTTACTACCCATACACCCCCAATATTTTAAGTCCTTCAGGAATATGTCCAGCCTTACTTTCTTTACCCTGCCATCTAATAAATAGATATCACTGAAATTAACCAAATTAACAAGAAGATTTCCAATCATGATTATGGATAGCAGCTGTTTGTGCAACAGTTTTATGACTTAATTTAGCAAGACCCAAAGGAACAGGAACGGAAATGCGGAAAGTTTTATAGTAGTTCACACTATGATGTATAATTTAGTTAAACCAGAGAGTACTTACTTTTTTGTGGCACTATTTAAGTACTTTATAAATATGAAATCAACCTTCATAAAAGTTTAATCAAGCAATTCTGATGGGGTAAGTACTATTACTATCTGCATTTTGAGAGAAAACTGAGGCAGGAGTGGCTAAAATATCTTCTCTAAATGCTTTATTCAGATAAGCAGGCACTTTCAATAAATGGTTGACAATTTTATATGTATGGGAGCTGAGTTTAGGGAAGGAACTTGAAGCACAGTTCAATATATCTAACTTATACTATTTTAGAATTGGATGATTGAGATAATAGGAAATGTGAGGTTTAAATTAGGAGAAAGTGGAGAAGCTAAAGTAAAAGATAATCTAGAAATTTCTGTTATTTTCTGATTGAGAAAATAGTTACATTAAATCTTATTTCTTTTTATTTTAGATCAGGAAACCATATATTTTATAAGACATTTCATTGGATAAAAATGTGGTATAAAAAGGAAGTATTTATTGTAGATTGAGATTCTGTAATCAAAAAGACAATTTCATTTTGAGTAGTGCTTTTTAATTATGATGTGGTTAACAGAGTTATCAAGGCCACGGATTTGCCATATATTGGAATTCTTGGATTTCATTGAATTTAGTTTGGATGAAAAGGAATAAACCAATCCTAAAGGATTCATGACATTACCATTTAGAGAACAGCCAACAAACCAAAAGGACTTGAGTAGAGAGAGAAAGCATATAATTGGCGATAAGAATCCCTCATGATTGCCTAATTCAAGAAAGCCAACCCATATTAAATCCTTGGTTAAAATTCTTTGTCAGCCATGATAGGACCTAAGATCAAGGAATGGAAAAGCATCCATTCATTGTGACAGAATCTTAAGAAAACAATATTTTTGTAAATAAAATAATATTTCTTAATCTTAGGTATTATTAGGAAAATGAAGTGAAACTTGAGACAGACTGATATAACTAGGTCTAGCTGGAGGGTCCCAGATATGAGGCATAATACTGTCATGTGGAGACATTAGGATTTATCCTAAAGAGTTGGAGAAAGGGATGTAAACATATAAATTAATTTGAATTATTATGCCTTCCCCATAGGAGTCCTGAGACCATTCAGAGTGTCTCAGCTCCTTGACTGGACTTTTTAATTTTTTTTTTTTTTTTTTGGTTTTTGGGCCACACCCGGTGATGCTCAGGGGTTACTCCTGGCTATGCGCTCAGAAGTCGCTCCTGGCTTGGGGGACCCTATGGGACGCCGGGGGATCGAACCGCGGTCCGTCCTAGGCTAGCGCAGGCAAGGCAGGCACCTTACCTCTAGTGCCACCGCCCGGCCCCATGGACTTTTTAATATTTTAATTACTTTATTTAAACACTATGGTTACAAATGGTTCATGATGGAGTACAGTGTACTTCACCCTTCATCAGTGCACATTTTATGACACCATATTCCCAGTTTCCCTCCCCCACTCCTCCCTGCCTACCTTTCAGACAGACATTTTCCTTCTCTACCTCTCTCTTTATCTCTCTTTCCTCTATTGTTTCTTTTATGCACTTTGCTTTGCACCACTGTTATTGAGGAGTACCATGCATAGCACCCAATTATTTTCCAAGGTGAAATGTCATGGTCCCTTCTCTACCCAAATTGCACTGTTCCACTATTTTTGGCAAGCTTCCAACCATGGAATGGTACTCCTGGCCCTCATCTCTATTGTCCCAAGATATTATGAACCAAGTTTGCTTTCTCAATACCATTGCTAATTTTCCCTTCACCAGCCCATATGATTGAACTAGCCTTTCTTTCCCTTTATTTCTTCTTACTTCCTTCCCCCAGATCAGTGCCTTGTTCTCCCATCCTCTGCCCTATGGAAATGTGATTCTCCCGTGTGTTCCTTCTGAAATGATTTGTGTTGGTTTGCTGTGGTAGTCTTGCAGTAGTCCCCCTACTGAATAATTATTAGTTGTCTCTCTTGTGAATGAAGTGAAGAACACGTTGTCATCTCTGAGAAAATGTAATGGACAGATATACACAAAAGACTTTGTAACTGGATTTAAAAACAAAATTATCTGACAGAGCTTTAGAGTGGAAAAATAAAAAACAAACTGGCCGCTTGGTGTTGCCCATGACAAGTGATTTTAAAGAAGTCCCAGGTTCAATAGTTGAAAATACCCTAAATATAGTTAAAGTGAATTTTTGTACAATATAAGTGATCATACTGAGCATTAGTTCTGTTTTATGGCTTTAATACCATGTCTGCAAAATAGCATACAAATCTGGGTACCAAGTCTGGAGGTTTAAAACTCTGATATGTGGAAGACTAGAGATGATAATAGGGGGTGATACTCAAAAGCTGGGTAGTACTAGTAATTGCTTTAGGAGAAATTTATACGATTTTGGTACTTAAATCATTAAAAAATTGAAATTGTCTCTGGAGTTAAGAATTCTAAAACAGGGGCCGGGAAGGTGGCGCTAGAGGTAAGGTGTCTGCCTTGCAAGCACTAGCGTAGGACGGACCGCGGTTCGATCCCCCGGCGTCCCATATGGTCCCCCCAAGCCAGGGGCGATTTCTGAGTGCTAAGCCAGGAGTAACCCCTGAGCGTCAAACCGGTGTGGCACAAAAACCAAAAAAAAAAAAAAAAAGAATCCTAAAACAGACTGGCTGGTGCCTTGGAAGATCTGCTAATCCCTTTTGGCAGAACCAATCCCCTAGTTCTAATCTTTGGGGTTTGGGCTAATATTTATGTCTATTATTTTGGGTAAAATTATATTTCACTGATTTGCATAATCTGTACATACTAATGACTTCATACTGACTTTATACTGACTTCATAATGACTTTATACTGAATTACATTGTGAATTGCACTATATACCTGGATTAATATAAAGTCAGATAAAATTTGAGCTGTCTAAATGTAGGGGCCCTCCTCTTTAGTTATAATTTTTCTAGCTCTATTTACTCCCCACTGAGATCATTAAAATTGTTGACTTGAAATTTTTGAAGCTATAAAACAGATATGTAGACTAACAATCTCTCCCCATTACAGTAGTGTTCAATGGTACATGTATCCAAAGAAATGTTGCTCTAAATAGAATTTACTTACTCCTGAAACTAGATCTAATTCATCATACATTTCTTAATGCAGGACTTCTTGAATTTTTCCCAACTTATTGCCTGTTTTTAACCCAATATATAGACATGAATGAGCTCTGTCAAAAACACCAGGGATTTATTTCTTCTGTGATTTTGAACTAAGTTGGGATCACTGCAAGTTCAAAATTATTTTCTGTTGCAAATTTTTTATGACTCCCACAGTCAATTGTGAATCCCCATATAGGGATGCCCCTACCCTTTAAGAAATGCCCAAGTTCTCCTCTGACCTGTGCTTATGTTCCCAACCTCTTTCTCTGCTCACTGGTTGACTAATCCAAAAATATTATTCTTTATACATTTCTATTCCCCAGCCCAGTCTTTGCTTCATTTCCTTCTTGGTTTGCTTCTTTATTGTTGCCTGATTTACCTCATATATTTCTTTATAAGATCATAATGTTCTTTTGTGGAGTGACCATCACAAGACCAGTCTTGAATTTACGTTTTTATTAGATTGAGAATCAACCTCTTAACTGTAAGTTATGTGAGAAAGTTCAGTATACCATGTGCAATATTACTTATTCAAACCTAAAAATATAAGTGGTTAATATATTTTGGGGGGTTATATTTATTTTAGGAACCCAGGTTTACAAACTGTTATAGTAGGATGTCATAGAGAAAATATTCCAACACCATACCCTCCAATCATTATTAATTTCACTTCACTATGAATCTAATGTCCTTCCCCCAACCTCAACCCACTGCCTGTGGTAACTGATTAATATATTTATTTAAGATGCATATTATGAGCAATGACTGCAATTGGCTACATGTCTGCACTTCTATCAGACCTAGATATTCTGTCTCTACTAGAAGTATATGCAATGTGACAAAAAAGATAAAAAAAATTATAATGTATAACCTTGTGCTTACTTAGGCAGAAAATATTCCTTTTAATACATAGATTATCTCTACAGTCCCTGAAGAGCTGTTAATGTTTGTACTCAGAAAGGTTAAATTTTATTTTTATGTGTGTTCAAATAGTCAGAAATTAATATTCTTTTAGGTGACTGAAATTGTTCCACCTGCTGAAAACTTGAGATTATTTTGTAACTACAGGCACTTTGGGGCAATGAGATAAATGCCCAAGATCTTCAATTTCTGGTATTATATACCAAGCTACCATAAGGAATTATCCCTGAACACAGGATTTTACTACTTTTTATTTGGAGAGAACCGTGAGGAAAGTTCTAAAAGCTAAAGTTACACAAAAAAACTCAGGACCGGAGAGATAGCACAGTGGTAAGGCGTTTTGCCTTGCATGCGGAAGGACAGTGGTTTGAATCCCAGCATCCCATATGATCCCTGAGGCTGCTGGGGGCGATTTCTGAGCCTAGAGCCAGGAGTAACCCCTGAGTTCTGCCAGGTGTGACCCAAAAACCAAAACCAAAACAAAACAAAACAAAAAACCTAACATTATTGCATTCATGCTTATATCTTCAGACTTTGCTGTGCAAAACAATTGTCTTTCATTGCCTTCTATAGAAGTACTAAGCCTATAGTGAAGAAAGACAAAGCTGTGCAGGTAGATGGAAGCTTAGGATGCCTCCCCTCTGCTTATTTATTGCATTTCATTATGTTGACCACATCCAGGCTGCTCCATGTCTTGAAGACAAAAGTGAAAGGATATGAAACTACTTGCTGCCCTTTGTTCTTCTCATTCCCATTTTGATTAAAGTGCTCATGCCCTTCTCTGTATTTGGCATATCCTCTACTTTATAGCTAATTACATTTCCTGTCTGTCCTTAGTTGGAAGAGGGAACAATGTCTTTAAATGATGGAATTTTGAATTGATTTTCTTGGTAAACTAGAAAAGAGGAAGCAAGACTTTCTATTGCTAAATTATACCTAACATTTTGCTAATTCTACTTACATGATTCATCAATCTCTCTTTAATATACTCTCTCTAAATATGGAAATTGTCAATTCTGACCATGTGTCCAACACAGGCTGTGATGATTTAAGCTACTTACACAAGATCACACAGCTAATAGGTTGGAAGATGATATTTGGAACTAAGATCTTCATCACAGGCTGACCAGGTAGTACTGGAGTCAAGACATATGTATTGTTTGTACCTGGTAAGAGTTTGGGCACTTTGAGGCCAGAGAAATAGCACAGTGGTAGGGTGTTTGCCTTGAACACAGCTGATTCAGGATGGATAGTGGTTGGAATGCTGGCATCTCATATCGTCCCCAAGCCAGGAGTGATTTTTGAGCACAGAACCAGGAGTAAACGCTGTGCCACCAGGTGTGACTCCTTCTAAAAAAAAGAATTGGGGCACCAGCATCACATGCCCAGTTCTTTGCACTGAACCACAAACTTAAGTGACTAAATATCAGTGACTATGACCTCAGGGTCCTTGACCACCTCTTTGGAGAAAATCCTACCCTCGATGAAAAGGTTTCATGACACTAAATACATGTATTAGTCTTCAAGATCCATGCTAAATTTTTACAAAAAGAACTTTTGTACTATTCTGGCATGGGGAAGCATAGAATATTTCACTGAATTTTAAAATATTACATTGCAGTATCATGTCAGGATATCATATTTCATTTTCTGTTACATTACACATCTGAGAATATATTACATATGCCTATAGTTAGGACTAGAAGTATCCTGATAATTCTCTGGGTTTTAAAAAACAAATATACTCTATATTTTAATTTTTTAAATATGTACTGATAAGACAGTAGTGGCTACTAGGAATTGAACACTCTAAACTGGAAACACATGAGATTTCATGTTCCGTTGAATTAAATAAAACTATCAATTATTGCATTTTAGAACACCTTTTTTTAATATTAGCTTTTTTTTTCTGGACAACCTAACAGGTTTTAAATATAATAAGTGAATTACAATTTAGAGCCCATTTCTCTCTGCATTTAAAAAATGTATAGAATATTTGTAACTGGGGAGTGAGTTGGGAAACACCTTTTGGTGCTAAGGAGACCCCAGGATGCATTGAGGATTGAACAAGGCTCAGCTGCATGCAAGACTAGGACCCCATCTCCTGTATGGTCTTTCTGACTCCTTACTTTAAGTCTTTGCATTCAGGCCCATTACATTCTGGCCCCTTTAAGAAATCATATTAATATTAAGAGTATAGCTGAAGACTCTACTACCTAAAAGACCTTCCAAATAATTCAGAGAAATTCAATATAATAAATAATCAGCATGCAGCCTGCTTCCTCTTTATTTGGTTGATTTAAGTAAACTTAAATTCCAGTTTTTATTTTAACTCTTCACTAAAAATCGCATGCCTCCTTACTTCTATTTGCCACCTGCTTTTCCACCAATAGGGATGTTACGGGCAAAGCAGTTTTTTGTGACTTTCCCATCTAATTTCCTGCTGGATTGGAGCCTGGTTCCACCCATCAGCTTTTCCAATCACCTCCAAACTAGAATTTTAAGGAAGACATTTTTGTCTTCCGGTCCTCTTCTCATGAAACTCTGATTTGCCTACACACTTGGCTTCTTCTTGGTTACTGTTTGAATAATATATATAGATGATAGATGATAGATAGATAGATAGATAGATAGATAGATAGATAGATAGATAGATAGATATTGAATGATATATATATTATATAATATATTGCCTTCCTCTTGGCTATTGTTAGAATAATATGATATATCATATTATAGGTATTATATCATATTTTGTATTATTATATTATATTATGTTATATTATAATATGGTGTGGGGTTTCATAAGTGACTGTGACCAGAATGAATTTATAGAGAATCTGAGGGGGTTGGGTGGGGGGACCCATACTGGTGGCCTGGGATGGAACCCAGGCCAGGATGATGCCAAGCATGCATCTTACCTTTCCTTTAGAAGCATCCTGGTGGCTCTTACGCACAGGAGCAAGGGAGCTAGCCTAGCATGGCCATTGTCCATGTATGCTGATCCTCTGCTCTCCTTGCAGTGCTCATCCTCCTGATCGTCACCATGCGCAGGCGGAAAAAGGAGCCCCTCATCTTGGACGAGGAGCGCGACATCCGTGAGAACATTGTGCGCTACGACGACGAAGGAGGCGGCGAGGAGGACACGGAGGCCTTCGACATGGCAGCACTGCGCAACCTCAACGTCATCCGTGACAGCAAGACGCGCAGGGACGTGACCCCCGAGATCCAGTTCTTGAGCAGACCCACTTTCAAGAGCATCCCGGACAACGTCATTTTCCGGGAGTTCATTTGGGAGCGGCTCAAGGAGGCCGACGTGGACCCCTGCGCACCCCCTTATGACTCCTTGCAGACTTACGCCTTCGAGGGCAATGGCTCGGTGGCCGAGTCGCTCAGTTCTTTGGACTCCATCAGCTCGAACTCAGATCAAAATTATGATTATTTGAGCGACTGGGGGCCCCGCTTCAAGCGCCTGGCAGACATGTATGGCACGGGCCCGGAGAGCTTGTACTCATAGCCCAGGCACCTTGACTGGCAAAGCACTGCAGACCCCCAAGGGACATACACTCTCCCTAACCCTTCCAGGGGACCCCAGAACTCGACTCGACTTGCTAGAGAAACTTACTGAGTGTAAATGATCTCTTCATTTTTTAACCCCCTTTTTTCCTCCCGCCTTGCTGCAGCAAAACTCTTCACTGGATTGCTCCAAGGCATTGCGCTGACCACAGAAACTTTTGAGCATTTGAAGGCTTTTTGATAATTAGAAAATTAAAAAAAAATGCTCAGTGGCTTGGGAATAGATAGCAACTCTGGGATACTGTCGCAGGCACCTAAAACTCTTGTGAGGGAGAACTGTTCAGTTAAAGGGAGAGAATAGGGGGTTTGCCCTTGAAAAGACCTGGGACTTCCTGCATAGCATAACTTGGGAAATATTTAAGTTTCTAAAATCATTCTGTGATGTATCTAAAATCTAGCAAAATCTTCTTGCTGGTGGTTAGCCGAAATACTTTATTTAACACTATATATATTATTTTTATTTCTTTTTTTTTTAATTAAATACTTGATTTAAACACCATGGTTACAAAGTTGTTCATGGTTGATTTTCTGACCTGACATACAATGTACAATCTCTTCACCAGTACCCATTTCCCACAAATTATGTACCCAGATTCCCTCCTGCCTTACCCTCTGCCTATCTCTGTCTAAGAGCAGACATTTTACTTCTCTTTCTCTCTCTCTTGCTCTTGCTTTTGTTCATTCTGTCCCCTCCCCATTTCTCTCTTCCACTCTTCTCTGTCTCTCTGACTCTCTCCCTTTTTAACCTTTTTGTACACTGTAGTTTTCACTACTGTTAATGAAAAGGTACCTTTCATATCATGTTACCTGCTTTCAGCACTCAATTCTGTCCAGAGTGATGTTTCTATATTTTAACCATCATTGCCTAGTGGTCCCTTCTCTACCCTAGCTGCACTCACTGCTCTTTGTAGCAAGCTTTTTATAAATAACTGTTTCTTTTGATCCTCATCTCTATTGTCTCTGGATATTATTACCATACTATTTTTTTCAACTTCATATATTCCATGAATGAGTGATATCATATATATATATATATATATATGTATACGTATGTATGTATATATACATATATAAGATATCCCTCTTCCTCTGACTCATTTTACTCAGCATAATAGTCTCCATATCTATCCATATTTAAGCAAATTACTTCATCTTTCCTAACTGCTGTGAGGTATATAAATTCTCAGAAAATCCTACCCATGTGTAAACCACCTCCCCAATAAAACAAGGGAATATAATTTGGTGGAAGGCAAACAACATTGTTTTGAAAATCAATCAGGAAGGGTATCCTAATAAGAAAAGAGTGTTTTAAATTTTGTCCTTGTCCAGAGATGCCTGTGTAGGTATGAACAAAAGTTGCTGTCTATTCTTTGATTTTGTTTTTAATTATCTCTTCTGATTTGTACAGGAGAATATCTTTTCTTTCTTATTTGACACATAGTGGGATATTTTGGAGCCCTGGTCAATAATAAATTCAGGTCCATCTTATTGCCTCATGGTATTAAACTCATGAGAAGATTCTGATTTGTCTTCAATCTGGGTTAAAAAGGAAATGAAGTATGGAAACAGGGAAATGAAAGGGAGGAAAATAAAATTGAGCAACTGAGTCAGATGCAGCTAAATCACAGAAGAGAGAGCATATCTACAAACCTTCCAGAAGATTCCTCTGAGCTGTTTGAATGTACCAAGCAATGGAATAAAATGGAATTCTAGAATGAACACTAACAATTATTGAGATTTCCTTTGATCCAAGATTTCCTTTTTAGGTCCTCAATTCCATATGTTCCAGAGACTTCTGAGAATGTTTTAACCTTTGCCACTCCATTAATCTCTTTGGTTGTGAACATAATAAGTAAAGGACTGCTTTTTTTAAAGTATATCAAGTGTACTAATGTTACCAATATCAACCTTCATCTTTAAATTCTGATTCAGATTTCATTCCCCAAGAGAAAAAAACAAGCAATATATAATTCTATACAAGATGAGATGTGCCAGAATGAGGAAGGCCATTTCAAGTGGTTAAATGTTTGAGGTGGCCTTCTTAGAAAAAAATGACCAGTAAAATATGTCTACCTAGTATTCTTGTCTGGTTTAATACTATATACTGTGCATATATTTAAGTAAGAAATGACACATTTTTTTTCTGTTTTTAACCAAGAATTGGTGGGTTTCTATTGAACTCACTGATAGTAGAAAAATAGTTTCTAACAGTTTCTTTCTAAAAGACATACACTGGAACTAGAATATTGTTTTGATTAGCTGAGGAAAAATTATATAAGGTTTTGTAAACTTCCCAGAAAACCTTTAGAAATAATACATATGCGTGGCCTTCAGTATCATCCAAATAGACAATTTTGATTCTCTCAAAACAGTCCATTTATTTGAATAAAACATTCTTTCCTGACTATATAGAAATGCTCTTTGCTGTATTATTATAAATACATGTGAAAAACAATTTTATAACAGTAAAAGATTGTGACTTAGAGTCATCTGTGTAAGTTTTTCAGATAAAGGAAAAACATAGTAAACAAACCCAATTCAATAAAACTAGAGTGAGCTTAGGAATTAATTGGGTTACAATTGCAAGGTGCTGAATAAAGAGTTTTATTAATAATTATGTCTGCAGATAAATAAAAGTTTAGTCATTTGAATTAGGATCTCAAAACTTCTGATTGCACCACATAAAAATATGTAAGGGGAGTTATGAGTGCATTGCATAAAAAGAGTATCGTTGGTCCCCTTACTTTTCTTTTGTAGTTTGTATGTTTTTTGGTTTTTAAAGATAATTTTTTTCAAACCTACCAGCAATATATTTGTTGAGAAAAAGGTTCATATTGAAAGATTTTTAAATACATGCATATCATTCATTGCTATTTTATGTGTGAAGATTATATCAATATAGCATTGAAATAGTCTGTGGTAGACATTTTGGTTGAAAGAGTTGTAAGTAATCTTTGAGATAATATAAAGTAATTTTTGTATTAAGTACTCTTGGATGAATTGTGATGGGTGATAGGCCCATTTCTTGGTTTAGTTGCCTTTCTTCTAAAGTCTAAGTTTATGTTACTTAATTGATGTAAGACTTTAGAGAAAGACTATGTCTTAAACCTAGAAACTGAAACAGTTGAGAAAATTCAATGAAGATAGTCAAGAAATCAGGTGAAAGCACCGTAATGGATCCCTGTGAATTATTACTACAATTTAATGAGATAGAAGTAGTCCCCTAAAACAAGTATGTACATTTCCAACACCATTTCAAAATAGATCCTATTTGCAAGTGGGAGAAATGCTTACACTGCCTTGAAAATAAGAAAACACTGCCTTTTTGAACACAGAGAACCGGTTAGAAAATGTTTATCAATATACTGTTAATGTGATTTAAGGAAAATTCATAATTATGATATGAAAAAATAAAGTATCAAAACATGACATCAAGGAAGATTAGTCTATACCCTATGACTAACTAGAGATGCATAAAGAAACAATCTACTGGTGTTTAATCTTGAAGCTCCTGTTGGAGAAGAGTGGATGCACTAAAATTGGAAAGCAATAACTTAATTTCAAGTGCAGAGAATAGTTTATAAAGATATATATTTAAATATTTTACATTTATCTATTAAAGGACATTATTAGAAACAAGGTGTACAGATGATGTGTATTCTGAACTTTGTTTTTGTTTTTGGGCCACACCCAGTGACACTCATGGGTTACTCCTGTCTCTGTGCCCTGAAATCACTCCTGATTTGGGGAACCATATGGGAAACAGGGGATCAAACCAAGGTCTGTCCTGGGTCAGCTGTGTGCAAGGCAAATGCCCTACTGCGCTGTTAGCGCTCTGGCCCCTGAACTATTTTTTAATTGCATCATATTAGTCATCATCCATATCACAAGAATAGTTCTGAACTCCTTATCTGTACTGCTGTCAATGCAAACTTTTTTAAGTCTTTTTAAGAAAAAAGCAAATCAAAGCTGGCATCTGAAATCATTTTTTATTTTTAAATTTAGTTTTTACCACACTGTTAGGTTCAGGGAACCATATAGGATTCCCAGGGAAAGACTCTGGGGAAATAGTACCCACTGTGATATTATTACTGCCTCTTGAAGATCACTTTTAAATTGTAAATCTGGACTGGAGAGATAGTACAGAAGTTAAGATCCATATTTTGCATGCGGTCAATCCCTATTTGACCTCTTGTACTGCTGTTGGTGCCCTGAGTACTAAAGGGTGTGGTCCCCAAACCACAGAGAAATAATATCAGTGCACAGATTAGTCTAAAGTTAAAATAGTATTCCAAAGTCAGTTACAGATAATTAGTAAAAAGATTTCTTTTAAAAAGGTTATTGATGTAGAGATAGTTAGTAGAAACTTTCCTTAAAAAAATTGCCAAGATTAACTTGGCAAACTTGGTCCTTTGACATGTATTTTATCTCAGATTGACAGGAAATAATGTTTCAGTAATGACCACGGCCTTTTCACTTCACCTTTTCAGACTACTTTAAATTACTTTAAAATTTATGCACAATTATATGTCCTGGAGGAGGAACAGACTTCAGCAATTAGTCTCTTATACATGGTACAATTGCATAAGGTATGAGTGGCAATCTGATGTAACCCACATTACAAAAAATGTACATGATTATAGGTTATTTGCATTTGTATTAAAATAAAAACCTGAAGAAGCTTGAAATAAATATAATCTAAGAGGCAAAAAAAATTCATTCTGGATTAAGCATATTAAAGTTTGTAGGTACTTGTTGTAAATATTCATCTTAAATTCCCACTTTTAATTTGACATCTATTGACTTACAAACCATTTTCATTACCTTAATTGTTTTTAAATCACTACTTAAAGGTTTACTTGTAGTTGATCAAATTAAACTTGTTTAAAAGAACATTTCAGCCTAACTGTGGTGAAGAATGGAGCCAATTAATAGATAAGAGAATTTTCTTTTCATCTATGCTGTTAATTTGATTTTAAATAGTCTGCTGTTTAAATTATTAATGTATATTTTGTATATATACAATGAGATATGAAATTTAGCTAGGAAGCTAATACAATCATTTATCTGCAGACTAATAATCATAATCAAAATTTAGCATGGAATGAGAGAGATTTTTAATTTGAGTGTAGTTTAAATTGTTTTGGAGGTGAGGGATAAGACTATTTTTTAAAAGCATTATTTGAGGAACTTTGTGATTTGGCAGGCACTTAAAAGTAAAATTCCAGGAATAATTTTTCAAGCAGAAACAAGATAACTAGTGTATGTGTACTTGACATTTTGACATTTTGTTGTTATTCTCACTTCTACTGCAGGAGGTTAACTGAGACAGACATGTACCTGTGGCTATGTGTGTTTGCGTGTGTGTATGTGTGTGTGTGTGTGTGTGTGTGTGTGTGTAATTGAGGAATATCAAGATAACTCTCTGAAGTGACCCTAAAAAATCAAAATTATTACCTTGTCAGTGCCAATATGTTGTTGTCCTTTGAGCAGTATTTCTTTGCTTTAGGAATCTAATTTTATGGAATAAGAATTGGAGAACATTTGGCTGAACTATTTGGATAATTGCCCTTTATTTTTACTGGGCAGATGCAATCTCTTTGTTCACAGGAAATGTGATGTGTGAATTATTTATTATGGAATGTCACAGGTGCTGGTCCACAGAGGCCCAGCCTGCTGTAGTAGGAAAGACCCCTGATCAGTGCTGTAAAATCCGGGTCAGAAGCCAGTTCCAACACATATTTTGCTGTGCCCTGGATGCCATTCTAGTTCTTTGAACTTTTATCTCGTCATGATTAAAATTGAGTTAATTACTATCCTGTCTGTTTCCAAGATGTGTGAGATGATTAAGTAAAAGTGCTGTGTAAACTGTAAAACATTGTATAAAAAAAAGTAAGGCTTTATTATGGAAAATTATGGAAATTATATAATAAGGTTGATTATATTTATTGTTTTATGGTAAACACATAATTTCTGGGTTGGGGAATAATATGTGTTCAGTGGGGGAAGGAACATGCAATTAGTATCCTAAAATGACAAAAAATTACTCAGAGACAATTGGTATAATTATTAAAATCCACTACTTTAAACAATCATTTTATGAGTTCTTGAAAGCTGAGGATCTAACTCAGGCTAATTCAACCATTCATAAAAATTAAGGATGTCACCATGGGCAAGACATTAGAAATAAAATAAACAATTTTCATACATACTGATACTGAGGGAAAATGAGGTTTCAGATGAACTGACTCACATTATAGATCCAAGAAAACTGGGCTAGATTATTGAAAGATAACAGTGAACACAAGTGAGATGATCATTTTGCCATCCAGAGATGGTAAATGGAGGCGCAACAGATGTAATATCATGTCTATTATGAGCAGCATATGTAGCATTAATCATGTATACTCTACAAAAAATGAGTAGAGTAATATTTATTAATTAAACAAGCCAACCATTGTCTACTAATTTCTAACTTAGAAGCAGTTCAAGTATTTACTTGACAATCACTTACTTGCCCTCTTGCAAACAAAGATTTTGGAATTAAAATAACTAGCTAAATAACAACCACCAGATTCTGCTGTTCTGTCAGTGATCGCCAACTCATAAAATGAGTGTGTCCTATCACGTGTCCTCAACATTAACTGTCAGTTATCTGGTTATTGGAAGCTTCTGTGGCCCTGTATTATTATTATTATTATTATTATTATTATTATTATTATTAAGAAATAAGTTAATTGCTATGTAATGACTGACAATGTTGAGAAACTGCATAGCGGACTCTCAAAAACATTTAATTCTTGAATTTTCATTGTATTCATGACCTTATGCTAATGGTTTATATTTTTATAAATGGGAAAAATTATATGATCCACTACCTTACTGCTGTATATTTTTTGTGAGTAAAAACTGTTTCTTGTATATCAAAATATAGAATATATAGTATGTTGCATATGAAGAGTTCTTCAAAAAGAAACCAGAATATTTTAAACCACTGTCAGTAACTAATGAGCACTGACTCTGCTCTATTGTGTGCATTTAGCTTTATTTATTTTGCCTCCCAAGTGGTTCTCCCCGCCTCTATCCTGAGGATTCTTGGCCAAGGGGCCTGTGGTTCAATGAGAGGTCCCAGAGATGTGGTGCTGCCAAATTGGATATCTCTTGGCCTCCTTGGAGGTTCTCAGGGGATCCAGTGTTGCTTCCATTGATGACTAGGGAACCATCTGATATCACAAATTAAACTAAAGTGGGCCACATGCAATGTCTCACACTTAATCCCTTTACAATATCTTTAACCCCATAAAAATTGTTTCTATTTTTTTTCTCAACCCCTGCCCCCAAGTCAAGAAAATAAAAAGTGGGGCGGATCAGTCGTGCAGCGGTAAGGCATTTGCCTTGCATTCGTCTGACCTAGGAAAGACCCAAGTATAATCCCCCGGTGTCCCACATGGTCCTCCAAGCCAGGAGCAACTTCTGAATGCATAGCCAGGAGTAACCCCTGAGCGTTGTGGCCCAAAAACAAAAACAAACAAACAAACAAAAAGAAAATGAAAAGGAATACAAACTCACTACACACATTCAATGAATATTATATTAGCATATTAGGCTTGAAATTGCTCATAGTTTGAATAGATACCACATCTCACGAGAATATGATGCTAAATATTAAATGTGAAGGCAGGGCTTTTAGCATTTTGCTTTTGCTCCTAGAGATAATATGGCTATTGGTTCCAATTAATTTGCAATGAGCTGATATCTACTTGCTGAAAAAATATGTATGGCTTTTTTGAAAGCTGTTCTCTTCTATAGGTTTCTGAATTTCTTTATAAAAATTTAGAGACATGATCAATAATAAGTAAAATACTCTTAGAAATTTAGAAGGAACAGCTACTGCATATTTATGACACTTTCATATTAAAATGATTGAATCTCCCATCCCCACAATATTTTTGCTTACCTAAGTCATTTGGATAAATACAGTGCTTGAGAATTTCTTATTTACTACAGAATTGATCCTGAAGATGCAGTGTGACTGTACCTTGAAAATGAATAAAATTTAAGGTCAAAATATTGGTTAGAAAATGAAGATTATTCTAGCTCAGTTCAAACTTTCTTTAAGTATTAAAGTACTGAGTAACAGATAATGTGACAGAGGCAGGAAATAAAATCTTTAGAACTCAAAAATGCTATGGTCAGAATTATAGATGTAAACAAAATTCATGTTTATTATGAATCAATCAAGGCAGGAAATCAAGTGGTGATCATGTGAGTATTTTAGAATTTGGCTGTGTATAAAACAAACAAACAAAAAATACTGAAAAGCTGCAGAGAGATACAAAAGAAGTTTATTTCCCAAATGCTGGTCTACTTAAGACCTGAAATTGACCAGGCTGCTTCTGTAGCTGTGATGGGATTACCAGTTTGGATTCCATTGTACTTCTTTTGAACAGGACACTTACAAGTCTTATTATAATTAAATTCAATATTTTCTTCTAAGTGATTTCTAATCTGAAATTATCTTGATATTTTTCCCTTAAAGATGTCATTTTCTTAGCATCAGAAAAATCAAACTCAATACTTTCAAAATTCTTATAAGCTTTTGATTTTTCAAGCTAGATTTCGTCCACACCCAGTGATGCTCTTGGCTATGCGCTCAGAAATTGCACCTGGTTTGTGGGACCATATGGGACACTGGGAGGATCAAAGCACAATTCGTCCTAGGTTAGTGCACGCAAGGCAGATGCCTTACCACTTACACCACCACTCAAGCCCCTCATTCTGCCTTTTTAATGGAAAAAATAGTTGAAACCCAGAATAGCAGGAATTTATTCAAGAAAATATTGTGCATAGTAGACACAAAATAAGGAGTGGTGGAGGAAAAATTAACCCTTAGGTGGTGGATGACTTGTCATTTTTTAATATTTTAAGACTATCACAGAGGTCTTCAAACTACTGCCCGCTGGCCACATATTGTATTTATTCCCATTTTGTTTCTTCACTTCTAAATAAGATATATGCAGTGTTCATAGAAATTTGTTCATAATTTTTGTTTTTACTATAATCTGGCTTTCCAACAATCTGAAGGACAGTGAACTGGCCCCTGTTTAAAAAGTTTGAGGACCCCTGAACATGGATTTGTGAATAGGGAAGTAAAGAAGACATTCAAAACTCATTTCAAAGCCAGACTCTACCATATTAGGCTTTAGTTTTTTTTATAGCATTTAAGATGCTTTATTCCTTAAAAATGTTCAAACTGGGAGAATTGTGTTCAATAATATGTTTAAAAGAAATGAGAAATATATATATATATATATATATATATATATATATATATATATATATACACTATCTGTAAAGGGGTGATACAAATTTTCTCTGGACTCTGATCCCTGCCACTTGTGGATGGAGTTCTTTGTCCTGAGAATGGAAAATGTCCTCAAATTTGGGCCAAGTACATATTTCGAATTTCACCATTCTTTTAACTCCACACAAATGACCATGAAGTAAGTCCAAACACGCACTAAACTTTGGGAAAAAAGAAGTAGAATAATAACAACAACAATAAAAAGATAGTGGGCTGAGACTACACAGGCACAGAGGTAATTCTGGCAAGAGTTGTCCTCCCAGTGCTATGTACATGCCCCCCTTTCTTGATTAATGCCTGTTGTGCTCCATCCTTTTCTATGATTTTCTATCAAATATGATCAACAATTAAGAATGACCAAAAAATGGGGCCAGAAAGATAGTACAGCAGTAAGACATTGCCTTGCATGCAGCCAACCCTGGACGGACTCCATTTAATTACTGGCATCCCAGGAGTGATTTCTGAGCACAGAGCCAGGAGTAACCCCTGAGCACCATCAGATATGACCCACAGACAAAAAAATAAAATAAAATAAAATAAAATAATAAAATAAAATAAAGAGTGACTAAAAAAGTAGACAAGACACCAGGGCTATGAATTTTAGTAGAACCTATAATCTTCAGATGTAATTAACCCATAACCTAGAAGTCTATATAGAAAGTATTTAAAGAAATAAAACAATAAATCTTACTTTTGGCAAGTAAGCTTGCAAAAATAAATTATACATTCATAAATGAAAAAGCTACTTTAAAATAAAAGAGCATAAGGGAGTATCACTGCATTCAACACTGCATAAGAGAGATTTAGTCAACTAAAATATAGACTGGGAGAAATTAGCTGGATTGTAGCATAATGAGAATTTGAAAACATATAGTCCTATAAATACAAGGGACAAGAATTGAATTCCAAGACTTAACATACATTGACTATTGTGATTATTTACAATTTTAGTAGACTTTCCCATCACCTTATTCTACTCCACATAACTAATGTGGCTCTATTTTTGATGGTTTAATTCTGCATAACCCTCATCCTCTTGATGCTATGGGACACTATTATTTGATTTATTCTACTCCAAAGTTACTTTTCCAAATAGACATAAATGTACAAACTCTAAACCCCAGTGAAACTAAATTTAAAATGTTCACTGAGGTTTGCAGTGTACCTGTGAAAAGTATAGACGATTAGATATTAAACCAAATTAATAAATGGAAATATATTTTCTCTTATATTTCCCATGGGATGTATATGTGATTGCATTTGTAGTTCTTGATGGAGTCTTACATTTATTTGAGATGTTAAAGGGGGCTCTTAAAATTAACAGAAAAGACTCATTATGATGATGTAAGTGGCATCAATCACAGCATTGCTTACTCCTCCACATACACTATCCAAAATCTTCAATTATGCCAGCCCAATTATATGTTCTACAATAAAAAAAAATGCAGCCAGTGAAGATGGAGTTCTTCTCCAATTTTCTCCCACCCTATTGGTCTGACCCATACTCCTAGCTGATTTTGTTCATATGTTCTATCAACATCTTCCTGCTGCACTGCACATTTCATAAGCTAGACTTAGAGAAGGGTTGTGGTATGGTTTCTTTGTGCCTCTAAAGAGAGTGAAAGGTGAATGTGGTGTTATTAGAACTTATTCTCAGATGTAAAGAAGTTCAGAGTTTGGAGACAGACAGAGCACAAGATTTGTGCATAAATGTATGTATTTGCCTCACCAGAGAAAATAATCAATGGGTAAAATCAGGCATTCTTATTTTTGTTGCTGCAGAAAATATACCTAGTATCGAGTATGATGGGACACATTTATCTTTTATAAACCTAATATAATTTTATATTATATTTTTATTTATTTGAAACTTAGGCCAATAGCTAGCTTTTACAGCAAAGGTAATTTGTGAAATGGCACACCAACGTAAGAAGAATATCTTATTTATATGACTACTTTTATTATCCATAATTATCTCAGGGGAGATTTATATCAAAAGAATACTCCTTTACTAAAATTAAAAAACTTATTTACTTATTTAACTATTTTTGCACATATATATGCATAGGACGTGAAGTATCTGCATTTAACATTCAAAAAAAGTGAAAACAAAGAGGTTTTACTTATTGGCATGTATTTCCTTCTTTCCTTCCTTTATTCCTTCCTTCCTTCCTCCCTTCCTTCCTTCCTTCCTTCCTTCTTCCTTCCTTCCTTGTTTTCTTGCTTCCTTTGCTTCCTTCCTTCTTTTCTTCTTTCAATCTTTCCTTTCTTCCTTCCTCCCTCCTTCCCACTCTTTCCCATTCATCCTTCCTCCCTCCTTCCCACTCTGTTTCCCATTCATCCTTCCTCCCTCCTTCCCTTCAAGCAGATAATTCCTGACAGAGCTCAGGGGACAATATGCGGTGCTTGGAATAAAACCTGGGATAGATGCATGCAAGGTAAGTGCCGTCCCACTAAACCAACTTTCCAGTCACAAGATTATCATTTCCTAACATTATTGTAATAAGTCATGCTAGAAATCCACAATCATTTTACTGTGAAACATACCGTATTTTCCAGCATAGAAGACAACTTTTTAACACATGAAAAACTTCTTAAAAGCTGGGGGTAGTCTTATACGCTGCTATACGACATGATGAAAATTACTCTAGAGGTAAGGTGTCAGCCTTGCAAGCGCTAGCCAAGGATGGACCGCGGTCCTATCCCCCGGGGTTCCATATGGTCTCCCCAAGCCAGGGGCAATTTCTGAGCACTTAGCCAGGAATAACCCCTGAGCATCAAACGGGTGTGGTTTTGAAAGGTCTTCAAAGTAGTGAAAATAATTACAAACTTCATGAATTGATGGAGAGGTGAGGAATAGGACTTGGCAATAAAGTGCATGGTTTAAAGGCATAAAACCTGGGTTTTATATCCTTGTCAATAGGAGAAGAAAAAATTAAGATTGGGTAGAGAATAGAACTAAAAGTTTTAACTTCTGAACGAATACCCAGGAGTGGGGAGAGAGGGAAAAGGAGAAGTAAAGTGAAAGACAGACAAACAGACAGACACAGAGAGGTAGAGAGACCGACAGAGATAGAGAAAAAGAGAAAGGGAGCTACAGGTAAGGCACTTGCCTTGCACAAGTCCAACTGAGATTCAGTTACACACACCACATATGGTCCCCCAATCACCTCCAGAAATAATCCCTGAATGCAGAACTAGAATTAACCCTTCTCACGCCTGGTTGTGCCCCTGTCCCCCAAAAATCAAACAAATCAGACAAACAAACAAAAAGAATATCCAGCATTGAAAACAGTGACAAAAAGAAGACCTCAACCGCTATTGAGATAATAGAAAGCTTTGCTATGACAATTGCCTTCCCACATGTAATTAATTCAAATTTTCTTAAATATCCTGATATGAGCAAAATACTTATATTATCTAAATTTATACTGACACTATTTAAGGATATTTGTTTAAAATGGTGATAAAAATAGTTATCAAAGATCACAGAGGTACAGCAGATAGGTGTTTTTTTATTTTCTTTTTGTAGGAGGCTTACCAAGGTTTAATTTTTTGTTTGTTTGTTTTTGTGTTACACCCGGCAGCACTCAGGGGTTACTCCTGCCTCTATGCTCAGAAATCGCTACTGGCAGGACCATATGGGATGTCAGGATTCCAACCACCAACCTTCTGCACGCAAGGCAAACACTTTACCTCCATGCTATCTCTCCAACAGCTGAAGATTTAATTTTTAGTATCCTGTTGCAAATCAGCTCCTGATGAGGTTGACTGATGGAGGGATGGAGGATGAGGCCTTTCTCCTCCAGCTCGGACCACGCATCTGTTACCCTGTTCAGCCGGTGGTTCTGAGGTGAATGCAGCAGGAAGAAAGCCAACAGGCAGTCAGGCTTCCGAAGAAAACATTGAAGAGGCCAAAGCCAAAATGCCTAAGAATGGGCCACAGGAAAAAAGCCCCTCACCTTCCACAGACCCTTGCTTTTATGCCCCAGAATCAGGTACCACCCAATGGTGGGATCGGATACCATCCATGGTGGGAGCAGAATCAGGTACCACCCTAGGGTGGGAGCAGAATTCCAGGTCACACCCTAGGGTAGGGCACAATCACTGATCAGGGTAGGGTCAGTAACATAATAATCCCATAAAAATGGCACTGGAGGTAAGGTGCCTGCCTTGCCTGCGCTAGCCTAGGACGGACCGCGGTTCGATCCCCCCGGAGTCCCATATGGTCCCCCAAGAAGCCAGGAGCAACTTCTGAGCGCATAGCCAGGAGTAATCCCTGAGCGTCACAGGTTGTGGCCCAAAAACCAAAAAAAAAAAAAAATGTTTACATACACAACAGTATCCCATATGATGCCCTGACCACCACCAGATGTGACCCCAAAAAGAAACAAAACAAAACAAAGCAAAACAAGAAAAACTATCAAAATTATTCAGACTATCCAAAATTCATGTCAAATTTCTTACCTGTCTTTGAATCCGATTTCCCTAATCTTTTTTTGTTTGTTTGTTTGTTTGTTATGTTTTGGGGTCACACCTGGCGGTGGTCAGGAGTTACTCCTGGCTCTGTGCTCAAAAATCGCTCCTGACAGGCTCAGGGGACCAAATTGGGTGTCAGGAATCAAACTCGGCTCCATCTTGTGTTGGCCCATGCAAGGCAAACGTCCTACAGCTGTGCTATCTTTTGGGCCCTAATATCCCTTATCTAACCATTAATATGTTTTAAGTGTTTCTAAGCTTCTGTGTAGGATACATGATGGTTATTTAAAATGGTTAATTAGATATTGTATCTAAGGAGCAAATTTTTTTCATTTACTTTGTGATCTTGTATTGCCCAAATCATTCCAGTGTTCTGTGTAATAGCATTCTTGAAAAGTTTATTTCTTCATATTTTATATACTCTACTTAACTAAAATTCTGAGGGTTGAAGATTTTGCCTTTCATAACACAGTGCTCTTATGAAATTCAGAGAGCGACAGAGATAGCACACAATAAACTCTCAGAGTATTGTAAAAGTGTATGATTTTTATATGATTTGATTTTTGTATCAATAACTCACACATAATATCTATTACATTATTATAAGTATAAAACTTCCCAGTGACTTCAGCATACTTTACATTGCTTTACACTCTTAATATTCAAGTAAGTACTACACTGATGGGTTATGTGGTATTATGTGGTATGAATAAAAATGAAAGTCATGATTTTATAAATTGATTAAAATTAAATTAAAAATAAAAAGATACTTTCTGTAATTGAGTCACAATAAATACTGAAAGGACCATGAGGCTAGGCAAATTTCAATGGATATTAAAATTTATGTGTAATACTTTATTATAAACATATTTGTGACATTTATATATTTTCCTTACTGTATTTATTAATAACAAACTATAATCTTAACAGTGGAAATATCTGTCAGACATTACTATAATCAGGTTATCATTAAAAAAAAGTTTACCCAAGGCCCCTTGAAAAGCTATTTTGAGATAGATATAATACCACTTTTCAATAAACTGTTCCTAATCGTAAAAATATATATCGCAAACCCAAATTGAAAAATAATCTCCAAAATAATGAATCTGTTCTTAAAAATTTTCAAGATGAATGAATAAAAATTATGCGCTGTTATAGATGAAAGGACAGAAGGGAATATGTATGCTATGTATCTCATCTCATATTTGGAAGGCATATTTTAATGCTTCTATGAAAATATATACTTAAAGTCAACCTCTACCTACAAATTTTCTGCAAATTAAAATCCCTCTTATACTTATTTTCAAGAAACAAAGAAAATACTTGAGTTTAGTATTACTCATATATTAAATAGAATTATTCTAGCAACTAAAATAAATTAAAATAGGTAATTAGATAAACATAGGAGGGGACTTTGTATCTCTATAGTGATTTATATAATTTAGAGCTAGGAGCATTTTCTATGGTGATCACTAAAGTGCTACTAACCTCTACTTCCGTTTCTCTTATGACAATATATTTTTTCTTATAAAATTTCAGCAGATGCTTTATAAAATTTTTTTATTTTTCAACAATATAAGTTGGCAATGGCTAATTTTCTTACAAACACTACTTTTCAAATTGCTACTTAGAAGGTTGTAATAAGTGTTAACACTTTTCTTTGATGTTAATGACAGAGTATGTGACTGGGTTGAAACAAATTCATTAAGAGAACATCTATGTTTTAAGTGAAGATTAGAAATATATTTTAGGCTGGGACTAGAGAGATAGCACAGCTATAGAGGGTTTGCCTTGCATGCAGATGGATCCCATATGGTCCCCCAAGCCTGCCAGGGGTGATTTCTGAATACAGAGCCAGGAGTAACCCCTGAGAGCTGCTGAATGTGACCCAAACAAACAAACAAACAAAAAAAAAAAACAAATATTTTTTAAGAAATGACTATTTGAAAAATACTGATACTATAGCAAATATTATGATATGATTTTTTTTCCAGTGGCCTACTTATCATTCATTGTGCTGATGAAGAAAATCATAAATGTTCTAATGGTTTAAGCCATTGCTGAGTGGCTATTCAATTCCTACCATTTAAAGAATAGCCTGATTGTGCGAATGAAATATTTGTATACTAGAAATTGTAAAGGAAGTTTTATTATGTCTAAGAATAGGATAAAATACCGTATTTCTTGCTCAATAAGATGCACCTGGCCATAAGACAAACATAGTTTTTAGACCAGGAAAACAAGAAAAAAATATTCTAAAGCAAATGGTCTGCTAAAATATTCGTTTGCTTGTTTTTTTGTTTGTTTTTGGGTCACACCTGGCAGAGCTCAGGGATTACTCCTGGCTTTATGCTCAGAAATCACTCCTGACAGGCTAGGGGGACCATATGGGATGCAGTGATTCGAACCACGGACTTTCTGCATGCAAGGCAAATGCCTTACCTCCATGCTATCTCTCCGGCCCCTGGTGTGCTAAAATATTTAATAAACTATAATAGAAAAAGATTTCAACCACGTTAAGTGAACAGCAGTCAAAGTGACATTAAAAATCATTATGACTCTTTCTCCTTCCTTGCACTCAGGCTTCAACTCCAGGCAGCATTCACTCCATAAGATGCAACTTTTTTTTGGGGGGGAAAGTACAGCATAAAATATAAAAAATATGGTAAAATTTAGTCTCAGAAAAAAAAGATGATCTCATACTTTTCTTACTTTAACGATGCCAAGAAATATAATTGTATTTTTAAATTATTGCTTACCCTTTATTTACAATGTCATTCGCATGTCTGATGTATTAAATAACTTCTGGTTCACTTGATTTCTTCTGCCTTTCAGAGAATATGAGTTATTCAAATAGGAAAATTTACTCATTCCATGTCTTCATTTAATGGATAGGGAAACCTGACTCCTTTGAACTTTCTCTAAATAATTTAAAACAGATTTCGTTATTGTAAAATCATTTCTTTAATCACCATGGTTACAAGCATGTTTGTAATTGGGTTTCAGCCATAAAATGCACACACTCCCTATACCATTGCAACTTTCTCACCATTTCCTTATCATTCCTTGTGATAAACTTATTAATATGAGCTAGTTGGTCTTTCCAGCCCTCATCTCTATTGTCTCTGGATGTTATTATTATATAGTCTTTTATTTTTCTTAAATCCCACATATGAGTGAGACTATTCTGCTAACACAGATTTCAGTAATGTGTATTTTCTAACAGTGTCTTTCTCTTTCATTCCCAACAGCTGTGTTACATTATATTTCCACAGGGTGAATAAACCCAGTTCAAATGATGTATATATCTACTCCTGGAGGCCATTGTTTATAGAATACTGATAATCATAATATTTCCCAAAGTGATAGAGACATATCTGGGTGAGACTCTCGAGTCTAGAGGATGTTTCATCAAATATAAGACAGGTTTTGTTAAGCTGATGCAAAGGAAGTGATTTTTGAAATAATATTTTTTTTAACTCAGGTAAGAAGGGAAGACAGTACTTTAAATGGTTGTTGGAGGTAAGATAAGGCAGTCCATAAGAAAAAATGTGTGGAACAAGGAAGCTCCTTACTATCAAGAATAAGTTCATGGAAGTAGAACATCTTACTAATTTGACCAGTAATAAGATTATGATGGAAAATTGCAGCAAATACATCCTTACCTAGATGATCTCTTCATTTCCATCAGAGAAAGAGAGAGGAGGAGATCCTAATATGGTGTTTAACAATTTTCTACATTCACTCCATATAACTTTTTAAAATCAATTTAATTTTCAATGTATCTATTACACTCATCTTAAGGAATTGTCATGAACCAGTAAAGAACAGTCCTACTTGTGGATACTAAAATTTCTGCTCATCCCTATTTTACTTTTCCAGATTTAATCAACTTTTAAATTTAAGTCATTTGATGTATTTTATTCTCAACTATTTGCTTTGTATTATTGTTCAAGTTTTAGGAATGCCTCTGTGTTCATAAATACTGGGGAATATTAGAAAGAACTTGGTCTACTGAAATAATCCGTTCTTATCTATACAATTTCAAATAATCAGACTTCTGAAATATGTATTTCTCTTAGGAATTTGGGAATCCACAATTCAAAATATCTACAACTTCTTGAAAGAGAGAAAGAACACATGATATTTTTTAAAAAGTATTTGGAGCTAACAGCAAACTAAAGTTTCCCAGTCCCATTGTATCAGAAGCAAAGAATTAAGACAAAGACTAGTTCCTAAGAACTGCTTAGAAGCTTCACAGGAGTAGCAAAGTTACACTCAGGAGAAATAAGTTTCTATTAAAATACGACAGAGCATTTAACTGCCCTGATCTATTCTCTTTGGAGGTCATTCAGTATTTGCAGTGGAGTTCTTTTTCACTTTTAAAAATGCTGTTGAAAGCTTTCCTTTTGCTTCTCAAAGAATTCTGCCTTGCTTTACAGGCAATACCCACAGAGAAATGAAAGTTACTTTGTGTGATATTACATTGCATTTTACATTCAAGGACACTTAGAGATGTGCGAATTGTATAAAAATTAAAACAATATTTTTCTTTCGATAGAGAATAAAAGATCCCAAAATGTCTATTTCTCTTCTTTCGTCCTTTTTACCTTAGTAAGACTGGAGATGATTATAAACATATTATGAAGATGATCATTTGAAATGACTTAGTGATTGCTTGTTTATTTCCTTTTTTATTGTATAGAAAATACAGATTAATTTGATAACTTAGTAGAGATAGGTGAACAAAAATAATTATTTAATAACTTCAAATTCTTTGAAGATAAATGAATTTAGGATACTCTTTTCAGGTGCACAGGTATATAGGCAATTATCTTTCTAATAATTAAAAATAGAAACTAGTACTCTAGCAAAGAATTGAAAGTACTCTCAAAATAATTTCTAATATTTACTATTGGACTTAGATCAATTCATTTTACCCTTTTGCTATGAAAATAATTAGTGGATTATTTTATTTATTTAGTCTGATATAAGTAATGGGATAAAGAAAGCTTTTGACTGATTACTATACCACAGAATATAACTAAAGGAGGAAATAAAGGAAGCTTAAAGTCATGTTTATCTCCATGTATTCATGAATGCATATATGAGCATGCAGGTTTCTGTAGAGCTTGCCAAAATATGCAAATCCAATTTAAGTCAACTCTGACTCAAGTAATACTGGTTTGATTATAAGTCATTAAATTGCTAGAATTCATCCTTCTAATAGTTGCTTCCAATTACCTTATCTCACTGATAATATCCAAGTATTAGTGTGATAAGGCAATGATGAAGTATATTTCTCTGGTATATTATGAAACTGAAATAACAAACAATGAAGTATTTTATAAGAAAATGTAACATTTTATGTATTGCTTGGGTAATTGTTCTTTAAGAATGATAAATTTTAGGGCCAGAGCGATAGCACAGTGGGTAGAGCATTTGCCTTACACACTGCTGACCCAGGTTTGATCCCCAGCATCCTGAGCCAGCCAGTAGTGAATTCTGAGTGCAGAATTAGGAATAACCTCTGAATGCCACTGGGTGTGGCCCAAAAATTAAAAATAAAAAATAATAAACATATACTTGCACTGAATTAGATCACATAAGAATGATTACATAAAAATTTGAACTATAAAAATAATAGTGCCTAAAATATTATAGCACTATTACTCTCCAGAAAGGAATTTATTCAATGAAATTCACTTCTTCTATCAAAAAATATTTTAAATTTAATTTTGAGATGAACTTTTTTTTTAATATAATTTTTATTTTGATCCTCGTGGCTTACATATTTTTGACAATATTATTTTAGGTACATATTTACATAAAATCAAGGGGGATTCCCATCACCAGATTGTCTTCCCTTTACCTCCATTTTTGTCCTCCCTCCCATTTCCTCTTCCCTCACCCTCAGGGCGGCTAGAATATGTGGTCCCCTCTGTATCTGACCTACTACTTAGTAGTCTTGCACCTGTTTGGTCTTGATGTCTCCCTTATTTCCCCCTCTAACTGGAGGCAGGACTAGCTAGTTCAAGATGCATGGTTTTGTTTGAAAAAGAGAAAAGTAATAAGCTGGGGTAAGAGACTAATATGCTGAAATTGGGCGGAATCCTTCTAGGGGCTCTCATCAACGCTTTGAGAGATGAAGGAGATAAAGAAGGTGAAACACTCCCCCATTAGCAAAAGAAGTGTCAAATATCCAGTGAGGATTCCAGCTATATCGATTAGCACCATAAAAAAACAGGCAAAAAAAAAAAAGAAAAACAAACAAAAACAAAAACAAAAAGAAACAAACAAAAACAAATCAAAACGAAAACCTCCATGGTTTTGAAATAAGAAACATGGCATAGCACATAAAGAAAAAAAAAAGAAAAGAAGAAAAAAAAATAAGTATAACTGGGGACAACAATTTCAATAATCACACTCAAACAGAGAAATCTACCAAAGATAGGTAGGTAAATAAAAATGATAATAATAATAAATGAAGATAAAAAAATAATATATATAAAAAAAATAACCGAGGTTTTGTGCTTTTTGTATTTTTGTTTTTTCCCTCCTGCCCTGGTACAGTAGATATTGGGGTCATTCAAAGAGGAATTCACTTGGCCTAAGAAATATGGGGTTTCTCCGTCCTTGGAATATATTGTCATGGGATCAACTATAGACTCTGTTCAGGATCATTTATTCTCCCGGTGGTGCTTTTGTGGTGTGTGGAAGATTTCTGCCCTTTCCTGGGTGATACAATCAGACCTCTGTGTCTAGAGGTCTCAGTATCTGCACGGATCCTGAGGTGGGACTTATCATGAAGTCAGTCTTTGTGGTTCTAGAGGTTCTGTTCCCTCAGTGTCATTTTAATTCATCTTCTGTGGTTGGAGATCTTGGTCTTTGTGTTGAACCTGGGATGGCGCCTAGGATAGCGTCTTTCTTTGTGCTTCCCAAAGCCCCATTCCATTACAATTGTCTCTGCCAGACCTTTGGAACTGGGGATCATAATTATTGTGCAGGTCATAGTTCAGACCCTAAACTAGGGCTTTTTTATTGGTCCCAAGATATATACAGTCTGGTCATGGTTCTAGCAGCCAGTCATCTATAAATCACGATCTTGCCTTTTGGGCCTACCGAAGGGTGACAAGTCTTCTGGTTTTGTCTTGTCATTGGCTGGTAAGGTAGGCTATTCTGTTCTAAGGTCAAGTTGTTCACATTTTCCTCCTTGTCAGGATATCATGTTAGAGCTGGTCCTTGTTGGTGACCCCACAGTATTAAGGCTGTCCTGGCTGGGATTTGTTTCTTGTAGCTGTTGTGAAGAACTGTGCTGTTTCTATGTCTGGGGTCCAGGGTTCAAGGCTGGATGAATGGTATCTAATCACCTGAGGTCTAAGTTGATTCCACATGACATATTTTCAGGGTAGGAGATATCCCTGTATTGTAAACACATATGAGTTCTTATCTCTAGTAGATAAGAGCTCTTTTTTTATGTAAGATTTCCCCTTTATTTAGTGTGCCTTTGCAGGGAGAAATGGTGCTACCTTATATTGTCGGTGTATTTGGGGGTGGACAGAGGGGATAACAGAGACAGGTCACATACGCAAAAATGATTAAAAAAAAAAAAGAAAAGAAAAGAAAAGAAAAAGAAAAAAAAAAGGAATAAAAATGTATGTGCTCACAAATGTATATGTAGGACAGACATTTAAAAAAATAACTTAATTATAAAAAGAAAAAAAAAGAAAAGAAAAGAAATAAAATGAGTTAGCGAAGTTTTTAAAGGACCAAAGTGGTGCAAAAGACTATCTTACATTTGGGGGAAAGCAGGTAAAGAGGTGCTATATTACAGGTCTTATGCCTATGTTGGAAGTACAGTTTTTCCCATTGTCTTTTGGGTTTTTCTTGTGGTGCGTGTGTTCCCAGGCATCTTTCTATCACACCCCTGACCTTCTTCAGATTGGTAAAAATTTGCGGCAGGGAGGTCTTGGAAGAGTTCTTACATTGGGGATACTTTTGGACCTAGGTCCAAAAAAAAAGAAACAGTCCACGTTAGGGGAGTTGGTAGGGAGGGTCTCGCATCATGAGTCCGCAGGGGAATTGGCTGTCTTTTCTTGCAGGAGATGAGGTGTGGGTTTGACTGGGTGTCCCCTCGCCTGGGTGCTGGGTACTGGTTTGTTGGGTAGGAGGTTGATCTTTTTTTTTTTTTTTTTGTTTTGTTTTGTTTTGTTTTGTTTTTTGGTTTTTGGGCCACACCCTGTGACGCTCAGGGGTTACTCCTGGCTATGCGCTCAGAAGTTGCTCCTGGCTTCTTGGGGGACCATATGGGATGCCGGGGGATCGAACCGCGGTCCGTCCTAGGCTAGCGCAGGCAAGGCAGGCACCTTACCTCCAGCGCCACCGCCCGGCCCCCGGAGGTTGATCTTGATGCCTGATAGATTAAGGACTGAGAGTGAAGAGTTTCAGTATAGTGGGAGATCTGGATGAGATTGAGGGGTGAAGGGATAGTTGGATTTCTGGAGGGAAGAAAGGGGAAGGTATATGGGAGGGGTATGAAGGGAGAGAAAAGAGAAAATACCTTAGAAAGAAGGGAGAAAAGAAAGGGAAAAAAGAAAAGAGAAGAATAGAAAAGAGAAAAGTGAAAGGGAAAAAAAAAAGTAGAGCCTGTAGTTTAAGTCTGTACATTGCAGTTACTGCTTCGGTGGTCTGACTAGTCACGTACTTCAATTCCTAAAAGAAGGTATAACCTAGAGATAAAGTGTATGTCAAAGAGTTTTCTCGGGGCCATCTCGTAGTGCAAGCAAGGTATGGTATCTCGTGTGGTATCCCGAGTTGCCGTCTTAGTTTGTCCGTCCTTTGTATCCAAGGGCGCCTGTGGACAGAAAAGCTGAGAGGTTTTTTAAAATATAGTAAGATAAAGGCATTAAAACATAGTGTTATGGTATGTTTTCATTGCAGTCAGTGATTTCCCGTGGTGTTCTATACTTTGTTCCTGTATATGATCTCTAATGGATTATTGTGGGCCTTTGTTGTAGAAGTCTGATTACCTACCTGTTCCCTTTATGCTGCTGTTTCTGTTGTTGTTTTCTTTGTGGTATAATGTGTAGTCAAGAGTTCGTGTTGTTCCTTTTTCATGTATTTTGGACACTGCTCCCAAGTATATGTTGACTATTACAGTGTTTGGAGTTTCTACCCTTTTAAACCCTGTTATTTGGTTGTTAGGTATTAGTTGTGTATAAAATATATGTTCTAGGTGCTTCAGAATAGTGCTACCATTCTGTGTTTATCTTTTGTCTTCTGACTTACTTCGTTTAACATAACATGATCTAGGTCCATCCACGTTGCTGCAAAGTCTGTGATTGTATCATTTCTAACTGCCATGTAGTATTCCATTGTGTATATGTACCACATCTTAATGATCCATTCATCTGTTGTTGGACATCGAGGTTGGTTCCAAGATTTGGCTATTATACTGAGTGCTGCTATAAATAGTGGGGTGCATACGTATTTTGGAATGAATGTCCTTTCAACTTGGGGATATATGCCTAGGAGCGCAATTGCTGGGTCAAATGGCAGCTCAATTCTGAGTTCTTTGAGCACTCTCCAGACTTTTCTCCATAGGTGTTGGACTAGGGGGCATTCCCACCAGCAGTAGATGAGAGCTCCTTTCATACCGCATCCCCGCCAACAAAGGTTGTTTCCATTATTTTTGATGTGAGCCATCCTCACTGGTGTAAGGTGGTATCTCATTGTTGTCTTGATTTGGATCTCCCTGATGATGAGTGAAGGTGAGCATGTTTTCATGTGTTTGTTGGCCATCCTTCTGTCTTCCTCCGAGAAGTGTCTATTCATTTCATCTCCCCATTTTTTTATGGCTTTATTTGGTTTTGGGGGGCTCAGCTTTCTGAGTGCTTTGTATGTTCTAGATATCAGCCCTTTATCTGATATATCGAGTAAAAATATTTTTTCCCATTCTGTTAACTGTCTTCTTGCGTTAAGTACGGTTTCTTTTGCCATGCAAAAGCTTTTTAGTTTGATGTAGTCCCATTTGTTTATATTTGATGCTAACGTTCTTGCCATTGGTGCTCCATTCTCAAAGACCTTTTTGATATATAGGTCTTCGAGTGTTCTGCCTATTTTATTCTCGATAAACTTTATAGATTCGGGTCTGATTTCAAGGTCTTTGATCCATTTTGAGTTAACTTTTGTATAAGGGGTGAGGTACGGGTCAATCTTCACTTTCATACATGTGGTTTTCCAGTTGTACCAACACCAATTGTTGAATAGACTTCCTTTGTTCCATTTCAGGTTCTTGCTTCTCTTGTCAAATATTATTTGGCTGTATATTTTTGGGTTTATGTCCGGGAATTCTGTTCTGACCCACTGGTCTGAGGTCCTGTCTCTGTTCCAGTACCATGCTGTTTTGATTACTATGGCTTTATAGTATAGTTTCAAGTTAGGTAAGGAGATGCCTCTCAGCTTTTTGATTTTCAGTATGTGTTTGGCTATCCTGGGTCTTTTGTGGTTCCAGATAAATTTTGTGATTGATTGTTCTATTTCTTTAAAGAATGGTGCCTGGATTTGGATAGGGATTGCATTAAATCTATATAGTAGTTTGGGTAGGATAGTCATTTTGACTATGTTAATTCTACCTATCCATGAGAATGGGATGTTCTTCCATTTCTTTAGATCATCTTCAATTTCTTTCTGAAGCATTTTGAAGTTTTCCTGGTATAGGTCTTTCAGTTCCCTTGTAAGGTTGATTCCTAGGTACCTGATATTTTTTGATACTATTTTAAATGGTATTGTATTTTTAATCTCTCTCTCCTCGACTTCGTTGTTTGTATATAGAAACACTACTGTCTTTTGTGTATTGACTTTGTATCCAGCCACTTTGCTGTATTGGTTAATTGTTTCTAGGAGTTTTACTGTGGACTCTTTGGGGTTTTCGATGTATATCATCATATCATCTGCAAATAGAGATAGTTTGTGTTCCTCTTTCCCAATTTGGATTCCTTTGATTCCCTTCTCTTGTCGGATTGCTATTGCTAGGACTTCTAAGGTTATATTGAATAAGAGTGGAGAGAGTGGACAGCATTGCCTAGTTCCTGACCTTAGTGGGAATGCTTCTAGTTTCTCGCCATTAAGTATAATGTTGGCTGTAGGCTTTTCATAAATAGCTGTAACTATCTTGAGGAAGGTTCCTTCTAACCCTATTTTGCTGAGTGTCTTTAACATGAAAGGGTGTTGGATTTTGTCAAACGCCTTCTCTGCATTGATTGATATGATCATGTGGTTTTTGTTTTTCTTGTTGTTGATGTGATGTATAATGTTGATTGTTTTGTGTATGTTGAACCATCCTTGCATTCCTGGTATAAATCCCACTTGGTCATGATGTATGATCTTTTTAATGAAGTGCTGGATTCGGTTTGCTAAGATTTTGTTGAGTATCTTTGCATCTATGTTCATTAGTGAGATTGGTCTGTAGTTTTATTTCTTAGTGGTGTCTTTGCCATCTTTGGGGATGAGTGTGATATTTGCCTCATAGAAGGAGTTATGAAGGATTCCTGATTTTTCTATGGTTTGGAAGAGCCTATGAAGAAGTGGTAGTAAATCTTCTCGGAATGTTTGGTAGAATTCACCTGTAAATCCGTCTGGGCCTGGGCTTTTGTTCTTAGGGAGTTTTTTAATTACATCTTCAATTTCCTCTGAGGTGATTGGTCTGTTTAGGCTTTCTAGTTCTTCTTTGTCCAGTCTTGGAAGAGGGTTTTTCTCCAGGAATTTGTCGATTTCTCCTGGGTTCTCTATCCTAGCTGAGTAGAGTTGCTCATAATATGATCTCATGATATGTTGTATTTCTTGGGGTTCTGTTGTAATCCCTCCCCTTTCATTTGTGATCCTACTGATTTGGGTGTTTTCCCTCTTTTTTTTTTGGTCAGTTTTGCCAGTAGTTTGTCTATCTTGTTTATTTTTTCGAAGAACCAACTCCTGGTCTCATTGATTTTTTTGTATTGTTTTCTTAGTTTCTATGCTGTTTATTTCTGCTCTGGTTTTTATTATTTCTTGCCTTCTGGTTGTGGTTGGATTTCTCTGTTGCTGTTGTTCCAATTCTTTGAGGTGATCTTTTAAACTGTTGGTTTTGTTATTTTCCTGTTTCTTGACATAGGCCTGTATTGTTATGAGTTTCCCCCTAATTACTGCTTTTGCTGTGTCCCATAAATTTTGACATGTTGTCTCTTCATTATCATTTGTCTCAATGAATCTTTTTATTTCTTCCCTGAGTTGATCTTTGATCCAGCTGTTGTTGAGCAGCATGTTGTTTAATCTCCAGGTATTAGTTTTTCTCCATTGCTTCTTCTTGACCCCAAATTTGAGCTCTGTTGCATAGTGATCTGAAAGGGTACTTCTAATGATCCTTACCTTCATGGTCTTATACAGGTTGGCTTTGTTTCCTAAGACATGGTCTATTCTGGAGAAGGTTCCATGTGGACTTGAGAAGAATGTGTATTCTGCTTTCTGAGGATGGAGGGCTCTATATAAGTCTACTAGCCCTAAATCTTCTATTTTTTCATTCAAAGCTCTTATTTCTTTGCTATTTTTCTGTTTGGTGGATCTGTCCAGTGGTGATAGTGGAGTATTGAGGTCCCCTATTATTATCACATTTCCCTTCATGTATTTCTCCAGGTTTACGAGCAGTTGCCTCACATACTTTGCTGATTCTATATTAGGTGCATAGATATTGACCAGGGTTAGTGTTTCTTGATCTACTGTTCCCCTGGTCAGTAAGTAGTGGCCCTCTTTGTCTCTGATCACTTTCTTGAGATTGAATGTGATTTGGTCTGATATAAGAATGGCTGTCCCTGCTCTTTTTTGTTTTCCATTGGCCTGAATAATTACTTTCCATCCTGTTATTCTAAGCCTATGCTTATCCTGTAGCTGTAGGTGTGTTTCTTGTAGACAGCAGAAGTCCGGTTTATTTTTCCTAATCCAGTTCTCTACTATGCGTCTTTTAATTGGGGAGTTTAGGCCATTAACATTTAGGGAGATTATTGAGAGAGAGGACTGTTGTGCAGTTGTGTTTTGTAGGGTGGTTTTTGTTACAATTGGGGGTTTGGATTGTGTAATTCATCTCTGAGTAAGTTGTTTAGGATCGGTTTTGTTTGCACAAATAGCTCTAGTTCGGTCTTGTTTGAGAATGTTTTTAGTCTGTCCTCCCATATGAATGATAGTTTTGCTGAGTATTGGACTCTAGGTTGGAAGTTTCTTTCATTCAGTCGTTTAAATATGTTATTCCACTGTCTTCTTGCTTGAATTATCTCGACTGGGAGATCTGGTTTGATTCTTATGTCCCTACCTTTGTACTTGAGGTTTTTTTCTTTCTTATTGCTTTAAGAAGTTCCTCTTTCTCTTTGTTTTTTGCCATTTGGATTACTATAAGTCTTGGTGTTGGTTTATTGGGGTCTATTTTATTAGGGACCCTCTTGATTTCCTGTATTTGCCCTGAAGTTTCATTCCAGAAGGTGGAGAAGTTCTCTGCTATTATCTCTCTGACTACTTGTTCTTCCCCTTTCCCTATTTCCTCTCCTTCTGGTATACCCACGATTCTTAGATTGTTTCTTTTGTCCTTGTTCATTAGGTACTGGACTTTTCCTTCCAGTGCTTTGCCTTTTATTTCTTTGTTGGTTTCTTGGTCATTTTTTGTTTGCAGTTTTCCTTCGAGTTCTTCAATGTGTTTCTCCAACTCTGTGTTTCTGCTAGTAAGGCTTGTTACTTTGTCTGTTAATTCCTTCACTTCTTTTTGTATGGACTTTCTCATGCTCTTTAACATTTCTTCTTTAATTTGGCTGATTCGTTCATCCATAGCTATCTTATATTCTGTAGCTAAGTTTTCTCTCATTTCTTTTATTAATTCTTGCATTTCCTTCCTCATTCCTGCTTTTAGTTCACCTTCCCACAGATCTGTGCGTTTTGGCGGACTTGGAAACTTGTTAGGGTTTGTCTCCGTATCTTCAGAACTTAGGGTTCTCTTTGATTTACCCATATTTCTTTGTGTTTATTGGTGTGCTTTGGAGTGCTATTCCTTCCAATTTCAGCCTGTTTTGATCCCCTGTGGTGTGGGAATGGGTCCCCTCCCTGAGGGTGGATCTAGAGGTACTGTTGGGAGAGCTTGCTGAGGTTTGGCTCCTCCTGTGCTCTTTCTGTGGCCTGATTCCTTGCTTTGCCCTATTGTTGTCAGCTAGTGCTGAGAGGGAGCAAAAGCCCAGCGGGGGACGGGGCGTGGCCGGCGTGGGTGGGTGGGGCTTCCCTAGCCTCTGGAGGCCAGAGAAATGCTAAGGGGCGGGGCAGGTCGTTAGCGCAGGCTGCGTGGGTGGGCGGAGCCTCCCTAGCCTCTGGAGGCTAGAGAAACGCTGCGGGGGCGGGCCATTCACACGGGCCGCATGAGTGGGTGGAGCCTCCCTATCTTTTGGAAGCCAGGGAAACGCTGCGTGGGCGGGGGAGGCCTTTCTCGCAGGCCGCGTGGGGAGGAGCCTCCCTAGCCTCTGGAGGCCAGAGAAATGCTGCGGGGGCGGGGCGGGAGGGTGGGCAGAGCCTCCCTAGCCTCTGGAGGCCAGAGAAACACTGCGGGGGCAGGGCGGGCCGTTCGCGCGGGCCGCGTGACTGGGCGGAGCCTCCCTACCTTTTGGAAGCCAGGGAAACGCTGCGTGGGCGGGGGAGGCCGTTTGCGGGGCCCCGTGGGTGGGAGGAGCCTTGAAATGAACTTTTATAACACATCACAAACTCCTACATGACTGCTGTCCTTCCCAGGTGCTTCTTAATACAAAGCTTATTTTTATTTTACATTACTGTTTGAAGCTATTGTTAGAACTCAGTTTTAAAGATTTCTATTTAGAATGCTTATAGTAGTATAGTTACTTTTATGTAAAAGAAATAGAATATAATAAAGTTCATATAACAGAACTGTATACAAGTTGCTAATATGTATTTAGGAATCCTACTATTTTAACTTCAATGTCTAAACCTTTTGTGTGGATTTTCTAAGCTTTATAGTTAAGCTGAAATAAAATCAGATGATTTAACTTTACCTGCATGTACATCACTTATAAACAACAAAACAATTTAGAATAATGTATTTACATAACACAGTGGCATTTGTAACACAATCTCTATGAAGCTCAAAAATACTGTTGAGGGCTAGAGTGAAAGCACAACAATTTATACTTTAAATGAAGTATAAATTAAACAGAGGAGACTAAATTATATTTTACAAACAAATAAATCCAAGTTTGGGTAGCCTGTAAAAGGAGTTAAAAATGGGAAAAAAGAGATAATTTAGCTACTTGAAAATAAATGGTTAATACGATCCAAGATTCCTTTGCTTTATCTGATGCTCTATCATGTTTAGTACAATTTTTTTTCTCTGTAGACACTAAAAAATTAAGTGAAAATAAATTTGATATTCATGTTTTAAAGTACATATAGGGTGGTCTGGGGTGTGTCTCAGTAATACAACATTGGTCTCTCATAAGTGGAGAAAACTAGGTTTGGTACCTGGAAATGTAAATATTCTTTTAAAAAAGTTAAAAGGGAACTAAATAATATCCATAATAAATGTGTGTTTAAATTTTTACTCTATATTTTGTTAGTGATAGATAAGAAATCAAAGATTCCTGTAGAAAATATATGAAAGAAAATATAAAAGGAATAGCTTAGAAGTATCCACATAATTTGTTATTTACAGGGAAAACTTTGTTGAATTTTAGCTTTGATTTGTATGTAAATATTGTATCCAAGTATACTTCAGTCCTGTATAGAATACATTCATTTGTTTTTACAAATATTTCACCTTCCTAGTAAATATCATGTAATAACATATCATGAATGTGTTTTATTGGTTGAAGTGATAGCACAGTGAATAGAGCATTTGCCTTGCATATGGCCAACCTTGATTCAATTCCAACATTCCATATGGTACTTGAGCTTACCAGAAGTGATTCTTAAGCACTATCAGGTGTGGTCCAAATGCAAACAAAAAATTAATTAAGGTATTCTTAATGTAATGAGTCAATTTTATTTTTAAAAAATTATATAATATTAATGTTGGAAAAAATAATCATCCTCACATAACAGAAAAACTTGCAAATTTCTTTGCACACTCAAGACTATAGAACAACAACAATAAAAACATGTAAAATATGTAAAATTTCACTAATACTAGGAAATTTCTATGAATGCTTTAAAAGCTGAAATTTTTGTTTCCATTTTGAAACCCTTTCTGCTTTTCTACCTTTCTGCATAGATCGTAAATTACTTTGTCAAAATTCTCAGAGTATCAGCTTTAAAATGACCTTTGACTAAGAGAAGATAACATAATAGGTTTAAAACCAAAATTATTCACTTCACTAAATCTAATGAGCAATTAATTTGCTCTCTGTGCATTTTCTTGTTAGGCTACCAAAAATCCAATTATTAGTTTTGCATGGCTTTATACAACTCTAGGAAAATTTTCTTCTGAGAAGAGAGGTAACTTTCTTATAATAATGCTCTTCCACTTAACTAAAATAAAGATATGCTTCTGGGCGGAATATATCATTCCCCTATAATGTGTTACAAAGAAGAAAACTAAAAGGAAACAGGAAGTTTTAACATAGTCCTAACTATAATGGGTTTCTTTTTTAATTAATATCTTTTTTTTTTTTTGCCTTTTTTTTTGGCCACACCCTTGACACTCAGATTATGCACTCTGAAATCAGTCCTGGCTCAGGGGACCATCTGGGACGCTAGGGGATCAAACTGTGATACATCCTAGGTTAGCCATGTGCACGGCAAATGCCCTACTGTTTGTGCCACTGAGCAAGAAGCTCTGGCCCCTTTTATTAATTTCTTTATTTAAGCACCATAGTTACAAACATGTTTGTAGTTGGGTTTTAGTAATAAAATTGTGTATCACCCTTTACCAGTGCAAACTTTTCATCACAAATGCCCCCCATTGGTTTTCTGATTCATTCTAAACTTAGTTTCAAAGCAATATACAAAATATTAAGTATAAATATTATAATACACATTTGTTAAATATTAGAAAGAGTCTTAATAACATTACAGGAATAATTGATAATGTTAAGACATATCTGAAATTTGTCATTCATTTTATACTATAATATAATTAAAGTAGAACTTTAATACCCATACTGGGGTGAAAACAAATATTCTGGCAGAGAAGGTAGTAAATAATAAAAAAAAAATAGAGAGAGAGTGAACTATCAGCTGTTAGAATTCTATGTTTTCTTTAGAAATAAAGCTGTAAATTAGCTTTGCTGTGAACCTAAGCAGAGCCATGATAACCAGGTCTAAGAAGAATAGATAGTTCCTGGAACTGGATCTTATGGAGATATTCAAGGCCTTTTGGTCAATTATCATTGGAGGCCAAACAGCAGTGGATAGATAGCCAGATGATATTGCACTGTGGATATGTAGATGTCTGATCAACCATCACTGAGCTGACAGCCCACCATAATCTTTTGTCTTATGCTGCATTTGAACTACAACAAATCCTAGCCCAACCTTGTACTAAGGCTCAATAATTTTAAAAATATAAATACCCAGAGGTGAAGATCCCCTAGACTTAAGTACCCTTTAAATTTGGCCTGTGAGCCATTCCCAAGGTCCTCACTTTTTATGAAATATTGGACACTAGCATACTGGAATAAACTTCCTTGCATTTACATTTCTGCCTGTTTTCCTGGTGGTTTTCAGAGTGGTGGATCCTCAGTTCCAGACATTAACACCATCAACTAAAGGCAGAGAGCTAAGGGGGGATTTTTTTTCTCCTCCCATTATAGGTATTTAAAATTATTTGCTTGACAATGAAACATAGTTTACTTTCATGCAAGAAAGCTTAAAGTATCAGGATATGGCCTAAAAGTATTTCTTAGCTCCATGATATGATTTACACATTAATATTTTATAATATTTATGATCACAATTTCTAAATAATTATAAAAAGTGAGAAATGTCCTCTGACTGTAAATTTTTTATTAGTAAAAAAATAAATCTGTATAGAAAATAGTATTTTGGTCATACAAACTATTATCAATGGAGTGATGGCAGGTATGTGAAGCAGTGGTAGCTAGCTAGTGTCTTCTCATTTGTCACAAAACTACTTTGTTTGTATTTTTATTTAAATAAATATTATTTTGTTATGGGGCCACAACCAGCAGCACTCAGGGATTACTCCTGGTTCTGCGCTCAGATATCACTCCTGCCTGGGACAGAGGACCATATGGGATGCTGTGGAAAGAACCAAGGTTTGTCCTGGGTCAGCTATGTGCAAAGCAAATGCCCTACCACTGTGCTATTGCCCCAGTCCACAAGACAAGTTTAAATTCAAACTAGTATTAGAAGACTATAAGTTGAAACTTTGGCTATATTGCCTTGTTAGTCACTAAATTTGGGAAGATAATATCAAAATGGACATCTAGTTCTATAATTAAAAATGAAAATGTTGGAACCGGGGAGATAGCATGGAGGTAGGGCATTTGCCTTACATGCAGAAGGATGGTGGTTCAAATCCTGGCATCCCACATGGTCCCCTGAGCCTGCCAGGAGCGATTTCTGAGCGTAGAGCCATCTGAGCGTAGAGCCAGAAGTAACCCTTGAACACTGCCGGGAGTGACACAAAAACCAAAAAAAAAAAAAAAAATGGAAATGTCACTCTGAAATCTGAGTTGTGATGATGATGATCATAATAAAAACAATGATATTTACCTAAGATTATAAAGACAAGTGCAATAAAACTATATTTTTATATTACTAACACTCATATCGTTATATTTCAAATGCCTTGTCTCTTCAGCATGTCAGCTCTATACATTCTATATAGGTAGATTTTGCAGGAAGGACTAGGGTGGTGGGGTTTTGTGTCTGTAATGGAGTCTCTATAGATTTTATAATTACTCAGTTTTCTTCTCTGAATACCATATTTGATTTGATTTGATAAAATGTGACTTTAATTTTAGTTGTACCTTGCCAAAAACATACTAGAAAAATACTTTAAATCTTTATTTTTCAATCCACAGTAGAGACTCCCTAGGATTTTAGTACTCAGTCATTATTAATATGATTAATTTTATTTAATAATTATTATTTTAATAATAATATTATTAACAATATTAATAATAGTAGTGTTTGCCATCTAATAAATCTGCTGTACCTCAATGCCCTGAAATAAGATGAAGATTTTGCACATCAACCCACTGTTTTGTTTTCATTTTGTTTATATTCGTTGAGTTGGGGTCACACCTGGCAATGTTCAGGAGTTACTCTTGGCTGTTTTCAGGAATCATTCCTTGCAGTGCTCTCTAAAGGTCCATACTGGGTATTAAATCTAGGTCAGTCCCATGCAAGGCAAGCACCCAAGGCAAGCACAGTACTATCTCTAGTTGCTCAGGTACTACTCCTGACTCAGAGCACAGGAGTCTTTTCTGTTCCAGTTGTGAGGGGATCAGGCCTCCTGCAAGCAGAAAATGTTTTTAGCAATTCAGCTGAACTCTCCGGCCCTACCCCCCAATATTTCATTTATGATTATTATATTTTACTTTACATAAGCAAGATAGTTTTGATGGAATAAAAATACTCAGAAAGATGTGAGTGGGGAACAGAAAAGGATGATATAGTCAACAGAACATAAAACTTGAAAGAGCAAGGAAGAAAGGAGGCAGACAGAAGAGACAGAACCAACAAGTGAGATCTATGTTCAAGGGATAACAGAAAGCTAGAAAGAGAAGGAAAGACCAAAGGTGGGGGTGGAGGAAGCAAGTTTGAGAAAACTAAAACCACTATTTTAAAATTGAAAAATTCAAGTTAGTCCAAATCATTAGGAATTCTTAGCTCCTTTCTTGCCCCTCATTCACTGGCTCCTACTTTTATTTAAATTGATCCAAAGTCTTTTCTGCCCCACCTATTGTGGCAATGTTGATTTACCCTAATGTTATGTAAAAAGATTGTCATTAACTTGAAGCCCTGAGAGTACTTCAGCTTTTGACTAAATTAGTCATTTTATGAAAAGTTGTGGGATCAGCTCTCTGATTCTTCTAAAAAAATGCAGACTTTCTGGATCATTATTGACTAAATTCTGTGTGGGCGAAAAAGGGCAGAAAGACCTTGGTGCAGGAATGATGACGTTTTCTTCTGTGGACTACATTTGCCTTGTCTTCTCTGTTCATTCTTCTTTGTTTGAATTATATTTTCCCTTGCACTACTGATATGGCCTGTCCCCAAATAGATTCTATGAAAGTTAGATTCTTGGCAGTGGGATCAACTCCCCAGCAGGATTCCCAGAGGGAATCCTTTTTCTTTATTTCCAAACTAGAACTTAAACCATTAAATATCACCTTGAGATGAGGAACTAAGTTAAGTAGTGCGTAGAGGCCTTGAGGAAGTGTTTCAGGGACTGAGGAATTGTAGAAGATGGGGCAGACTTTTAGCCTCAAGGGTTCTGAAGGCCAACTTCAGCCAACCAGCCAGAGAATATGGTGTTGCTCCAGCCCCAGTAGAGAACCCCCTAGTGTTCCTGGGAGCTTGCAGAACCTTATTAAGAGGATGACAGATGAAGTTCAGAGTAGTTAAGACTGCCCAGGGTGGTTTGAAGATAATCTGGCCCTTTACTGTTATTAGTTTTTTCCTATCTTAAATCAATAATGGGCAGACAAGTGTAACTGGGGGTGGGGGAGAGGGTTTTTCATCTTCGACTACGTTTAGAAGCGAACTGTCTTCTCAAGAGTAATTCTTTACTCTTATAATAAAAAAAGTGGTCACTCCCTTATATGAAGTCCTTCCCACCTCTCTTCTGGAATTCCAGGTCCCTTAATATAATATTAAGATCCCAGGCACACCTCATTTTATTCTTTAGGATTTTCCACCATATCTATTCTCCACTTATTAAATGGATTTGTCTTTTGCCAACTTATCTGATGCTCTTTTGTTAACTTGTATTGAATGAGAAGAATTTAGAGGTGTGATGGAATTTCCTTGTACTACCAGTTTCTCTATCTTTTTAGCTAAGCTTCATCATTAATCAGTATTAAATTCTTCTAGGATGGATGTTTTGTGTATAGGTTTAGATAATAGGGTGGTGGTCCCAAATCATAAAAACTTGAAGGGTGGGAGAGAAACTGGGGACATTGTTGGCAAGAAATATTCATGGGTGAAGAATCCTGTATATTGTAAGGCTGTAGCTCATTATGAACAACTTTGTAGACGTGATTTTTAATTAAAAGGGAAAACATGCAAAAATTATTTTAATTTGCAGAAACATTTAAGATAATGGTTCATGTTCAACAAACCATCTAAGATTATTTCTTTTCTCCAATTTTTCAGAATGCCAAAAATAAACAAATTCCTCATTCTCTTGGTCTACCTTATGATATCCTATGATCTAACCCATGATCTTCCTCTTCTCTCTGGATTCTTTTCCTCTCAATTTCTTCAATATTAGTCTCATTTTTGAACCCTGTATCTTTAGCTGTTCATTTATTCTCTTTTGGCTTAGAGAAGATAGTATAGATACTACAGAAACTACAACTTCTTTGTTCCCTAGCTTTGTGTGTACATTTTTTTTTACCATTCTTGTTCTCCTCCACCTACAATGACAATTTTTTTGGGGGGAGCATCTCCACATTCATTTCCAACTTAGAACAGTTTCAAAAAATGGACCTTTGCTCTATTTTCCCAAAGAATTTTTATTGCTTTCTAAAGGTACAAATTATGAATATTGAATAGTAAAATCCCTTTGTATGTGACTAAGAGCTGCTATGATGATAACATATGGATGTTTAACAGGTTCTTTATCCCCAGGTACAAAGCAGGACCTAGTAAGTCAGTAAAGGATGACTGAGAGAGGCAATGCATAAATTTTTAGTCAATGACAGAGGAGACTCGATGAATCTGTTCTCTCCTGCATGACATTTTTTTTTGTTTTTGTTTTTTGTTTTTGTTCCCTTGAAGCAAAGCCCAGATTTTAAAGTATGGCAACACAGCCAAATTTGTTCCAAAAGGAAGTAAATATTACCTCAGTGATAACAAGGGATCATTCCAGGCTCAACTCCTAAGTCTAAATTACATAGAGGGTATGCAATGGTTAGGGACCTCATATCAAAAAAAAAAAAAATTGAGTGTATAAATTCAGACTAGAATACACTGAATATTTTAATCTTTGGAATAACAATCCCATTCATCTCCTTAGCACAGTCCAAATTTTATTTCTTTAATCAACTTTGTTTAGTCAAAATTCCCTCTTGATGTGAATTTTTTCACAAACCTGTGTAGCTATTCACCAGTCCCAACATTTTCTATATATGAGGGCCAATATCTAGTTATGTCCCAGGAGTGCCTTTTCTCACTGATGTCTTGGACCCTACCCTCTTCCAAACTCAGGGCAAAAAAGCTCTTGGTTTTTCTTGTTTATTTTATAATTTGTGTCCTTGAAAGCATATAAAAATAATGTTCTTTTTCCCTCGCTTACTCAATATTAAGTTGATTGCTTAATTAATCTAAGAAAAAGCCAAGGTTGATGGAGAATCTTTTCCCATGCATTGCAACATTTTTCTCTACTGAACAAATATTCTATTATTTCTATTATAATATACTAAAGTCTCAGTTGGATTATTAGTTAGTGCAGAAATATTGGTATTACTACAGCTAAACACATATGTATTTTTGTAAATATGACCAAACAAAGGGAGGGCACATTCATATTATGTTGTTTGATAGGTGATTCTGTGAAAGTGATAATTCAATAGATTTATTTATTTTGTTAATTTTTGTTGTTAATTTAAAGAGATTGTTTTTTTTAAAGGAAGGTATAAACAAAGAAGTGGCCTAAATGTTTCAGAATTATAGTTTTAGAAAATAGCTGAGCCATCTATTCTTTAGTTTTATTTAAATAAGACATACATAGTCTCTAGGAATATATCATTTTTACTCTTCCTCCATAAAGATGAAACTAAAATCAAATGTTAGAAATATAAACTAGATCTAGAATGATAGCATAGCAGGTAAGGCCTTTGCCTTGCATGCAGCACACATGGATAACTTCTTGGCATCCCATATGGAGCTCTGAGCACCAGCAGGAGTGATTGATCCTTAAGTGCTGAGCAAGGAGTAACCCTAAGCATTGCTGGGTAAGACCCTGCTTCCTCCAAAATATGAGAACAAGAAATGTGTACTAAAATACCAAGATGCATTCTAAGTGACATGTTTTATAGTCAGAATAGAAACAACAGCAGAGCAAATTGTAAATCAACAGAAATGAGCTGTGGACAATGTGATTTGTAAAGGTCACTATAGAATATCATGTCATGACACCAAACAACAAGGAAGCTCAACGGTAGTTAAAATGGTGATCTAGGCCATAATTTTTAGCACCTGGATCAAAATTATTTCTACTGGAGGGTAAATTTGCCCTTAGATAATAAAAACTAATGTGTGGGATAAATTATTGGCTCCTTCTATTTGTACCTCCTACTGAAAACAAACAACAGTTTTACAAACAAGGATATTCATAGGAAGCAAGTTTGAGATCACTAATTACTGGGAAAAAATACCTCTCTATACAAAAAAGAAAGGTGTCTTCAAAGGTTGATCTGAGTTGGATAAAAATAAAAGCTGTTAAACATTTAACAGTGACTTACTGATCTAAACTCAGTAATCCAAGAATCACCAAAGATTACTCCAATTCAGCTTTGTCCAGTAAATGTCTCAGTTGTTGAAGAGGACAACACTGTCACTTTAAATATAGTCCCCTGAAAATAGAGGTCAAGGGGGTAGATTTAGCAGAGATCAGGATGAGCCTGCTTCTTGCTGGTTTTCCTCATTCATTATTAGTAAAGTATGTGGAAAAGATTCACAATGGCAACTATGTTCTTTTTCCTACATGTTAACTAATAAAGTCATGAATAATTAACTAAACTGCTGGTTGTTTTATACCAGAGGTCTGGCACTTCTGAAGCAAAGGGAATAGCTTGTACTCATTCTACAAAATTTAAATTGGGTATTGTTCATTTTATCTTCTCCCTTTTATACAGAGTAGTTGGTTATAATTTTTTGTTGTTATATTATTTGGGTTTTTGAGGAGCATCCTTCCTTTGAGCTGGAATTTAAAAAAGTAACAATATCTATAATTCTTTTGTGAGAATGACTGAATTTTTTAATGCATCACATGTTTTATTCCCCATTTTGTAACTTTTATTATCATGCAATCCTATGATTTTGAATGTTTTCTTGTTATATATTTAAAATGGACAGTACATGCAATCCTTGTTGAATACCTTATTTTTTTTTTTTTTTTTTTTTTTTTTTTGGTTTTTGGGCCACACCCTGTGACGCTCAGGGGTTACTCCTGGCTATGCGCTCAGAAGTTGCTCCTGGCTTCTTGGGGGACCATATGGGACGCCGGGGGATCGAACCTCGGTCCGTCCTAGGCTAGCGCAGGCAAAGCAGGCACCTTACCTCCAGCACCACCGCCCGGCCCCTTGAATACCTTATTTTAAGAATAATTTAAAAGGTACTGATTAGTTTGATGAGACTATTAAAATTAATTATATCTTATATAATAGGATGGTCAGATAACGTGGAAACATCAATCTCAGCATTTTCCTTTTTCTTTTTTTTTTTTTTTTTATTTTGGGACCACACCTAGTGGTGCTAAGGGGTTAATCCTGACTCTGCTCTCAAAAATCATTCCTGGTATGCTTAAGGGACTATATGGGATGTCGGGAATGGAACCCAGGTTGGCTGCATGCAAAGCAAATGCCCTACGGTTGTGCCATTGATTGCTCTGCTCCTCAGCATTTTCTTTAAATTAATATTATTGTATATGTCTTGAATTTGTACATTATATTTTTTCTCTTTTATTTTGATCATGTTATCAGGATTTTATATTTGGGTCTAAACCTGGGATTTTCATATGCAAAGCAAATATTCTACCCATTGAGCTAACACTGAAATTTCATATATATTGGCTTTAAACTCTATAGACTCTGGTTTTAATTGACTTAAATTTAGTTGATTTACAAACTCTATTTGGGCACCCCATTCTATGTCATCTTTGTGAGTTCAAGAACTTACCTCTGGGCCCGGAGAGATAGCACAGCGGCGTTTGCCTTGCAAGCAGCCAATCCAGGACCAAAAGTGGTTGGTTCGAATCCTTGTGTCCCATATGGTCCCCATGCCTGCCAGGAGCTATTTCTGAGCAGACAACCAGGAGTGATGAGCACTGACAGGTGTGGCCCAAAAGCCAAAAAAAAAATAAAAAGATTACCTCAAATTGATTGTAATTTTTTAGTTAATGTCTGATATGAATTAAACTTACTGGTTATGATATTTGTGGAAACATTTAAGATAATTTTTGGTGTTCAATAGCCATCCAAGATTATCTCTTTCCCTCCCTTTTTCAGTATGCCAAAAAGTATTCTTATAAAAATAATGAATTTTGTACAGAGTATGCAAATAATGGGATACTAGGACTCCAAACTGATCAAAGAATTCAAACTCATAGTGTCCTGCTCTATAATGAATGTTTCTGAAAATATCTGCAATTACACTTGAATACAATAGCCAGAAACAATGTGAGCAAAGAGGTTTTTGTATTACAGTTGGAACTTGCAAATTTCCAGAAATTAGGGAAGCTTAACTTTTTTTTTCCACACAGTTTGGGATGCACAATAAGGAGAATAAACAAATAATAAATAAATAAATAAATAAATAAATAAATAAATAAATAAATAAATAAGAAAAATGGAAGGACTACTTTGGTCTCATTTTTTCCTGTTAACATCTCAGTCATTGCTAATTCCTTTTCCTGGCAAAGCCTTCAGGTTGTGTAATGTAGTTTTCTTTTGATAAGTTATTTAGACGTGCCCAGCCATAAGGGAAAATTTTATTTTATGAATCCAAAACATAGCTATTGGGACAAAAAGCTTGATGGTGTTTTGGAGAACTGAAGGCTCTTCAATTTCATCCTAAGACTGTATCACTATATCTCCTTAGATTTCTTTTTTTTTTTTAATCTCCTTAGATTTCTCTATTGTGCACCCACATCCTAATACTCTTCCCCTTGTTTTCAACACAAATTGACTTTCCAATCAAGATAAGCATATCTTCATTGTTGCAATGTATTGTGACAAAATTATTTACTTACAAGTCCTTAAACTATGTTTTTCTCAGCCTTAATATTAAAATATGATTATACAGTATATAATTATACATGACATTTAATTATATAATTATACTTATAATAAAAATATAATTATAAGTGTATGATTATATAATTATACTGAAAAATAAACAATGCATTTTCACATAATCCACCATTCATCAGCAACCTTAGGCTGTTTTCAGTCACTATTGATTGGCTTAAGTTCTTGAAATGTGGGGCCGGGCGGTGGCGCTAAAGGTAAGGTGCCTGCCTTGCCTGCGCTAGCCTTGGACAGACCGCGGTTCGATCCCCCGGTGTCCCATATGGTCCCCCAAGCCAGGAGCAACTTCTGAGCACATAGCCAGGAGTAACCCCTGAGCATTACTGGGTGTGCCCCCCCCCCCAAAAAAAAAGTTCTTGAAATGTATGTACATGAAATCCAACACTATATGCTCTTTAAAAATAAACTTTTAATTTAGCATAAATATTTAACTATTCATACATGTCGTGTATGCAGTTTCTTCTTTTTATGGCTGAGTATAATGTTATTTCATTAATGGACCTCAATTCTTGTATGGGCATTTGTAGTTGTTTCCAGTATTGAATATAAAAAAAATTAAAAGCAATTGCATGAGAAATATTTGTATTTCTCACAAACTCAATTGCAGAGGCATCTATTTTCTTTAAAATATAAATGGCTATATCATGTGGTAAATCTCTATTTACATTTTACAAAAATTTTTCAAAAGTTTTACAATTTTCACAAATAGTTTTGCAATTATTTATTACATTAGTAGCATCTAAATATTTTAGGTCTTTGACACTCATTAATACTTAGCAGCCTTTAATTTTGAATTTAAGTACATGTATAATGGTATTTTGGTGTGATCATAACTTGTCTTTATCATTTTTATTTTCTATTTTTGAAGTTCACATACTTTCTCTGATAAAATGTCTGAGAGAACTGCAGGAATTATCTAACATATTTTTCATGGTCTTTTTTATGGTCTTTCTCTGCCTTCTGTCAAATGTCATGCCATGAAGCAGTTGTTTTATAAATTTTCTCTGGATTTCTCATTGTTTTAGGTGATAGATCATGGTTAATCTCATGTACTATCTTCGATACAAGTAGACATTGATTTTCTGGATTTTGATGAAAATAAAAATAATTATTATAGTCTTACAATTTTGCAAAATATTTATGTCTCTATCAGTCTATCTGACAATCTAACATACATTTAAAAAATGTTCATTAGGACCAGAGAATTTTTGTCCTCTCTGTTTGTAGGTAGTTGGGGAATTAATTTTTGAATATACTCTCTCCTCATCCTGCCTTCAAATGGAACTCAAGGACAATCCACCTTTATGCATAGTATATCTATTTGTATTATATTTATTCCTATCCCTTGGTTTGAAGTTATAAGTAAATCCATTTGAGACTGTCTCATTCTGAGAAAATCAGAGATAAATGACAGATATAGAGAATTTATCCTATAACATTGCTGCACTTGTTATAATGTTACATGTTCATTCTATCTCTATGCATTTGTCCAAATGCCTGCTTTTAATCTTAGGGAAGAATTCTCATTAACATTTGTTCAAGGCATTGATTATCTCCTTAATTACAAAAGTTGAATAGCTTAGTGTTTTTCCTAGAGTAATGGATTCCCATGTGGACATGGCAAATGTTTGGGAGTTAATAATTAACATGACAAATCTGCTTTATGGCCCATTCAGCTTAGAACATCAATATGTCTAGTAGGTCTAAGATACCCTGTATTATGGTTGCCAATTTACTGTAAGCTGTTTCCCTGCTAGTGAGAAGAATGTAGAACCAAACTACATTATAAAATTAACTGATAATTATGATCAAGTAAATACAAATCCACAACTATAGAACCTAGAGAAAGGCAGAATCCAGTTGTAATAGAAAACCAAATATATTGTAGAAAACCAAATAGATTACAACAAGCATGCATATGGATTATTTTTATGAAAAAAAATGATTGCTCCCAATATCTAAAACAAAGCATTACCCAAATGTCCATCAATTGATGAGTGAATAAAGAAGTTATGTTCTAGAATGGAAATAAATAATGGTCAGCCTTAAATTCCCAAACCAATGTCAACGACAGTATAATCACAAACTATAAAAAGCTATACACAAAATGGACCTGTTACACAAACAGTCTAGGGGTTAAAGGTGGAGGTATGGAATGCATGCTGGGAACTATGGTGGAGATAGTCAACATTGGTGGTGGGAAGAACTCTAATTCACTGTCACTATGTAACTGAAATACAACTGTGAAATTCATATTGGTCTCAATAAAAATAAGTTGTGATATATACTCAACTTACTGCACCTGAACTATTGAAAACAATACAATCTTTCCTTTTTCTACAAGATAAACAACACCTGAGCAATTAAGTTCATCTAAATTAGCCAAAAGTTTAAGACAATTACTGAACAAAAACATGTCAAAGCAAAAAACCCAGCAACTAGTAAGTCACAATAAAAATAACTCTAGGACTATAAAAAATGTGAGCATGAGAGAACAGAGAAAAGAGAAATAAGATTAAAAAAAGAAAACCAAATAGAAGTTTCCTAAAAAAATTGTCCATTTTTTATGATTTTCAATAACTAGGTTTTACATTTTATGACTTTTTTTTATCTTTATTACCTGCATATCGGTTTCTCTACTTTCAACAGTATCTCTCTGCCTTTCCTTTGTGTTTTTGGATAATTAACTCATAATTTAATTTTTATTTGGTCACTGAAAATATTCATTTCTTCTAGTCATTTCTCCATTGAATTATAGCTTTGTTGACATTTCCCCTTCAATTCAATGCCTCTGACTTTGTAAACAAAAATAAATTACAGAAGTTCACAGCAAAATTAGGAACCTTTCAAACTAATATTCACCCTCAATGAACCATGCATATTTTGTTCCATTATCTCACTCCATCTATCTTAACAAAGACAAGCTTATTTTATTCACTTCTAGCATTGAGATTATGTTCAAAAACATGAGAAAATGGATTATTTATAACCTACTCCTCAATATATGTTCAATTTACATAATATTTGTCTTCAGGTCATGCATTATCTGAAGTTGATAAGCTGTACAGTATACATACAGTAATAGAATTTGTAGAAATAGAAGGTGAAAACATTGCAGAAGAGACTGGAATAAATGAATCACTATTTTTTTACATCTTAATTGCTTTCTTCTTTCTTTCTGTTTGTTTTAGTAGAGATGATCAGGGAGTATCTCTGTACTTGGTTATGGTGCTTGCACTTTTGGGTGTGGTGTTCACACCCCTGTTGCAATACTGAAAATTGAGCCTTAATGTTCACAAATTTGGTTTATATGGCTTGCACACAGCAGGTAGTGTGCCAGAGGCAGCACACATTATTGTAGTGCTCAGAGTTCCAGATGGTCACTGTGATATGTTCACTGTAGATGGAGGACAGACCTAGGCATTGACTCAGCATCTCATATTTGCAAGGTGGATGCTTTATTGACTAAAAGTTGAATATAACATACCACTGGCTTCCTTGGTTTTCCATATTTCAATGTTTTACTCTCTTGGACTAATTTTAGCAAATTTGATTAGCCTTAAATTTGGAGTCAACTCATAAAACTCATGATTCGAAAGCTTTGATGAAAACAAATATTGATGGTATGTTAATACCCACAATGTCTTTACCGAATGGTGAAGGCATTTGGAATGAATACAATGTGATGTATTCATTAAAATGAGGAAATTTTCTGTTATGGATTCACAGTTACTTGACTCTAATAGCTAACTTTTGTTCTTTAGTCTTTCACAGAATGGTCTGTTGGATAAATGAGATATAAATATATATATATATATATATATATATATATATATATATATACACACATAGCTTTAGTACCTAACAACCTGGGGTCACTTAGTAGGAAGATGTAAATTCTTGCTTCAACCCTCTGCCCTGCATCTTGTTCAAAGACCTAATGTGTCAGAAACTCTGGGAACAGAGCCCAACTCTTTTCTAACAAGCCCCCAAGTGATTCAAAAAAGCCAAAGTTGGAGAACCAGTGCTCTAAATAATCTTACTTTTTATTCAAAAAGTCTGAGATTGCCATAAAATCAAGTACTCAGGGAGATGACTACTAATTTATTAATTTTATTCATGTATAAGTGCGGGGAGTCTGTTCAATGGATGTTCCTATATAAAATTTTTGTATCAAATCAAATTAAAAATATTAAGAATTGATCTTTATAAACATGAACTGTAAAAAATAAAATGTATTACAGTATAGGTCTGTATATACATCCATATTCAAAAATAATATAGGGAGATATAAAATATTTTAATAACACAGAAAATTTTTTTATTTTAATATAATAGTGCACATTCAAATAAGAGGTTATTGTTTTTCTCTTTTAACCTTCAGACACAGTATTTATCTACCTAAAGATATATAGATATAGACATATAGATGATAGATAGATAGATAGATGATAGGTAGATAAGATAGATAGATGATAGGTAGATAAGATAGATGATAGATAGATTGAAAGAGATGATATAGAAATATAAAAGAGATTTTTCATTGGAAAATAAGACTCAAATAATTTAGTTCAATATACTAAAATAAAATGTTAGCACTGTTATTTCAAATTCTTAGTAGTTTTCACTCTATTGAAAAAAAACTGTTAAATAAAAACTCTTTTCTACTCATTAGCTGATTCCTTAGATGCAATTCATGAATAGAAATCTACAAAATTAATTTTAATTAGAGTTAAGATGCATTTGAGGGGTGCAAATATTAATAGATAAAATTTACTCTTGGCAGCTAGCTAATTCTTTCCAAAACATCAAATAGCACCCAGGTTTCTAGTTCAATGTGTTTGGTTTTTTGTCTATATGAATAACAGACAGGAAAATTGCTTTGCCTTGCTATAAAGCAGAATTTCCAATAGCAAAGAATAGCTATCCTTCCTCACCCTATTTCTTTTTTGAGGGGGTGCAGTCACACCCGGCAGTGCTCAGGGGTCACTCCTGACTCTATGCTCAGAAATCGCTCTTGGCAGGCTTGGGGTGCTCCTGGCAGGCTCGGGGACTATATGGGATGCCGGGATTCCAACCATGGTCCTGCATGCATGGCAAATGCCCTACCTCCATGCTATCTCTCCGATCCCAACTGATTTTGGAGAACATTTATTTTGAAATTTAAATGAATGGAACTTAGAGATGTAAAAAATAGCCTTCCCAAGGATGTTCAGAGCACCTTTTCTCAAAATGTCTAAAATAGATACTCCCTCTCCATAAAAGTCATCTTGGTGTGTGGAGCTAAGCTGCCTGGAAGTCCTAGTGGCTGAGAGCTGTGACTACCAGGACTTGAGGGAGCTCAGGGCAAATTGCAACCCGAAGTTCTCTTCAAGCCATAGGAACCATCATAGAATCATTAGCTAGGTTAGCTAAACAGGGCTTAGGTTACATACCTCACCTATGAGTACAAAGGTTACATTTCTTGCCTAACATGTAGCTAATTCTTTAGACTTTCAGGGCAATGAATTTTGAATATAGCCAGAAGTAATTTCGGAGCACAGAATCAGGAGTAACCCTTATACTCCCCTGTGAAGATAGATGGAGGTAGCAAAGGATAATAAAGCAAGAGGCAGATATCAGGAAAATTGTCAGGAATGTATTTTCTCAAAAAGCAAAAAAAAAAGGTTGGATTTAGAATATTTATCTGTATTAAAAGTCATGGTGCTTCCAGAAAAGGGGGCAACTCTGCTCTACAAGTAGAGAGAACTACATCCTGACTTAGAGTAAGGAGATGAGCTTCTTGGAAATTCACATCAGTCACTGCAGTTTGATAGATCCTGGGCCATACTAAGATGAAGCAGAGATTATTTCTTTTATAATAAAAGGTAAAGACATGGACAAAGGCATCTTGTCAGCCTCTTCAGTGGATCTTCACTGCTCTTCAAATCATTCTTATGTCCTGGGAACCATTTTCCTAATCTCCTGACAAATGCCATTGATCTCAGTGTTCCTGACTGAAGATAACACTTGTTGAAATAGGCTTTCTGTGGCCATATTGAAGTAAGCCTAGCAGATCCCTGAGAAGAACATGATTCTATAACATTAAGAAGTAAAGGAGAGAGAAGGAAATGCATGATTCTAATCCAGTATCAATATTGCAAACCACAGTGGCTAAATGGACAAAGAGAAAAGAAAAGTGTCTGTCCCTGAAGCAGGCAGGGGAGAAGACATGGAGAAAGGGTGAGAGGAAACGTGGGGACACTGTGGCCGGAATGTGCACTCATGAAAAATGTCAGACATTGTATGAATGAAACTCAGTATGTATAACTTTGTAATTGTGTATCTCACAGTGATTCAATTAAAAATATATTTATGACAAATTAATGGAATATAGACACACACGAAGGAGCATTTTCTGGAAAAAAAAATTTTACTAGAGAAACTGTCTTCAGATAGCTTCTAAGAACTTCAATAGCTCGAAATAAACCTTCATTTCTTATTTGAAATTACCCCCTCTCCGTCATGTGAGACACTGTGGTCTCTGCTCCATGTCCCAGAGCTCTATTATGTTCTTTAGTTCGATATAAACTCACACTTATTTCATTTAGTTTAGAATGCATGACGCTGTGAATTCTCCACAGGAAAATTTATGAAATACAGTCTTTTTCTTCTACTAATCTAATATGAACTTTTGTGTTATTCCAAAAGACTCCAAGAAGACTCAAATAAAGTGAGGAAATGACCCAGCACCCCAATAGAGATATCTCATATTCTTTATAAATCAGAATCAGAGCCTAGAACAGTTTAAGGTGTAGTTGAAGTCTATATGAACTTAGAAGTTGCAGTGAAAGCAGCTCTGAGGGTTATGGTGGCCTTTCCAATTATAAATAAGGGAGATTCTTACTCTATTAGGCATTTGTTGAATCATTTGGCCTATAAAACAGAAGTCTCAGTCTCAATTTCTTCATGTGTATATTAACACAATATCATTTACTGTGATTACTCAAAGCTTTAGTGTTTCTGCTGGCCTCTCTTCTTTATTCCTCAAAACAGCCTGTGGTAAATTTATATGGCTGTCAGTGAAAGTAGTTGACCAGCAAGCAATAATCAGTACATTTTCATTAGTCATTGTTTTCCTTGGGATTATGAATTTCTCTTCTGATTTTCTTACTTTGGTGCTGAGCTAGTTCTGTAGATTTAATAAGTTTTAGCTATTTTCCATAATGGTCTTATTCCAGAGCACAAAGCTAACTTTGAACATCCCTTCAGTATTAAATATTTAATGATGTTTGAATACAGATTTTTAAGGTTGGTTTAAATCATTGTGTAAATACACGAGCATAACTCATAAAGTTTTAGGCTAACACGAGATACTGAGAAAAATAAGAAATTCAACCTGATACAAGCAAAATAAAGTTATATAGGAGGGTGTTTTTGTGTGTGTGTGTGTGTGTGTGTGTGTGTGTGTGTGTGTGTGTGTGTGTGTGTAAAAGAGAAAATAATGCATTTCTATTTATTTCCCCAGAGGGAGAAACTTTTTCTGCTAATTACTAGTTAATGACCATAAAGTGCATTGAAAATATTCAAGTGCTGTATATAGCCCTTGCTTTATCAAGCCTTTATGACTCCTTCAATCACTCTATGATCATTTAGCAACATCTGAAAACTCGATGCTAATTGTTTCTCTTAGTCTTTTGCTTTGCAGGGTGACTACTGCTATTTGAAAAGAAAAAAAAATCATTCACCTGCTTTGAATAATCTTATCTCCATGCCATGCCCTCTGGTTGTCATATTTAACTTGGGCTCAAATATCCTTTTAACTACTAAATGTTTTCTCTTTCATTCAAGTGCCTGATGCAAATAAAGCCTGTTCATCAATTCTTCAATCTCATTTCAAATTAAATATTATCTTCGTGCTGTCAAGCGTTTTAGTTTTTTTTTAAATCCCAATTTACTTTTCTGGTGTTGAATCTTTTGCATTCTGGCCAGTGGCCACATTTCCTACCTCCGTTCTCTCCACAGGCAGGGGTTCAATTCTCCTGTGTATAAATTGGCAACATTATATGTGCATCTCTCTGCAGACTACTACAATTGTCTAAACTTAAAGAGATATCTTCGCTTCTGCTTAGAATCACATCCAGGGATGGGAAGACATCAAATATGTGTCTATATCAGTTGATCCTCCACTTTGATAATATTATACAAACTGTGGCTAGGTTGTCATTCATTTCTTTTCACAGATAAAGGTTCCCATTAGCCACCATGATTTATGCTGACCTTCTAACACTCTTTCAGAGTTATGGTCCCTCGGTATTTGGTTCTATGTCAGAATTGAGCAGTGATCAATTCATCACTTGGCAGAGCAAATGGGAAGGAAGAAAAGTGAAAATTGTGTTATAGGGATACAGATCAGTGACTGTTACTGAGGTGTGTCTCTTTAGAATCTATCTGTAAAACACAGCATATATTAAACTAAATAATGATTGATAATGAGTTCATATCTTGGTCTGGGATTGCACTATCAGTTAACATTATTGTTGTTCCATGATCACTGAATTTTGACTGTTTTACTTAATCCATCATTATTGCCACAGGACTTTGTTCTGTTTTGTGGACACATTTAATAAGGACTTATTCTTTGCTCTGTGCTCAAAGATCAGGGGACCATATGGGGATTCCAGGAATCAAACTCAGGTTAGCAGAGAGCAAGACAAGCTTAGATGCTTACTCACTAGACTATTTAATATGTCCCTAGAATTTATCTTTATTAATTAATATTTGTAAATATATACATTCATACATTTTTATCATTTTAATGTACTTTGTAAATACTATTCTTTTTGTAGTTAATCTATAGATAATTAAATGCCCAAAAATGCATACGTACAAAATATATTTAACAGATTTCACACATGTATTGATGCTATATCAAATTACACTTATCATTATTCAAGTATTTGACCTACAGCATGGTAAATTTTGTGTTTGAAGTGGGAAAGTTTGACCACATATTAGTCTTCTTACTAGAGATCTAAAATCACAGCTTAGTTCTTAGCTCTAAAAAGAGCATCTCTCAATCCTTTACAGTAAGTGACCTCTTATATTCTCTCCTTTCACAGAACTAGAAAATAATCTCATATCCATATAGACTCCAAAGTCATCAAGAGACTGTACTAATAATAAATAATATATATATATTTGTATATGCCATTTTATATTTCATATTGCAATTGTTAGACATGTGAATAATTTATTAACGCTACACAAATGCTTTCATAAGGAAAAAGGGAATGAGATATATACTTAATTTCAAGAACTGACTTGGTTATGAGTATTTTTCTCAAACTCTATAATATTCATGTCAGTTCATATGAAAGATGGATTTTAAGATACTTCACATTTCCTTCAATGATTTTTTTTTAAGAAAATCATTTCTAAATGGGTTAGTCCCAGCATTTTTTGCTAAGTAAACATTCTATGTAATTTCAAGCAACAATTCAACTATGTGGCTAGACACAAGGTATTTTTAATCATCGCATTTTAATATTCATCTTCCCTGAATGTTAACATCATATATAGTTATTTGCATTGTAAATATTCTGGACTAGATATGTATATTTCTCGTGTGTGTTTTAGTCCCATCACTTCAAATAGTGGGCTATGTTGTTTGCCTTTCCCTGTATCTCTGCTCTCTTCCCTTTACTTTGACTCAGTTTGGGAAAGAGTCAGTGTTCTCAAGGTCACATTTGAGCAATGGTGATGATTTGAATGCTTTTGATGTTTTGAATGGTTTTCTTTTTTTTTTTTTTTTTTTTTTTTTTTTTTGGTTTTTGGGCCACACCCGTTTGACGCTCAGGGGTTACTCCTGGCTATGTGCTCAGAAATCGCCCCTGGCTTGGGGGGACCATATGGGACACCGGGGGATCGAACCGCAGTCCGTTCCTTGGTAGCGCTTACAAGGCAGACACCTTATCTCTAGCGCCACCTTCCCGGCCCCTTTGAATGGTTTTCAATCTTGTGAATGGTGATAGGTCTAGTGGGTTTGTGGCTTCCTCCATGGTATTCAAATTGATCTTTTCCACAAAGCCATTTGGAAGATAGTATTATACTCTATTGTATTAGATATGTTAGCTAGTTGTTGTTGTTGTTGTTTGTAAAATTTGGAATGCTTCACGAATTTGCATGTCATCCTTGCTCAGGAGCCATGCTAATCTTCTCTGTATCATTCCAATTTTAGTATATGTTCTGCCTAAGCGAGCACTGTTAGCTAGTTTTTATGGAAGGTATTCAATTGGTTGATGCTGGCGAATAAAGTTCCACTAAAATCCAAGTCCGTGAGGAACTAGAATTTGATGGTAAAAGATTCATGTTAACCACAGAGTCCTATGGAGTGGCTCCATCATTTTGCTTAGGGTTGCTGAGAGTGTGTGTGTGTGTGTGTGTGTGTGTGTGTGTGTGTGTGTGTGTGTGTGTGTGTGTGACTGTGTGACTGTGTGACTGTGTGTGTGTGACTGTGTGTTTGAGTGTGTGTGTGACTGTGTGTGTATGTTTCTTGGTGAAACTATTTTAACATGGGACAGAACAAATGCTGTAAATCAAGAGCTATAGAATTTCAGGAAGTTTAGTTTCCTGTTTCTTTTATGAGACTGTTACAAGGCTAAAATAGAAATCATTTAATCACATTTAATCTTATTATTTGAATATTTTATTAATAATTTTTAATTTGACCAAAGTGGTTTACAAATGATTCACAGTTACATTCATATTTGATCTTTTTGCAGACTTAAATTTTATTTATTATTTGGATATTATTTTAATTTTTATTTTGAGACATTCTGTTTTTATTAAATTCATTCCAAAGGTTACTCAAGCTAGGTGTTTATTGTTTTAAAATTTACTAAGAGTACCAAATCACTCTTTTTTTGACCACACCCTGCTATGCTCAGGGGTTATTTCTGTCTGGCTCTGCTCTATGGATATCAGGGATAAAATACAGATCTGCTGCATGCAAGGTAAATGCCCTACCTACTATTCTATTGCTCTGGATCCCAAATGTGCAATATTAAATGAATACTAGAGATTTAGTTATCATAGGGTCAACAATACACTTATGAAATTCTTAATTCTGAGAAAATTTTTGCTATAATTTTACCATTACTATAATCTCAAGATATTAAATAAAGTATTTCTGTTTTTTTGCCTTTTAAGGATATATTAACATGGATTAAATGAGATTATTCATTTTTAGTCTTTCACTGATTATAAAATGTTCAATAATTTTCATTCGCATCACCAGTGCTTGGGGCCTAGTCTTTAATAGTTTGAGATTTTAATGAATATGAGGATTGCAATTTAAATATGAATCTTTTATATTCCTTTAAGGTCACTGTAAACTTAATTCTTCTACTCCAGATGTACCTAATAAAAACATAATTATCTCTGAATTCTTTCTTTACAAGGCAGTGAGAATGAACGGTCTGTATTCTAATGTCTCTATAGTTAGACTCTCTAACCCTGTGAGGAAAAAAATAAAATGATTTCAGGAATATGTGGGAGGGATTCTTGGAACACCCAATAGTTTAATGTTAAAAATGTTGTAACAGAAAGAAAAATATATTTGTAAATTGGAGAATAAAGAAATCCCAAAGGAGTAGCTTAATTTTAATTATATTAACATGAGGAAATTTGTCAGTTTTGCTGATTAAAGAAAGGAAACTCTAATAGTGCATGAGGCCTTTAGGCCATGCTTATAGAGTGGTGGGTGAAGGGAACAGTGTCAGGATGGACTCAGGGTCTCATATATACTAGTGAGGAGCAATTTCCTACTGGAAGCCAGATCCTCGTTCTATTTTTTATAAAACAATAATTTTATAAAAATTTTTACATAGCTAAATGACTTCAATCAAGTGTGTGGCAATCAGACTTGAGAATAAAGGAGTCACAATTAAAGATGATTCTGGTCTAAATAATAAAGAAAAGGCAAACTGGTCATCAGTAGCTTGTTGGCAAAATAAAGAATGAGGGATTTTTATACTTAAATTTTATTTGTATGTTATTTTTTAAAATGTGATTTGCTTGTTTTGGCTACACTTGTCTCTGTGCTCAGAGATCAGAGATCACACCTGATGATACTTGGAAGACCCTTTATGGGGTCTTGGATCCAAGAAGGATCTGCTGTGTTCAAGGCAAGCACCTTTTTATGTATGTATTTACATACACAACATGAATGTATGTATGTATTATTTAGTTATTGTTTGGGGGCTACACGTAGAAATATTCAGGCATTACTCCTGACTCTACACTCATTAATTACTCTTGATGGGCTGGGATGCTGGGGCTCTGATCTGGGTCAGCTGCTCCAGCCCCAGGGAAGCATCTTCTTGACCCTTGGATTATCTCTCTAGGTTTTAAAAATGTTATTATTAATGCAGGTATTTGTGGGGTATTATAAAATGAATTTAATATCATAAAGTGATCCAGTAGTTCTATGGTAAGTAAATAATAGTTCCCCAAAGGTATCCCAAATCCCCAAACCCTGTGAATGTGCTTCTAGGTTTCACCTCCAAGGCAGCAGATGGGATTAAAAGGGCTCAGTTGTTGACCTTAAACGAGGAAGTTTATTCCATATCATGCCCTGGATTCCCATAAAAACGAGCATCTCAAGAGACCTGCTTTAAGGAAGTGGCTTCCACTGGTGTGTCAGGGCTTTGACAATGCAAGTGGGAGCTTTAAGCTTTGGGGGCAGAGAGACATATTTTATCTTTATTAATTGCTGGAAAGAATTTGAGTGTAGTTTGATGCAAACATTGTCAGGTTTCTATAAAATATATGTCCATCTAACATTTTGATTTTATTAATAGAAGGTGAAAACTTCTATCTGAAACATACACAGGAGAATTACTAGTTTGCCAAATTTGTGAAAATTATCCTTCCACTTGCTTCTATTCTTCCTCTAGTAATTTTTCCTCATATATTCCCTATCTCATCCTAGACAGTCTTCACTGATTTCCTTGCTCTGCTATATTTCACTTAACACATTCATTTAAATGAAATGAAATGGTCACCTGTCCTTGTCCTTAAATGGCACCTCATCCAAAGGATTTAAACACCTCCAAGTAGCATATCAGAAAGGTTAACAGCAAATGAAATGCTGCATTTCAATGTTACATTGAACTTCATTAAAATTTAGTATTTGATATTGGTCATTTGAACACCATAGGTTCAGTTCAATCATTCGATTCTGCCCTTGTAGTTTGGTTAATAATTCAGAAACTTCGTCTCAAATGTTCCTTGTCAGCATCTTTAACTATCATGCTAATAACACATCACCACTGGAATATCCAAAAAGAGAACCCTGGGTAAAGGCAGGGCTTTTCCATCAAGATAAATTTGTGTCCTTTAACCTGGCTTGCTGAGTGAATAGTGTTTCCTTCTATAACCATCTCTTCCTCAGTAAAAAGACTTTGATGCTCATACTACGTAGTAAGCAAAGCTGTCATGTGCAGTAATAATTCACATCATTTATACCAAAAGTGAAATATAGAACATTTAAAATGGAAAATAAACACAATACATCATCTTACTGCTAGAGATAACTACACTCATCTTTCAGTTTGTATATTTTCCATCCATAATTACAAAGATCATTTTGTGTACATAGATTTTCAGTTTATTTGTCCAACATAAAATATATTTCCTCTTCATTAATTAATCTTGCAAATTAAAATGTGAATTGCAGACAGATAGGTATGGCACAATTCATTCAATCATTTCTCTGTTATTCAATTTGCAGGTACCAAACTTACACTGTTGTATACATTGTTGTATACAATGATACATCTAAATTCTTATATTTCCAGGAGCCAGAGAGACTATACAGTAGGTAGGTACTTGTCTTTGTGCAACTGACCTGGATTCAAATCACAGTACCTCATATTGTTCTCATGAGCACCTTCAGGAATGATCTTGAGCACAGAACCAGAAGTAAACCCTGAGAACCCTCAGGTATGATGCAAAGGAAAAAAAAAAAAGAAAAATTAATCATTCTAAAGCCATAAAGTTTAAATATGTTTACTAGTTAATTAGACATAGAATTCATGGCTATTTAGCTTTAGGGGATGTGTCCCTAGTTGCACTTCTATATTCATTTTGGGACTGGTTTGGAGCCACATTGGTTGATATTCAGAGGCACTGGTTCAGAACTCAATAGTGATTCTTGGGAACCAAACATGGTGGCATGAACTGAGTTGAGCTAATTCACAAGCAAGACAGAATCTTACTTCACAATTGCTCCTTCACAATTTCTCCTGTTTCCACAACTCTTTCCTTTCATATTATTATTTTTTGATCCTGACAATTTGATAGATGAAGAAATGCATTTTGTTACTTTGATTTACTTTACTTTGGTCCTTGGTAAAATTTTGTGTTTTTTAGTATTTGATTTATATTAAATAATTGATACTACTGCACTTCTCTGCACAGTTGTCACAAATTTTGTGGCATACATTTTGTAAAATAAAAATATACCACAGCTAATTGTGTAAAGCTTGTTAAGAATTATGGTGGTTTTATTTAAAAACTAAAAAAAAATATGTTATAAAATATGACAATATCTTTTTTTAAATTTAGGAAAGTGATTAATGATCACTATTATAAGCCTTCTTGATACTATCTACTTATATAACACAGCTTTCTGCACTAATACATGTTGTTCTTTGTAGTATGTTTCTAATTTTCACAAAACTCTATTGCCATATAGCAAAATATGAACCATGACAATGTTTACACATGCCACAGGATTAAATTATATGCTTTTTCTTTTAAATAATAAAAAAATATTAGGGTGGTGCAAGCGGTAAGGCATCTGCCTTGCCCAAGCTATCCTAGGATGAACTGCAGTGCAATCCACCGTCATCCCATATGGTCCCTCAAGCCAGGAGAGATTTCTGAGCGCATAGCCAGGACTAACCCCAGAGCATCATCGAGTGTAGCCTAACCTCCCCACCCCAAAAAAAAGAAAGAAAAATTACAACTTCCCAGAAGCTAGCTTAGCTGAAAATGATAGTGGCTGCTTGATAAAGAATAAATTATATGAATAAATTGCAGTTAGATATTAATAAAGATACATCATCTTGGGAACATATTTATAACTTTTCCAAAAGTAACTACGGACTTTGTAACTGGATGAGCTCTGTAATTGAAATGTGTTACTTTTGTGACAAATCCTTGTCTATATATATATATATATATATATATCTTCATGATCCAATCACATAGAAAAGAGCTTGGGTCCTGTGTGAATGAGAAAAACATGGGAAATCTACTTTGTTTGCATGGTCAGAGATTTTTTTTTGTTTAATCAGTGACATTTAGATTGAGAACAAATAATAAATTGTAAAAGCATTAAACTCAGTCCCTCGATATTTAGTACCAGTTAAAACAGAAAATATCTTTGCCAGAGATGTAAAGAGATGAATTGGAAGATATAAAGTCACAACAAATCCATGGGTATTTTTATAATAGTTGCAGTAAGAACCATAAATGTTGTTCCACAGAAGCCAATGTAACAGAAAGGGTTATGGCTTGTATCTGGTCTTCCTACACTTTTTCCATTTATAATCAATTTTACCCAAAATGTTTAATATAGTTTTTATATAGTTTTATATATACAGGAATATAAAATGGGTACATAAATAAAATATTTATTAATAATAACAGATTTATTTTAATGCAGTTTATGTGACTCTACGTTCAGTTTCATGGCCTTACACTTAATTGCATTTTTCATTTTAAGAATCTTGGACTTATATGAATTTGATAAAGATCTGCTTTGGCCATGCCATCTTGAGTTAAATTGGTAAAAATAAGTGGATATATCATGTATTTTGTGTTAGTTCAATTGAAAATGATGAGACATGAGTAATATTCTATATAAAATGTTATTTTTTTAAATTACCATTAATTTGCATTTATAACTTCATTGTCACTCTAGCTAGTTTGGGAACAAAAGGACATCACATATAGTCTTTCTCATAATACATACTTGTATTTCACTGGAAGTATACTAAATTCATGGGAAAGGGGTGTGGCTCCTAATAAATGATAGAATGCATGAATATAGATTGATATAGTAACACTGTTTTGTCTAATTTTTGAGACATGTCACAAAATATTTTTGTCAGGAGAGGACATTCAGTATTGCTCTCAGAAAAGGATGAAAAAATAGCCACATGTTCACAAGAGAAATCCAAACAGAGAAAAATCAAGTATAGTGCCCTTGGACCAGAGGCCTCAAGATTATACAAACTTTGAGAATTAGTAAACAAATGAAGAGCCATACAATTATTTAGAACAGGAAGTTTAGAAAATAAAATGACAAGATATGAAAAATGAACACAGCACTGTCAGATTGTTCCATCTGAGATCTCCTTAGATGTTGAAGCGATTAAACAGATCAAGATTGAAACTAAGAAAAACTTATTATATTTTATAGAAAACTTAATGATATAAATCTAAGAACCAAGAATATAAAATAGCTCAAAAATATAAAAATGAGAACCACAATTGCTTAATTGGTTGAGCACAAGCTGTGTATGCAGGAAACCAAGTTTAATTCCTATAGAAAATATTCCTTGAAATGGAAGGACAGAGTCCTTCCAAGAACAATTCCTGAGCATGGAGTTTTGATTAACCCATGAAGATGAACAGGTTAGTCCCCCCCCAATAAAAAATGCCACAAATTGAAAGATTTATTTTTTACCTCTACTAAGACACAGAGTTCTCAAATAGGGGTCAATGATGTAGGTTATCAGTGGAATGCCTTCAGTTTTAATGTATAAGAACCTGGGTTTGATCACTGGCACAAAAACAAACTAAAAGAAAAAAAGATTTCTTTTTCTTAAATATAACCCAAAGCTTCTGAGTGTAAAGGAAAGAAATATTAAATTAGACTCAGAATTTGTCAAAGAGTTAAAAACTTTTAAAGACATTATTAAGATAAAAAAATGCTAGAGACTGGGAGAAAATAATTTTAATTTGTATCTCATAGAGATGGAGAGTACAACTCAATAGAAGTCAAGTAGTTTTGTTAAAATTGCCAAAGATATGTGAATAAACATGTTACAAAAATTACATAAATGACCAGTCAACACTCACCACTTACGAGTTACTGGGAAAAATAAAAATTAATATCATATGGAGATATCACCTTATACACACACATACACACACTGAGTTAAAATTAGCAACCTATTATGGTAAGAATGTGAAAACATAGAAAAATTTATTGCTGATGACTTCCTGAAATAGTATAATCAATTTTGGAAAAGAGCTCTGATGAGATTTAAACAGTTAACAAGATCATGAACATATGACTTAGCATTTTTTCCAAGCATAGACTAACAGGCAATGAAAAATTGTTCATACAAAGGGTTGATTATAACAATTTTTATATACTTTCTCCACATTAAAATACATGTAAAATGAAGTTCACTTATGTCAGACTGTAAATAAATAAAGCAGTGTATAATATGTACATGTAGTGGAATCATACTAGAATATAGAAAGAATGAAGCATTGTGAGGCCAGTGTGATAGCACAGTGGGGAGATGGTTTGTTTTGCATGTGGCCAACTCAGGTTCAGTCTCTGGTATCCCATATGGTCCCCAAGTCTTTCAGGAGTGAGTTCTGAATACAGAGCCAAGAGTAACCACTGAGCACTTCCTCACCATACCTAACCTAAAAACAACACAAACTAAATAACAGCAACATAAGAATGAAGCACTGGTATGAGAGAAACTTCCCATACCATCATGTCAAGGGAAATAATTAAGTCAGTAAGGATTGTGTGTGTTTGTGTGTGTGTTGTTTATCTATCTTGATTCTGTTAATCTGTTCATAAGATATATTCATAAGACTAATAGAAAAAATTTATTAGAGAACAAATGCATATGTGTAAGATGACACACAGCTTTTAACCCCAAATGGCACTCCCCTCTCTTATTCTTTACCCTAAACCTCTTCCTTTGATTTGTAAATGCCTACCTGAATCTTACTCCACCTGCCCACCTTGGTTGAATCTTGTACTGGGTTTAATAAAGAAAGATTAGTGCTGGCGTTTGTTTCAGGCAGCGAAAGCATGAGTCTAAAAGCCACTGACTCCAGGATTCTTCCCTGACTGGCTTGGTTTATTAACCATTCACTGCTACCCTGCTTCTTCATCTTCATGGGGGTCAGAAATATGACATGTGGCGTGATCTCACAATTCTGGGAATTTATTTTACACATATAGATGATGGAGAAAAAAAATATATCCAAACAATAGACTGTGATGATACCTGCATAACCATATACATTCACTAATACATTGAATCATACTTTTAAGTGGGTTGGATTTAATGTCATGTAAATGGCATTGCACTAAATCTGTTTTTTTAAGGAAGTTTATTAGATGAGTAGGAGACCAGTGTTGGGCTGGAAAACTAATGGTGCAGCTTTTAGCATATAATTGTTCATCATTCAAGATCCACTTGGGAAGATGGGAATCTGCTCGGAATTTCAAACAGGGAGAATGTGCTTTGTTCCAAAGGCAACAGCAAAGCTTGCAGAAAGTTTCCCAACTAGTGGTCCTGCAGGTAAAAATGTGGTTGATGCTGAGAATATCTGAAGGCAACTGAGGGCAGGTTAAGCAACTGCAGAGATGTGACAAAACAGCAAAACTCCCTCTTCTCATATTCTCATGTTTCTCTTCTGGAGCCCAACAAATAGGCAGGTCACCATAAAGGGTCTCAGGCAACTTAGCTGACAAGTTTCATTGATAAGTTGTCAAGCCTGCAATGTTGAGCAGAATTCAGAAAGGCGAGCTTGCAACTAAGAGGAAGATCACCTGGATATGTGCAAATTTCAGGAAAAAATGTTCAATAACACATCAAGTGGAAGCTGAGAAGTAGACTCTAAAGAAAAGAAAGACTTAGGAGGGGCCGGGCGGTGGCGCTAAAGGTAAGGTGCCTGCCTTGCCTGCGCTAGCCTTGGACGGACCGCGGTTCGATCCCCCGGTGTCCCATATGGTCCCCCAAGCCAGGAGCAACTTCTGAGCACATAGCCAGGAGTAACCCCTGAGCGTTACCGGGTGTGGCCCAAAAACCAAAAACCAAAAAAAAAAAAAAAAAAAGAAAGACTTAGGAGGAAAATCAGAAACCAGGAACAATTTGCAGAAAGACAGAAGGAAGTAAAGATGGCCCATGACTGAGAGTTCCACAGAGAAAACTTAAGAAGTGGATTTGATCTCCTGCCTAAGGGGGCAAATTACTAAGTGCAATTATAACAGGACTAAGCACAATTTTAGGATAATTAAGCAAGGTCAGGGTAGATTCCAAAACAGATGGTAGTAAGTGATACTAATACCAGCTTTAGAAGTAAGTTTGGCTAAAGAGATGCTATTGAAATTTCCTCTTTCATAGTGCACTAGAGTTCATGGTGATTTTATTGGTGAATAATAATGTCTGGGCTTATTTGGAGATTCTGACCTACTAGTCACTGAAATCATATTTCCCCTGCATAAACACTTATTTGAATCTCATTAGCAGAAATGAGTTTGATCAAGTTATTTCTATTTTGCACAGAAAAACTGAGACACAGCACAATGAAAAACATTAGAGTTTAAGTATTTTTTCCCACAAATTATTTTTTTAATATTATCTTTATTTAAACACCGTGATTACAGACATGATTGTAGTTGGGTTTCAGTATCAAAAAGAACTCCCCCTCCATCAGTGCAACCTTCCCATCACCAATGCCTCCTTCTCCTTCTTCCCCACCCCCAACTGTATTCTAGACAGACTTTCTACATCCCTCACTCACTGACATTGTTATGATAGTTCTCAGTGTAGTTATTTCTCTAAATGCACTTATCATTCTTTGTGATGAACTTTATATTTTGAGCAGGTCCTTCTGGCCCTCATTTCTGGGGATTATTTCAATGTCTTTTATTTTTTTTTAAAGCCTTAGATGAGAAAGACTATTATGTGTCTCTCTCCCTCTGACATTTCACTCAGCATAATAGATTCCATGTATATCCACATATAGGAAAATTTCATGACTTGATCTCTCCTGATGACTGTTTATTATTCCATTGTGTATATGTACACACTTCTTTAACCATTCATCCATTAAAGAGCATCTTGGTTGTTTCCAGAGTCTGGCTATTGTAAATAGCGCTGCAATGGATATAGGTGTGAGGAAGGGATTTTTGCATTGTGTTTTGAGTTCCTAGAGTATATCCCTAGGAGTGGTATAGCTGCATCAATTGAATATTTTTTTGAGGAATCTCCATATTGTTTTCCATAAGGGCTGGACTAGACTGCATTCCCACCAGGAGTGAATGAGAGTTCCTTTCTCCCCACATCTCCGCCAGCACTGATTATTCTTGTTCTTTGTGATGCGTGCCAGTCTCTGTGGCATGAAATGGTACCTCATTGATGTTTTGATTTGTATCTCCCTGATGTTTAGTGATGTGGAGTATTTTTTCATGTGCCTTTTGTCCATTTGTATTTCTTCTTTGAGAAATTGTCTGTTCATTTTTTCTCCTTATTTTTGATGGGGTTAGTTCTTTTTTTTTTCAGTTCTGTAAGTATTTTATATATCTTTGATATTAGCCTCCTATCTGATGGGTATTTGGTGAATAGCTTTTCCCATTCTGTCCCCACAAATTCCTAATGGAGAAGAAAATGGTTTGAGTGCAAGTATTGATCTGGGGTAGGGGAACATTTTTGTCTGTTTTAAAATATGTCATTTCTTTGATGGGACAGTTTGCATTTGGTTATCTTTGCTGTGTTCTTTGTTATTTGATTGGGTGGCCAGAGTGGGAGCTAGTGATAAGATGGTGTTAGAAGATGACAATTTTCTGCTTCGGGACTCTAATTTGAGTCACATCTAGGCTTCATCTTAATCTCTAACCCTCTTTTCCCACATTTAAGAAAAAAATTGCTCTAAGTAGCATAATCACTCACAGAAGCAAAGCCTGCTCTGCATACATATCTCCCCTTTTCTTCTCTTTCACACATATCTCTGATCTCTGCATGCGTTATCTGTTTCTTTTTTTTTTTTTTTTTCTATGCCTTCATTTGTTTAATCTGTTCTTGCCTTTAAAAGTTTTAACCCTTCTTTCTCATGAAATACACTGGCAATAAGCAAAGCATATGGGGATGATGGTGAGTTTCCTGTGAAAAAAGCATGCTGATTTTCTGAAATGGCTCATGTCTCCTGACATGCATCTTATAGGCTCAGGTACTATTTCATTATAAATTTTGCATCTGTAGCTAACACGACATGGAGTATTTAAGTGGAAGACATGAGCAGAGTATCAAGGACAAGGCATTTAGACGGACATCTATAGCTTTATCTGTAACCTCCAAAACTAAGCATGAAATATGATTTTCAACTTGTATGGATTTCTAGGAAGTAAGGAAAATAAAATTTATATTAAGAATAATTGGCTCTTGAATAGAGAATGTTGAAAACACAATCTTCTAAATGAACTTTTTTTAATATTTCCCTCCCTCAGAAAATTTTGTCCTTTCAAGAGTCATAGTTTTCACTTAATTAGAACAATTTAATTTACTCTAAGTGATTGGATGAGAACTGCATATTGATTATGTGGGTGATATTCTTATCTTATTATAGGTGATGGTAGTATAGAGAGACACAATAGGCAGTAGTAGTATTTTGCTTTTCATCTCAATATACTAATACCATATTACATAATTCATTTGAAACAGAATTCTCAGAGTTTATTTCTTTATGAGTGCAGGCTAAGAGTATTCCCTGAGCATCTCTGGATCTGAACAACCCTGCCCCCACCCCAAAATACACCCAAAAATATACAAATTAAGCAGAAATTTCTAAACTAGTGAAGATGTTGCTCTAGAGTGATTTGGAAGAAGAAAAATAATAGGACTCTAACTTTCTTATTAAAATATATATTTATTCTAGAACAGGGGTGATAAAACAGAAGGTAGGGCACTTGACTTTCATGTGGTCAACACAGTTAGATTCCTGGCATCCCATATAATCTCCTGATCCTCACCTTGAGTGGAGAACCATGAACAAGTCCTGAGCACCATTGAATATGATCAATAGCTAGCCCACAAATAAAAATAAAACAAAAGGTGGCTGTTTGGGCTCAAAAAAATCAGAAATACCTGCGTTGCACTTATAAGAATACAGTTAGATTACCAGCAGTGCATGCTCTTTGATTGCATGGCTTACAGTCATTCTGGTAGCCACCAGCAGCACTGTCCGAAGCATTGAACTATCAGTACCACACAGAAAGAACAGGAATTGCTGGAAGTGCCTCTTCCCCACTCCCCACAGCTCGGCTAGGGAGGTCCGAAAATGAGAAGCAACTTGTATAACCCCAGTATCTCAGGGTGGGGCCTCGCCTCTTCTCAGGGGAAATCAACCTAATCAGGCCCTACAGTACCATTAGCAGCTGTTCAGGGTAGGAACTCCAAAGAGCCTTTAATAACCCAGATGCTTCAAAATCATGCTGCCTCCACTCGCAGAGAAACTACATCTTCTTGAGAAGGAAAAGCAGCGGGTGTGTGATATGGATCCTGGCGGGGAGGCAGGAAGAAACCCAGGGCAGCAATTCCCAGGATCTGAGGTGTGTTTGTTTTCCCGTATCCTTCCCTTCTTTTTCCAGAATTCCAGAAACCTGGTGCTGGTCTATCGGACACTGATGTGGCGATGCCCCAGAGAACATATTTTCACCTGTTCTAGACACTCCAAATAGCAGGGCTTTGTCCATCCGCCGAGACCAGAACTTCTGCTCACTTGGGTCCTCCTGAAGCCATTCCAGAGAAATCTGAGTGGTATTCAACAAAAGCCACCAGGAAACTTGTCTGGACAGAGCCTTCGGTCACATGGATGTGGATACTGTTTGCTCTTGCTTTGTCTTAATAGCTTCCATTGTCAGTGGAAGTCTTCATAAAAAAAATTAGTTCGAGATTTTTAAATCTTTTTTATTTTATTTGTGTGGGTGTGGGGTGTGGATGTGGATGGGTGGGTGTATGAAATCTCATTTTTATCTCTGATAGTTAACAAGTTGTTCATGATTGAGTTTCAGTCATACAACGTTCAATATTTTCATCTGTGCAAAATTCACTCCATCAATGTCATCAGTTTCCCTACTGGCTTCCCTGCTATTCTTTCCTCTTCAAGAAAATTCTTGACTGTAGATTCAGTGCAAGGATATCTCAGGGGCTGGGGTCTGGAAAGAATTTACTACTTGCTCTGACACTCACTCAATTACAACATATCCTCTTCCTAAAAAATGCACTTTCCTGTTCTCTTCTCCTACAAAAATTAATTCTTGGGGTTGGGTAGATCAAGGTGTTTCCTTGGGACATGGGTCTCCCATTTGCTCAGTTTTTTGTTTGTATTCTTACTTCTTCTTCTTCTTCTTCTTCTTCTTCTTCTTCTTCTTCTTCTTCTTCTTCTTCTTCTTCCTCTTCTTCTTGCTATGAATAAACCTGTTTCTCCTGTTATAACTCATCACTTCTATATTGGCTTTTGGTCTGCAAGTACCTGAACTTGGCAATGATGAGTTCTGGATCTACACTTTCATGGTCTCCCTACAGGACATCCAGGCCAGCTATTTATTTCTCAGAGAAAATCTTATACAAAGAGATTAAATAAAAACCTATCTCATAGGACATCAGGGATTTAGAGATTTTCATATATTAAAATTTATAAAAAAATTTGAGAAGAGATAGGGAGACAGTGAAACAGACAGAGATAGAGTCAATAGTAAGAGAGAATGTCCTACTAGCTGATCTACCTGCCCCATGAACCAATATTTAAATAGAAATTCATGAATCCATATTCTGCCTTGCTCAGATCTGGTGAGTTTGCTGATATCATTGCCTCTCCTTCTTGCAGTGTCTGATACAGACCTGAGAACACAAGTTCCTTGAGATCTAAATTGCAGATGGCATTGGGTTAAGTGACCAAAATATCCCTGAGATAAGTTTCAGCTACCTCTGTTTAGTAAATAATCTTCCTGCTATTGATAAGCTTCTTTGGTCTCGGTGATTTTCACTTATTAGTGTGAGAAGCACACCACTTATGAAAAGGATAATATAAAATAATGAGCAATATACTTCCTCTGCATACATAGCAGAAAGTAAATATTTGAAGCATCCTTATCTCATGAAACCTTGAGGATTCACATGCTAATAGTCATGGAAGCAGTTTTATCTATTATTCTGGATCAGCCAATGAGACACAACAGGATGTCCCTATTGTCACTTCCCGACTTGGGAACATATTATGTCTCTTGGGAACATATCAAGTGCTGCTCAATTGCTTATGGTGGTGATTTTCTTATTTTTCATCAGTCTCGTTTCTTACTATGATATTTTTATCTTGATAATGGGAAAACAAAGATATATTTATTATGATACAGGGAAAAAAACCTCTGCTCTATGACATTCTCTCCCAGGTTTTTACACATGCAGAGAATGTAACATATTTTTTATATTTTTTATTTTTTGGAGCCATACCCAGTAGTGCTTAGGGATTACTTCCTATCTCTGTGCTCAGAAGTTACAAGGGACTATATGGGATACTGGGTATCAAACCTGGGAGATCCTATGCAACTTCTTTGGTGAGTTGAACTCTTTTGCACAGTACTTTGGAAGCTTTTTCGTGAGTCATTAATTCTACCACTAACTGAAATGGAGGATGGAAAAATTTCTCTGGTTCAACAATTATTTAATAGGAGCTGGTGGTGTCAGATTAAGCAAAGTTTAAATAGTTTCAGAGGGATTAAGGCTAGTTTTAAAGAAGTTTCCCAGAGTCCAGAGGGGCATCACTCAATGTTAAGCTCACACAATGTACTTCTTCTGCTTGCTGTTGTCCTTATTTCCATAACACTCTTAGTTGTCATTCCTTCTGGGTGCACATGACAACTCACTTCAAGAATCAAAGTGGATGGGGCTGGAGGGATAGCACTGTGGTAGGGCATTTGCCTTTCTTATGTCTGACCTGGGAGGGACCTTGTTCTACTCCTGGTATCCCATATATTTTCCCAGCCTGCCAGGGGCAATTTCAGAGTGCAGAGCCAGGAATGACCCTGAGTGCTACTGGATATGGTCCAAAAATCAATCTTTCGAACAATAAAATTAGAAAAAAAGAATCAAAATGGAACTTTCTGTCTCTGAAGAGGCTACTGGAAGTGACTTGTGATCTCTCCTGCTCTGGGCCTCCTCTCTCAGAGCACAACTTCCTCAAGGGGCCACACATAGTTCTACAAACTATCCCCTGAGAAGATGGAAAGCCACACTCCCCCAACACCATTTAGGAGAAAATTTGGAGATCAAAAAAATTCCCTTGTGTAGCACTGATTTTCTCACTAGGATTCCATCACAACTCACCTTCTTCCATTGAATCTTTCTCCTGTCCTTCCCCTGTCCTTCCTGTCTTTCTCCTAGATCTTAACCCCCTCAAAACCTCACACAAATATTTGTAAAATGATCATCTCCACACAGAGAGTTTTCCCACACACTCAGATTGCTACACTCCTCCCATAAAAGAGGTAGCACAAATAATTCTTTGGAGTTTAGACAGATAGACAGACAGACAGACAGACAGACAGATAGATAGATGATAGGTAGGTAGATAGATAGATAGATAGATAGATAGATAGATAGATAGATAGATAGATAGATAGATAGATAGATAGATAGATATAGGGCCACACCTAATGATGCTCAGGGGTTACTCTTAGCTATAAGCTCAGAAATTGCTCCTGGCTTGGGGACCATATGGGACTCCAAGGATAGAACCCAGGTTCGTCCTGGGTCAGCCTCCTGTAAGGCAAACACCCTATCGCTGTACTACCACTCTGGCCACTATTTGCTTTATATTTTATTAGTAAAGATTGTTTAATGGCAAATAATAGGCTTGCTCTCAACTTGCTACCTAACTCATATAAAAAAACATTAGAAGACAGCATTGATGTCAGCAGAGAATAAAACAAGTACCCTAATGCCTGCACTCTCTTTTCAACCACCAAAGAAAAGAACATTAGTTAGAGTACATGTTGTGAATTGCTGTACCTTGAGGGTAAACTTCGGTAAACTTTGTGTAATATTTCCATTTGTGTTAACACATTTAGTTTTTGTATGAAAATGTCACATTGTGTGTGTATCTGTGAGGATTAGATTATAGCAACAGGAAGTTTCAAAATTTTTCTGCGGTGCTTCACTTCCTTGCACAAGTCCTCAAGAGTAGGTGCCTATATGCTTACAAAGCAATATTGTGTTAAGATTTTTATTAGATAAACTATATTAAAGGTGTCACTTTTTAATGAGAAAATAAATTAGAGTAAAAATCTTCCACCCATGTACTATACTTAGTATTAGCTAAAATTATTTTGTAAACATAAAATATCACATGTTATATTCCCAACCCATCTGGCAAAATTTTTTTGATTATGAGGATACCAAGATACACAGAGATGGACTACCTTAGGTTACATTTTATATTATTTACTTTTAGTAGTGAAGGAAGAACTTTTATTATAAGGTAAAAAATAAAAATAAGCTCAATAAAACATAGGTATCTCTAGAGAGCAAAGTGATACTCATGAAAATAAAAATGTACACCCATATTGGAAGTGAGCTATTCCAGTATGTAATGTTGAGCCATATCATTTAGAATGAGACTCATGTGAAGAAAAGACACTTAGTATAGAAAGAGGAATTACAATAAATGCTTCCCATATAACACCTCAAACCAGGTCCTTTGCCTGGTCTGTATTGTGAATGGGGGGACAAAAATAAAAAAAGAAGAAGAAAAGACACTTAAATCAGGGGAAACAAAGTGACAGAGCTCAATTGTTCAGACTATTAGAATAATGTTTCAGTGACCTTAAAACAACACAGGTTTATTTTTTATACAAACTTGAATGTTCTTTAATGATATAATAATGCCATTTTTGACATTACATTTACAATCTATGATATTAAGAAATTATCATAAGTGATGATAGGAAATAGAAACAACTTTAAAAGTTGTATGTATATTGTTATAACTTAGATATATGGATCACTTTTATAAACATGGTATTAATGACATTCAAAAGATAATTCTTACCTTGGTATTAAGAATGTTTTTTTATTATGGACAAAATTAGATATGATGCTATACTTTAAAATTTAGAATTTTGTTAAGGTATTTTCTGTTAAAACTAATTGAATTTTCTGTCAGATTCTGAAAATAATTAAATTGTTTACTAAAGCTCTATAGCATCTTGTAGCATTGTTCAATCCTCATTTTCCTATTTTAGGTCACAATCTATTTTGGATTACTGTTACTAATATTTCCTTTTGTTTAATTGCTGAAATAAATATATTTAAGGCAAAAGGCAATACTACTTAAATGACATTTGTTTAAAAACAGACACCCCCTATCATGCTCTATCATAGATTGATACATATCATAGATATATATTATATATCACATATCATATCATTATCACATATATAATATGTCATATATATCATAGATTTTTATTTGAGAACAGGACTTATTTAGTACTGCAATGGTAATAAAAAACACGAAACAAATTGTAAATAATTTTTTATCAGAGTTTTGCTTCAAACATCTAACAGTTTTGAGCTTTGATTAAATAAATCTAAACTTAGACTCTTCAATTTCAGTCTGGATTTTGGGAGACTGAAACTGTTGTACAAAGTTATAGGAGAAAAAAAATGTGTGCAATAAGACACATTTGTTATACTGGAAAGAATCTGTTCTTTGGATTCAGAGAAATCCATATCTGAAAAGCATTTTACCCATTTTCCACTGTTCATAGACTTTAATCAGGATTTTTACCCAACTCCATTAGGTATTGGGTTCTGAAATAATATTAAGTTTTGTTTTTGGCCACATCCACCAGTACTCAGGACTTACTCCTTACTCTATACTCAGAAATCTGTTCTGGTAGTATACAGAGAACCATATGGCCTTTAGCAATTAAATTCAGGTTGACTGAATTCATGGAAAGTATGCTATCCACTCTACTCTTGCTGTGGCCCCAGAAAAGTCATTGATTTTTAAATGATTTAGTACTATATGCAATTATAATATAGTCATTTATTTTGCCACAATGAACAACCTATGAATAACCTCTCAGAAAGTGGAATCACAAAATTGCTTAACATCCATGTTGACACCTAGTAATAAACTCTATAAAACTAACCATTTAGAAAGATATTAACTTCATCTTCTTCTTCATTTTTTTTTTTTGGTTTTCGGGCCACACCCATTTGATGCTCAGGGGTTACTCCTGGCTAAGTACTCAGAAATTGCCCCTGGCTTGGGGGGACCATATGGGATGCCAGGGGATCGAACCGCTGTCCTTCCTTGGCTAGCGCTTGCAAGGCAGACACCTTACCTCTAGCACCACCTTGCCGACCCCAGATATTAACTTCTTGACCACTTCTTTGCAATCATACTACATTCTTTCAGATGCACCTCGATCACTCTACTTGGGCAATCATTTCTGTTGGCATTATTACTTCTACTTCAGACTTGTAGAGATAATGAGACTCAAAAATGTTAACAAATTTACTGAGTTAATGCTTTCATATATGGCTGGACAGATTCTAAAACCTGCCTATCTGCATCCAACTCATGCTCTTTCCTTCCTATTATGCTAAGCAATATTTGTAGAGCATGCTCCAATTCTCCAGATGAATATGAGTCCACACATAGAGCTTTATAGTGCAAAAATTTTACTTTCCTGATATTGATGCTCTTGAATTCTCCAAGAGAGACGAGGAAGAAGGAATATTTATTTGTACCTATAAATGAAGTATGGGTTATTATGTTTAATATATAAATTGATGGGCACATCTGTGCAAGAAAATAAAACCATTTATTATATTAAAATAGAGTATTGTCTCTAATGATTTTCTGTCTCTACTAAAAGAATTTGTATTTGATTCCTGATGCAAATTTGGAGGGGATTTTAGAGAAGAACATATGTTTGATTCTAAGCAATAACAGATTAGTGGAGATATATATTTGTAAACAAACAATTACTATACAAAAGTAAACTCTTTCCTATGTTTCTCATATTTTTACTTTTTCTTTTAAAAGCATATGGTCATTACAAATTAAGGAACATACAGAATTTAAAAAAAAATACATGGCTTTCAGTCCGGGGGCCCAGATTCCCCCACGCCAGAATGGTCTTCATGGCCTGATTTGGTAACCTGGGCCTTGGAGGATGGGACGGGGTGGAGCAAAACTCCGCCCCTATCCATATATTCACAAGCTACAGAGGCGAGAGCTGGGCCTGGGGAAGCCACAGGCCAGGAGTTGGTCCCTTGCACTGGTATGTGGTGGACACTGGGCTGGACAGCTAGCAAAAGAACCCCCGGACAGCTAGCCAAAGCAGATTTATCTCAACCATTTTCAAAAGTGCGCAGGCGCATACACCCTTTTTTAACATAGTCCAAAAATATTCTAATTCTTGAGTATTTGTAGGTAAGGAAATGGAATATCATATGTATGGAAGATAGCACTCAAATAGATCTCTGAAGTCAGTGTCTAAATAAACGTTACTTTCTATACAGTCGTTCTCTCTGATTACTGAGTCTTAGCCTTAAACATTTTATCTATACAATGTATAGAACCTTTCTTCTATATTGCCTTTCCACACCCAGAGACCTTTCTACACCCCCCACACATATCCCAACCTGGATTTGTTATCTCCCTCTCATTTAACCCTGTTTACCCTCAATTTTTAACTCATTAGGCACCAAAACCGACCTCCTTCCCCAACAGACCACCATCCAGCTCCTCAATGAATGACACCCTCTTGATCCCTCATCTTGTGTCTCAGCAAGAAACCACAACCAATAAGTCTACTGACTCAAGCTTGTGACCCCTCTCACCCCCTTCAAATTGTGGACGGTTGCATAATACTGGATTCAGCTGCAGCAAAACCCCCAGCTCAAGGACACTATAGGATTCTGAAATGCCGCAAATCATATCTTAAACTCTAGACCAAAGTCTGTGATACAAAAAAGTACCTTGGCTTTTGCTCCCCATAAGAATATCTCAGAAGACCTAATTGGGAGGCCTATATTGCCTACGTTAGCTTAATACCTTTATAATAATGTATCTTAAGATATGTATTCCTAAACATACAGATAGCCTCCCCAATCACTTTCTTTTTTCAAATACCTTTTTCCCTTTTTTTCTCAATTTCCTTTTATATATATCTCAATTTTACCTATATATTCTATTTTTTACATATACATATTTTCTCTACCCTCACCAGTTTTGATGCTGCTTGGTCAAAAACCAAGAAAACATCTTGCCTGGGATAAAAGCTCAGACTACATAACAGATACTGTACGTGTAGCCTGTCATCCTTACCTGGAATAGCACCAGCAATACAAAAGGACACCATACATGTTTGTATAGACACAATAAATAAGGGGAAATCATGGACTCAGACACAAGATCTTATCTTCTAAGGATAAGAACTCACACTTTTTATACAAGGGTGCCTCCCATCCTGGATATATGTCATGTGGATACAACTCAGTCTCCACGAGATTGGACAGTATTAGTTCATTCTCAAATCCCAGACGTAGAACTGAAACAAACTCATGCAACAACACCAGAAACTAAGCTGCGTTGGGAGATATACTTGTGCCAGTGTCAATATGACAACGAGGACAGTGAGGAAATGACAACTTGACCTAAGACCAGGAGGTCCTATCACATCACCTAACACTAAGTGGAAATCAGAAGATGTATCATCCTTTGAACTATGAAAAATAAGAGCACTCACTACAGAAAACTGACTTTGACAACTGTGACTGGGCAGAACGTACCTTGAGACGGTTAAGGAAAACCCTACCCTAGGCTATAGCCCAAGTCCTTTACAAAAATCAAGACTTCTTAGTACAGAGGCCCAATTCTGACAACAGAGACTGAGCAGAACCATTGGAACCATAATTTCCTAGACTTTAGCTTAGGGAACGAGCAAAAACATGGAGCACATGATACAGAAAACTGAACACACCAACAATGAAAAAACAGTATCTCTAGTCTAGAACATTAAAGACTCTAACCTAGGTCCTGTCCTAGGACCTGCACAACTACCAAGATTGCTTGCTATAGTGGCCTTATTTTCTCATCCACAACAGAGAAGAAAGGTTCCTGACACCACAAAAAAAAAAAAAACAAAAAAAAAACACCTGGGATATGGCAATGAGAAGGTATGGAGTCAGTGGTTGTTCCCATGACAATATGCTTCAAGAGTGGAGAAATCCTGAATCTTTTAGGCCATGGGAATTTCCTTCCTTCCCCAATACTTGCTGTGCTTAAACAAACAAAAAAAAAGGTGGGGTAACACAAACCCTGCTACTGCAGCACTTTTTCTGGTTTTGTTTTGTTTTATGTTTTGTTTGTTTTTTTGATATTATTTTTCTTCTCTTTTTTCTCCCACTTTTTTCTTTCTTTTCCACTTTTGTGGATATTATTCAGTGATCTTTTTTTAGTAGTTGATACCAAATTTTTTCTCCTCTTTTCCTTAACCTTTTTATCTCCAACAGAATAGCATAATTTGAATAATTCAGCCTCATAAATTGAGGGGGGGGAAGAATAATACCAGGACCAGTCATATGAACATGTAGTGTAAATAAAAAATGACCAGACTGGAACACCAAACAGAATAGATACCCAACCTATAACAAGCTGTAAGGTAGAGACCATTTGCACTAGGATTCTGGGGGGTAAAGGAGGGAGATGTGGGAGACATGCTGGAACAAGAGTGGAGGAAGGACAACATTGGTGGTGGTAATGCCCTTCATTCATTGTCACTATGTATCTTAAATAATTCTGTGTAATGAACTTCAGTCACAATAAAAAAATACATGGCTTTCAAAATTAAAAATATCAGAATGGCTTACCTATAGAAGAATAGCCTAGAACTAAATTTATATTATTTTATAAACAAAATAAATCCTGTAAGGTGAAATTAATTAGTTGATAAATTTTCAACCCAAAGAATCAGGTATTAACTGCTTCCTTTGGACATTGTTTAAGGCCTTCAATAAACCTTTGAAAGACAGTCTGTAAATCAAATTCTATATTTTAAATTAAAAGAAAAATGCATCAATTTAGTTAGTGCATCTTTTTTTAATATTAATCCATGGATCATGTTGTATTTTGTTGCACTATATCTGCCCTGCAGTAAGCTCTCGGAACTCCTTCTTGAATTAAAGGTCAGAGAGGACTCAATTCAATTCCCAGATAGCTTATACGTTGGGCTCTGATTCTGTATTTTCTGACTATTTGCCAAAATATCTAAAATATGAAGTCCAGACTCAAGAAAAGTATAAGGAACCTGGTTTCACCTATAGCTGCCTTTAAATAAGTGAACTCTTTCACTTTCTAATATAGATATACATTGCAGAACAATCAGTGATTGCAATTTTATGGTATTTTATTTATATTATTCCAAATACCCTGGTTCCCACAGAAGTTAAATTTGATTTAAAATATTAATTGACCAGAGAGCAGATGAGGTTTATCCCAAATCCTAGTCAATGCTTTGGCTACAATGCCAGGATGTCAAGATGGTTGAGTCACATTTTATTCTTCCACATATTGGACAGTGGTGTTTCCTCCCTGAAGAAGCCTTTAGTTTCAATGTCATGGAGTGTTTTACCTGTCTGTTCTTCTACATATCTTATAGGTCAGGTCAGGAGTAAGGAAGTGAATATTTTTAGACAAAGGAATATGAGGTTATTAAAACCCTATTAAGAATGAGATATGTGAAACTGTCAAGTTTCCAGAGAAAAATTTATTTAAGAATTTAGCAAGTGACTGACAATAAAGCAAAAATGAAAGCCAATATTAATGGTCTTCTTTTAGAGACTAGTTTATATTATCCGAAGAAATAAGAGATACATGTTCCAGATATTTTCAGAAAAATTTTTATTTTATAATTTTAGAAATATTTCTTTTAGAAATTTTAGGTTTCAAATGAATAATTTAAAAGTTTAAAAGAGAATTTGAACACATAATCAAACTCCTGTAAACTTATTTTTATTGGGAAGACAAGTAAAATTAATGAACTTCTTGAGTATAAAACATTTTTACCAGGCACCATATAATCCAAGATAGTCCAAGGGTGCATATGTGAAAATTATGTAAGTGAGGTACCAACCTATATGTCTAGGTGATCAACCAGCCATTTGCAAGGGGTGAAGAATAAGATAAGGCTAGAAGAAGCCACATATAAAAAATATTCAGAAACTTTGAACCAATTTATTTTTTCAAAGCAGTAAATTTTGAATTAAAAAATCCTAAAACATGAGGCCACAGCAATGTCACAGGGTGTATGGCATCTGCCTTGTGTGCACTAGCCTAGGAAGGACCATGTGTGCTAACCTAGGACGGACTGCAGTTTGATCCCCACTGCGTGCCAGGAGCAATTTCTGAGCACATAGCCAGGAGTGATCCCTGAGCATCAGTGGGTGTGGCAAAAAAATGAAACAAAACAAAATAATCCTAAAACAAGAAAAAAAGTATACATCCTCTGTAATAATTTGTGCTCCTTCCATTCACCTATTCAGGTTGACCGATACCATGAGATTGACTAAGATCATGAAAGGACATTATCATTATGGAAGTTATTGAAAATGAGCAAATACTATGTATCACTATGTACAGAAGTTTAAGGTTCAGAAAGAGTCAAAATTTACTTATATGTGATATTTAGAATAAATGAATGAAGAAACACAATGGTATAAATGGGGTTTACCTCAAATACATTTGACCACAGGGTATAGAGAGCAGAAGGAAAGAAACTGAGTAGAAGAGGGGAAACACAAATATGAAAGAATGGGGGGCAGGGGCCAAGCAGTCTCACATGCATTGATAATGTTAAAAGAAGACAGAACTAAATATTCAAGCCAAAGTCAACAAAAATGGGATTAATAAACCCAAACTTTAACAATCTAAGATTAAAATAGCCTGTTATACTGGCAGGGTGTGGAGCAGAGCTGGTGGTTTAGGATACACTTGGGGAACATTGTTGGAGGGAGATGGATACGATTGGTGGGATTGACCCTGATTTATAGTATTAATAGTCTAAAACCAAACTGTGAAGGACTTTGTAAATCACAATGTTTTCAATAAATTAAAATTTTTTAAAAAAATAGTAAAACAAAAATTTCAAATAATTCAGCAGTAAATAAAAGAATAGAATTTGAAGAAAAGATGAGTTAAAACACTTTTTCTCCCTCAGGAAAAATGAATGAGGATCCAGATGCTATTTTTAAATTAAATGAATTACTTGGCAAAGTGACCTAGCAGTCATGAAAAGTGAAGGCTCATAGGCATTCGACCATGACAAGGTAAGAGAATGGATTTATCCCTAAGTTTAGCCAGGGAAATGATTTTTTCCTAAGAAAGTTCTACATGGTTATCTCTGTGAGCAGGAATATTTCCTTCACCTACACTCTAAATAAATTTTGATGAACTGTTTTGGCAACTATTTTCAACTTTAACCTAAATTTAAACTATTTTTCATTATAATCTAAATGGGAATTTTCTCATCCACTTTGCACTTATCTGGATATTGGATACATTCAGTCATTCTTGGATAAATCCTTTGAATATACAATGCAAATTTTGTTGTTTCAACCTTTTTGTTTGTTTTTGGGCCACATCCATTGATGCTCAGGGGTTACTCCTGGCTTTGTGCTCAGAAATTGCTCCTGGCTTGGGGAACCATATGGAATGCTGGGGGATCGAACGATGGTCTCTCCTAGGTCAGATGTTTGCAAGGCAAATGCCCTACTGCTGCGCCACTGCTCCAGTCCCAATTTCAACTTTTATCTAAAGCTGAATATAAGAGAAATTCTCTCTTTACATGCACCTTAAATTGTAGGTACATTGTGATTTCCCTCCTTTTTTGCTTCCACTTAAACAAAATTTTTAGACTAACCAATTTATATAGCCCATGGAAGATGCCTGATAACAAGGCCCCATAAATTCTACATATTTGGGAAAAATTTGCAAGCATCTAGTGTGTGGGCTGGCTTTTATCATAAAACTATGTTGAATATTCTCAAAACCATTTCTGTTCCCCAGGCAGTCCATCTTTTGCATAAGACATCATCAGCATCATGCTTCAACGCTGTGGCAGTTTTAATGGTGTGCTGAAGCAACAATAGCTCACCAGAGTAGCGGTATCTCTGATGATTTATCTTTGGACCAGTGCATTAGAGCAGAGAACAGAATAATAGATGGACACAAGCATTTGAAGGGAGAGAAATGGGTCCTGTATAGTGAGTAGCTCTAAGGGTTTGAAGAAGCCAGAATACCTCACTTAAGCTCATCCATCTAAAGGGCAAGTGCTGAGGGAAGTTTCTCATTAACTTTGCACCTATCTTGATGGTGGATACATTCAATCATTTTTGGATAAATCCTTTGTAAATACAATGCATATTTTTCTATTTCAAGAGCAGTTGTGGTTTTAAAGGTGACAGAGATGGCAGTTGTTGCTTAATATTTGGAACACTCCAGTGTTTGTCTATAATCTAGTTTCTACAAGGATATGCAGCTAAAATATTTAAGGATGGGGACAGCTGGTATTTTCTGTAAACATGGCCAATCCAGGTTAGAAAGCCAAATGATTAACTAAGCCAGGCATAGAGTGATCTTTAAACACAAATCAAGGATGGTAAGCCCTGAGCACCAGCAGATATGCCACAAAGAAACACACACACACACACACACACATGTTTATATTTTTTTTCTGAAAAACTGCTACCTTCTCTGAAATAGGTGTGGCATTTGATCAGTAACAGTGAGTATATTACACCTTGAAAATTAATGAAGGCAAAACATCTCCAGTATAATGACTGGACTACATGAAACCAAGACTTAATTATTTCAATGTTCATTTACAATGAGCGACAATATCATGCTGATTTTTATGAATAAGTTTTGTTAAAACTCTTAAGTTTCTATACCTATATAAATCAAGATAATAATGGGTAACATTCTAATCTTCCAGAAAAACCCAAGCATTTCTTTTCATGGATTTGGAAAAGTCTAATAATAATTAAATATTCATAGGGAGGATGATCTTCCTCCTTTTGTGAATATTGCAATTTGCAATGTTCTTTGGCATAATTTCTTGTGCATTGCATCTGAGGACCTCATTTTCCCCTGAGATGACTAGTGGATCATTAAAATGGGTCTGATTTGAGAAGCTCCGTGTCCTCTGCTAATGATCTTTACTTTCAGGAGCACAGACAGAGCTCACTTGCCCTGATTCTGTTGGGCTTGTATCTCCTACTTCCTGAAGGTCCTGTTCACTTAGAAATATCTCCTGGCAAAACTCCCAACAGAAAGTTTGTCAAGATCTTATCCATCCTCAAACCCAATTGAACGCAAAGTATTTCCTGAGTGAGTTATTTTTTCTCTAGGCAACAGGAAGCTGTTGTCACTAACTTTATTGGACAGTAAAAGAAAAAATAAGGTTTTAAATAGAACAAGTGGTACATTTTGCTGCCAGTTTGTATTTGGGATATGTTCACTGTGTATGACCTTATTTTAGGAGTTTGGCTGCAACATCTCCCCAGTTCCTTCTGGCCAGGTGGAACACCTATCAAATTTGCAATTTCAGCGTTACTTAACTTTACATAGTCTGTCATTGTAATTTATCTACTTATGTTTTATCTAACTAGGCCTTAAAATCCTGGAAGCCAAGAATTAAATGTTATCTGTCTTTATATTCCCAGGGGCAGCACATAACATGTGCCCCATCAATGCAAGTTAAAATAATTGTGTTACTTATAGGACTTAAATATATGTTACTGACGCTGGCCAAGTGGGGCTCGACTGTGAGAAACTGTGAGTGCTGCCTATTGTGTGTTTGTCTCCTGTCCTGTCTCCTGAACCTCTTGAGAGTGGGCTGAAAAGGGCCCAGAAAATTTGTTCTCCCAGAGGATTACTCAAGGGGCGGGAATGCCAAGGAACTGCTTCCTAAGGTGAAAACTGGTTATAAGATAATTCACTCTCCCAGAGGCTCCATAAGAGCATGGACACTCGGCTTCACTATGCTCTGTGCACTCTTTCTAAGGAAAGAACTCCACTGCAACAATAAGAAAAAATCACACTAAGAACTGAGTGGGATCACTGAAGCCCAGCATTTCTCCCCGAACTATTTTCTCTGCTGTGTGCTCAGGCCTAAGATTTCATCCTGTGTGAGGCTTCATCCACGGAGGGTTCTCCTTCCTTGGAGGCAAGTCGACCCACCCAGAAAGGGCAGAGCCAGAGGAGCATGGCCGCGCACATCATTTAGCCAATGAATACCACCACAACACAGAGAAAAACCCACAATACAAGTGTGGCAATAGGGAAAAAAAACGCAGGCCAGCATCAAAGATAGAGAATGAAGATGACAATTCTGATGACCAGAAAACAGCCAACCAACTAATCAATCTCTCAGATAAGGAGTTTAGACAAGAAATATGAAAGATGCTCAAAGAACTCAAAGAACCATGGATTTAGTTTAACATAACACTAAGAAGAACCAAGAAAATATGAAGACAGAAATTACAAAACTCCAAACTGAAATAACATGTCAACTAACAGGCCTGAAAAACTCAGTAAATGAATTGAATGACAAAATGGATACGCTCTCTATCAGGCTAACAGAAGAGAATAGAATTGGCGCTGTGGAAGATGAGATAAATAAAACTCTGTACAGTGGAAGACATTGGAAAAAATCTTAAAGCAAATGAACAGACAATGGAAAAATTAGTCAAAGAATGGGAACAGATGAAAATAGAAGTCTATGATAAGCTCAACAGAAACAACTTAAGAATCATTGGAGTCCCAGAGACCCAGGAAGAAAATTTCCAGGAAGAATCAACTGTCAGAACGACATTAAAGAGAAACTTCCAGAGCTAAAGAATATATGCCATCACACCCTGCATGCCCGAAGAGTACCAACCAAAAGAGACCCCAGAAAATACCCCAAAACACATCCTAGTCACAATGACGAATCCCACAGATAGAGACAGAATTCTGAAAGCAGCAAGATCAAAAAGGGAAATTACATTCAAGGGAACATCCTTAAGATTTACAGCAGACCTGTCACCAGAAACGCTCAAGGCCAGAAAGCAGTGGTGGGACATAGTGACAAAACTCAATGAAATATATGCTTTGCCAAGAATACTGTACCCAGCAAAACTCAATTTCAGGTTTGACAGAAAAACACATGGTTTCACAGACAAACAACAGCTCAGAAACTTTATAGACTCAAAACCAGTCTTAAGAGAAAAACTGAAAGACCTAATTTAAGACAAGACTGACCAAAAGACACACCAAATTTTGATATAAAGATGGCATTAAATCCCAGGACAATTCTTTCTTTCAATGGCAATGGACTAAATGCACCAGTTAAGAGACACAGAGTGGCTAAATGGATCAAAAACTCAATCCAACCTTATGCTGCCTGCAAGAAATGCACCTGAATAGTCAGAACAAACATAGACTCAAAATAAAAGGCTGGAGAAAAATTATCCAATCAAACAACACCCATAAAAAAGCTGGAGTGGCCATACTCATATCAGATGATGCTAACTTTATACTCAGGAAGGTTGTAAGGGACAAAGATAGACATTTTATATTAATCAAGGGATATGTACAGCAGGAAGAAATCACTCTCCTAAACATATATGCACCGAATGAAAATCCAGCAAAATATTTAATGCAATTGTAGACAAATCTGAAAAATAATATCAATAACAACACAATAATTGTGGGGGAACTAAACACGGCTTTGTCAACACTTGATAGGTCAACCAGACTGAAACCCAACAAGAATATACTAGACCTGAGAAGAGAAATGGAAGAAAGAGGCCTAGTAGATATATATAGGACACTCCATCCCCAGAAACCTGGATACACATTTTTCTCCAATGTACATGGGACATTCTCCCGGATAGACTACATGCTGGCACATAAAATATGCCTCCATAATATCAAGAAGATAGAAATTTTGCAGGCTACCCCTGCTGACCACAAGGCTCTGAAATTATATGTTAATTTCAAAGGGACACAAAAGAAAAAATTTTAATACCTGGAAGTTAAACAGCCTCATACTGAATAACCAGTGGGTTCGACATAAAATCAATGAGGAAATCAAAACAGTCTTGTAAACAAATGATAATAAAGACACAAACTAACAGAACTTTGGGACACAGCAAAAGTAGTACTGAGGGGAAAATTTATAGCTTTGCATGCACACATCAGAAAGGCAGAAGGGGCCTACCTGAATAGCTTTATGACACAACTCATAGAATTAGAAATTGCCCAACAAAAGGACCCAAAAATTGGGAGAGAAAAGAAAATAAAAAAGTTGAGAGCAGAAATCAATGAAGTGGAAACCCGAAAAACAATCCAAAAGATCAACGAAAGCAGAAGTTGGTTCTTCAAAAAAATAAACAAGATTGAAAGACACTGGCAAAACTAACAAAGAAAGAGAGAGAGAGAGAGAAAGTTGATAACTCCTATTAGGAATGGAAAAAGGAGAAATCACTACAGATATGGCAGAGATTCAAAGGGTAATCAAAAACTATTTTGAGAAACTCTATGCCATTAAAAATGAGAACCTGGAAGACATGGATAAATTATTGGACTCTTATAGTCTTCCACAGTTGAATGAAGAGGATGGGGCATATCTAAACACCCCCATCGCTATTGATGAAATTAAAACGGTAATCAAATATCTGCCCAAAAGCAAAAGTCCAGGCCCAGATGGATTCACTAATGAATTCTTTCAAACTTTCCAAGAAGAACTACTCCCAATCCTGGCAAGACTCTTTCATGAAATTGAACAAACAGGAACACTTCCAAATAGCTTTTATGAAGCCAACATCACCTTGATACCTAAACCAGACAGAGATGCTATGAAAAATGAAAATTACAGACCAATATTGCTGATGAATTCAAATACAAAAGTCCTGAACAAAATCCTGGCAAATAGGATTCAATGCCTCATTAAGAAGATCATCCACTACGATCAAATAGGTTTCATCCCAGGAATGCAAGGATAGTTTAACATCCATAAATCTATCAACATAATACACAACATCAACAACAAGAAAAATAAAAATGACATGATCATATAAATAGATTCAGAGAAAGCATTAGATAAGGTCCAACACCCATCTTGATCAAAACTCTTAGCAAGATGGGAATGAAAGGAACCTTTCTCAATATAGTTAAGGCCATCTACCACAAGCCAGTTGCAAATATTATCCTCAATGGAGAAAAACCAAAAGCCTTCCCTCTAAATTCTGGTACAAGACAAGGCTGTCCTCTCTCACCACTCCTATTCAACATAAAACTGGAAGTACTTGCTATAGTGATTAGGCAAGAAAAAGATCAAGGGAATCCAGATAGGAAAGGAAGAAGTCAAGCTCTTGCTATTTGCAGATGACATGATACTCTACTTAGAAAAACCCTAAAGACTCTACCAAAAAGCTTCTAGAAACAATAGACTCATATAGCAAGGTGCCAGGCTACAAAATTAACACACAAAAATCGATGGCCTTTCTATACACCAATAGTTATAAAGAAGAAATGGACATTAAGAAAACAACCCCATTCACAATAGTGCCACACAAACTCAAATATCTTGGAATCAACGACTAAAAATGTGAAGGACCTATACAAAGAAAACTGTAAAACTCTGCTCCAAGAAATAAGAGAGGACACGCGGAAATGGAAACACATACCCTGCTCATGGATTGGCAGGATTAATATCATCAAAATGGCAATACTCTCCAAAGCACTGTACAGATTTAATTTGATCCATCTAAAGATACCCGTGACATTCTTCAAAGAAGTGGATCAGGCACTTTTGAAATTCATTTGGAATAATAAACATCCTAGAATAGCTAAAACAATCATTGGGGAAAAAATATGGGAGGAATTACTTTCCCCAACTTTAAACTTTACTACAAAGCAACAGTTATCAAAACAGGTCAGTGGAATAGACTTGAATACTCAGAAAATGTTCCTCAGACATACAATCATCTAATTTTTTATAAAGGAGCAAGAAATCTTAAATGGAGCAAAGAAAGCCCTTCAACAAGTTGTGTTGACACAGCTGGCTAGCCACCTGTAAAATATTGAACTTAGACCCCCTGTTAACATCATGTACAAAGGTAAAATCCAAATAGATGAAAGACATCGATATCAGACCCAAAACCATAAGATATATAGAACGACACGTAGGCAAAACACTCCAGGATATTGAGACTACAGGCATATTTAAGGAGGAAATTGCACTCTCCAAGCAAGTGAAAGCTGAGATTAACAGATGGGAATATATTAAGCTGAGAAGCTTCTGCACCTGAAAGAAAATAGTGCCCAGGATACAAGAGCCACCCACTGAGTGGGAGAAACTATTCACCCAATACTATCAGATAAGGGACTAATCTCCAAAATATACAAGGCACTGACAAACTTATAAAAAAAAATCTAATACCATCAAACAATGGGGAGAAGAAATGGACAGACACTTTGAAAATGAAGAAATATAAATGGCCAAAAGACACGTGAAAAAATGCTTCACATCACTAATCATCAGGAAGATGCAACTCAAAACAACTATGAGGTACCACCTCACACCACAGAGATTGGCACACATCACAAAGAATGAGAACAAGCAGTGTTGGCAGGAATGTGGAGAGAAAGGAACTCTTATCCACTGTTGGTGGGAATGCCGTCTAGTTAAACTTTTATGGAAAGCAATATGGAGATTCCTCCAAAAACTGGAAATCAAGCTCTCATACGATCCAGCAATACCACTCCTAGGAATATATTCTAGGAACACAAAAATACAATACAAAAATCCCTTCCTTACACCTATGTTCATTGCAGCACTATTTACCATAAGCAAGACTCTGGAAACAACTAAGATGCCCTTCAATAGACGAATGGCTAAAGAAACTGTGGTACCATAAGGAAATACACAATGGAATATTATGCAGCTTTCAGGAAAGATGAAGTCATGAAATTTTCCTATACATGAATGTACATGGAATCTATTATGCTGAGTGAAATAAATCAGAGAGAGAGAAAAATGCAGAATGGTCTCACTCATCTATGGGTTTTAAGAAAAATGAAAGACATTCTTGCAATAATAATTTTCAGACACAAAAGAGAGAAGTGCTGGAAGTTACAGCTCACCTCATGAAGCTCACCACAAACAGAAATGAGTTTAGTTAGAAAAATAACTACGTTTTGAACTATCCTAATAATGAGACTGTATGAGGGAAATAGAAAGCCTGTCTAGAGTACAGGCAGGGGTTGTGTGGGGAGGAGGAAGAGTGGGACATTGGTAATGGGAATGTTGTACTGGTGATGAATGGTTTTCTTTACATGACTGAAACCCAAACACAATTATGTATGTAATCAAGGTGTTTAAATAAAATATAAAAAATAAAAAAGCAAAAATAATATGTTACTATGCTCCTGAAGTGGCTTCTTTTTATGCAGAGACTTCTTTTGCTCATATTCTTCAGATGGATCTTTTACCTTGGTTTGTTGAGATAACAACTGAGTTTTAATCTCAAATACTAATAGAAAACACACCATCAGTACACTCACTTACATGAAAGATAAGCCCAATTATATGTTTTTATTCATAACACAGTATGTTAAGTATAACCAGAATAACAAATAAAATGAACATGATTGTTCATAGTATTCTCCCCAAAAACCATATTTGTTATTTCAGCAGTTTAATGTGCCCAATGAAAAACAAAGTTAGGGGATGTTAAGATGAAAGAACTCTGCTCAGTAAATTCTAAGATAGTGTTGACTGACACAGCAACTTCTCCTAGGTGTGTTCTATTATCACCTCAAATTTGCTGAGGATGAGGCCAGTGTAAAGAGCCTGTCCGTTCATCAAAAACAGATAATTAGTACTTGGTGTAACAAAGACTCAATCCCAGTAATGTTTCACATGAGTTAAACAATATTTAGTTCCTAGTTTCATAGGTGCTCTGGAAGTAAGGAAATGAGGTATCTATAGACATAGATTGTCAAGAAGAATTTTTGGAAAAAATTCTCTAAGGTGAAATTTGGAATTTGTTATGTTTAATGTAGATATTTAAAAAAAATTAAAGGGGTATTTTAGCAAGAGATGGTTAATTTCATTAGCTCACTCTGATGACAGAGTTTATGTAAGGGAGCTAAGAGAAGATACAATAGAGAGTTGTGAAAAGTATATGTTTATTTACTCAAAATGACAAGGAGAATCTGGGAAAAAAAAAAAACAGAAACTGGATCCAGCGCTAGAAGTTCTGAAATTCTGTAGTTCCCATAATATGCATATTTCACAATTTTTCTGGAGGACCAAGATGATAGTACAGTGTGTCAGGGAACTTGCCTTGCATATGTCTGACCCAAATTTAATCTGCAGAACCCCATATGGTCCCAGAGCTCCACCAAGAATAATTCTTTACTGCAGAGTCAGGAGTCACTCCTGATAATTGCTGGGAATGCCACAAAAGTTAACGAAAGGAAGTTTTCTTGGGTCAAAAAGTTTTCTTAACAGGTGGAATATATGTTTGTGTGCCAGAGACTCAAGTTTGATTCCCAGAACTAGTTGGTCCCATGAACATTGCTGGAAGTATTCCTTCATTCCCCAAGTACAGAACATGGGAATCATTCTTGAGCATCACCTGGTTTGGCAACCCCTAAAAAAGAAAAAAATCTTCTGGTAGTGCTGACACTGATGATTTAGAGAACAGATTCTTAGAACCAATGGTACCAATACTCTAACCATTTAGGACAGTAATCACAAGTATTCAAAATTCAGATACATAATAAAGACTCAGGGAGCAATTTTTCACAAAGTTCAAGAAATAAAGATTTCTATGTCTAAGAATTAAAACATTGAATTTGATTCTCTAAAAAAATAATAAAAAATAAAGCATGCTAGATTCTCTTATTGTTAGGCTGGCAAGATAGCATCAGCTGAGATGCAAGAAATTATGAAAGATAGATTTGAGTGCTTATGGGTAATGCTGCATTTGAAGATTGTGTAGTTTTGTTGTTGGGAAACACTTCACATGTTCTTGTTTCTGCTCTTTCAGGACCCATTGTGGATGTCAGTTTCAGACTGAGCTTTTTTTTAGAAAATATGCAATCATTAAAGATGTCTTATTTATAGGCAGATGCAAGTTTATCTGATGGTCAGAATGGTAAGGCTGATTGGCAAGTAGTGGACAAATTTGTTTTAAATCTCTTTAAACTGCAAGGACTTCTTAAAACCACACCTTACCTTTAATGCTATCTCTGCTATCCATAGCATTTTCCAGAGAAGCAACTTACTGCCTCATGGCACATGAGGGAAGTTAGGAATATATCTAACCTGTTCCTGCTAGTTGTTCTAAGAAACAAAAATTTATTTGTTGTGGAAACCTCCTGTTTTCTACCAAGATCCATAATACCACAATAAATGAATATGTTGATTTCAAATTGAAAAAAATGTGAACCACCTCATGGTTCTTTTTTTTTCTTTTTTTGTATTTTTTGGGGGGGTCACACTTAGTGGTACTTAGGAGTTACTCCTGGATCTGTGTTTAGAAATTGCTCCTGGCACGGGGACCATATGGAATGTCAGGATTCGAACCACCATCTGTATTTCATTGGCTGTGTGCAAGGCAAATGCCCAACTGCTGTGCTATCTCTCTAGACCCCACCTTATGGTTCTTGGTTAGCATGTCATGGCCTACATTTAGGAACACAGATTTGAAGAGATGATGTTATCCATCTCCAGATGGAAAGAAAAAGAAACAATATGAGTCATAAGACTGACCATAAAGAGCTTACTGTTTTAGGTGGGCAGTGCGTAAAGACTATAAACTAATAACCTCCTTGTTTTGTAGGCTGGTAAAGACTAGAAACTAAAAACTTTCTAGTTTCCTTGGAAGATTCTGGACTAGAATTGAAATAAGACAATCAAAATCCTATGGCTCATTCTGTGGGTAAGAGAGGAGCATAGAAGAAGAGAACCAGGATTTATGCTTTGGTGCTAAAATCAAAACAATTGATAGGAATTATTTATACTGTTTTTGAAATAAATTATACATTAAAAATACTTCTGTTTGGAAAGCACCAATGGTAGAGCATAACAGTCACTGGGATTTAGTCACCCTGCATCTTCCAGAAGTAATTTCTAATCACAGAGTCAGGAATAAAACTTGAGCACTACTGGATGTGGTCCTAAACCAAAACAAAAGCTCCCAATCCCCAAAATGTCTATTAAAATATAAAAAGTAGAAGAAAACCAAATGTAACTAAGCCAATCAAAGAAAATCATCCAAAGTAAACAAGTATATCAAAAGCATTATGTTTGGGACAGGAGCAGTGGAGTCTAAGAGGTTTGCCTTGCAAATGCTAGCCTAGAAAGAATCACAGTTTGATCCCTCCGGGTCCCATATGGTCCCCCCAACCCAGGAGCTATTTCTGAGAGCCAGGAGTAACCCCTGAGCATCAATGGATATGGCCAAAAAAAAAAAAAGAAAAGCAATATGTTTGATAGAAACTAGACATAAAAGTTTACTTATTGAAATTTAAATAAAGCAAAAAGCTATGACTAGAATGAGAAATGTCCTACAGAGGCAAGTGTATCCCCACCAATTGATGCAATTAAATTTGGTGGTGACAAAATACTTTGTTGTTAATTTGAGTCATTACACCTTTACATATATTTATATATTTATCAAGATCAATCAAATCTAAATTACATAAAATTTCACCGGAATAAGTTTGATTTAAAGAACTAGTATCATTAAATGTAGCTAAAGAGACATGACTTAATCTGTCTACCTTTGAATTTTATTAAAATATTGCCTTAAAATTTTTAAATAACATATAGTGTTATTATTTGTTTTCTTTTTCCTCTTCTTTTATTACATACTATCAATATATTTGCTATAAGTATTGAGCTATGATCTTTGCATCATTTCAATGAACTCACTATTTCCTTAGTTTCTCTACTTTGAGCTAACATAGTGTTCAGTTTGGTATTGCTTGCTAATGTCTTCTGAGTTATGAGTTTTTTTAATGCCCTTGGAATATATCGCCACAACCAACTATTCAATTCTCTATGCTCTTTGAGCTCTGAGATCTTAAGATGATAGGTTCTTGATTTTATCCCAAAAGAGAAATAAAAGTAAGTGGGTCCTAGCACAAAATGTCAAAAAAAAAATGAGTTTCTATCAATATTGGAATCAGGCAGTTTTAGAAATGACCACTGCATTCAAAGGAAACTCCTAGTTTCTGTTATAATCAGTAAAACTTAAAATCCAATAAGCTAGTGCTTTCTTAGTTTGGATTCCTTAAAATTATGCTGGTTTATCTTTAGTTCAAATGCAAATTTATCTACCACCCAAATTATTATGATATAATAATAAGAAGAAATTATATGGAAAGGTAGAAATAATTAACATTTTTTTTGGTATAAGAGTGAGTTGCTTATAGAGGCTATTAAAATTTTAAGGTACCAGAAATGTGAGTCTAAAACCCAACTATGAATATCTTTTTTAAATCACAATGTTTATAAAAAAGTAAAATTAAGAAATAAATTCAAGATAGTTTAATAGACTCTTACTTTCTTTATGCACAATTACTAACCTCTAAATTTCTAGTTTTGTAATGAATATATATATATTTAAATTTTATATAAATATATACTATTGTGTATATATATAATAAATGTATATTTTAAATGAATTTGTATTCATTTATAAAGTTTTTGTCTAGTTTTCTTTAGGGCTATGTGATTTCCTATGCCAGGGGCTGACTATACACTGTTGGGCTGACCTAAGCCCATTCTAATTCTCACATTGCCTATAGGGTAATGGATGAGAGACAAGTCACATCCACTTTCTAATAAGTAGGCTAAAAAAGAAACTTACAATGGAAGAATGCACTCTGTACAGAATATTAGAATAGAGACAAAATGCAAGCTAAATCTGAAATTCAGATAATATAGAAATTAATGCAATACATAAGTTCCTAAGTACTTTGAAAACAATTTTATGTCCTGTGATATTTTTTGTGAATCTAGCAAAAATAGTCTTAGCACAAACGTCACTATCAGTATTCTGATGCTCACTTGCATACATAGTTAGATTTTCTTTTAACCATCTTCATTGAGTTATCAGAATTTAAATATATTTTAATTTTACGTCAGTATAATATATGCTTAGGCAATTTTATTCTTTGATAGATTTCATAGACAATCCTGTATTTATGGGAGGCCACAACCGATGATGCTTAGGGGTTACTCCTGGCTATCAGCTCAGAAATTGCTCCTGGCTTTGGGGGACCATATAGGATGCTGGGGATTGAACCCAGTTCTATCCTAGATTAGCTGTGTGCAAGGCAAATGCCCTACCACTGGGCTATCGCTCTGACCCCTATATATTTGTTTTATAATTAATCCTAATTGCTGATTGTTTTAATTTAGACAAATACTTTGGTGCAAATCATAGCTATTTATATAAACAAATCTGATCATATGAGGGAAATCCAAAAGTGTTATGTCCTCAGTGGATTCCATTTCAAATAGGATTTAGAGATAAAATGGATAATAAAAGATATTCTCTCAGAGCAAATAAAATTGTTCATTTATAAAATAGGAAATTCTATCTATAACAGGGTCTCAAACTCACGGCCTGCGGGCTGTTTGCGGCCCTCCGTACAACATTTTGTGGCCTGCGGCCAGCCTTCAAATATTGCAGTATTCGCGATTATTCACTTACAGAATAATCGCAATAAAAATTGCATTAGTAAGGAAAAAATTACATTAAACATTCGCTTACCCGAGCACAGACAATTTCAGGAAAAGTGGGAGACGCAGTATTTCTTTGTTGAGCACAGGGGCATTCCCGCATGTCTTATTTGCTCAGAGAAAGTTGTAGTGCACAAGGAATACAACTTGAAACGCCACTATTCAAGTAAACATGCTGAGGATTGTGCAAAATATCAAGGAAATGAGAGAGCCAAGTGGGTTGCCAGTCTTAAAGCATGTTTAATGAGGCAACACGAAAGCAACCAAAGAGAATGTTGCATCAGTCGAAGCTAGTTACATGGTTAGTGAGATGATTGCTAAGGCAGGAAACCATTCACAGAAGGAGAGTTTGTTAAAAAAAAAAAATGCATGTTACAAGCTGCAAGTATTATTTGTCCAGAAAAGAAAGGTCAGTTTAGCAAAATCAGCCTTTCTGCCAACACTGTGGCAGAGCACATTTCTGACATGTCAAGTGACATTTATCATCAACTGTGTGAGAAAGCCAAATGTTTTGATGCATACTCAGTGCTCTTGACGAGGGCACAGATATAACAGACACTGTACAGCTCACAATTTATGCCCATGGTGTTGATTGCAATTTTGAATTGACAGAGGAGCTGCTCACAATAATTCCAATGCATGGCCAGACCACCGCTAATGGAATATTTCAGCATCTGTGTGATGCCATTGAGAATGCAGGTTTTCTATGGAAGAGGTTTGTTGGAATAATAACCAATGGAGTGCCATCAATGACAGGGAGGAAAAATAGACTAATGACACTTGTTCAAAAAAACTTTAAGAGGAGGGTGTAGAGAAGGCCATTGCTCTTCACTGCATTATCCATCAGCAGGCCCTTTGCAGTAAATGCCTGCCTTGTGACAATGTGATGTCTGTTGTTGTGAAATGCATCAACCAAATCAGATCCAGGGGCTTAAAGCACAGGAGGTTCCGTGCTTTTTTTTTTTTTTTTTTTTTAGAGGAAATGGAGTCAGAATATGGAGATGTGCTCTATTTCATCAAAGTACGTTGGCTCAGTAGGGGAAATGTCCTGAAAAGATTTTTTGAATTGAGAGAAGTGAAAGCCTTCATGGAGAAGGATGGGAATACTGTTTCTGAGTTGAGTGATCAGAAATGACTCATGGACTTAGCTTTTCTTGTTGATATCACACATAAGCTGAATGTGCTAAACAAGATGTTACAAGGCCCAGGGCAGCTTATCAGTGCTGTCTCTGACGTGAGAGCATTCTCCACAAAACTTGTGTGATGGAAATCCCAGCTCTCTCAGACAAACCTTTGCCATTTCCAAGCATGCAAGGAACTTGTGGATGCAGACATACCATTCTGTGGTGAGAAATATGTTGATGCTATTTTTAATCTAGAGAAGGAATTTGATCACAGATATTTCTGACTTCAAAAAGCAGAGCCACTTTCCAAATTTTTGTGGACCCCTTTTCCTTTGATGTGCAAGATGCCCCTCCTGTGCTTCAAATGGAGTTCATTGTCCTGCAATTCAAATCTGATCTCAAAGCCAAGTTCAGGGAGATTAGTGGAAATGCAGACATGCATGGGCAATTTTTGAGAGAATTGCCCCCCAGCTTCCCTGAGCTTTCCCGAATGTTCAAGCGCACAATGTGCCTTTTTGGGAGCACACATTTGTGTGAAAAGTTATTCTCCACATTGAACTTCAATAAGTCAAAGTACAGGTCTAGACTTAATGATGATCATCTTCAAGCCATACTGAGGGTCTCAACTGCTTCCTCTCTAAAGCCAAATGTGGTTCAGATTTGTGAGAAGAAGTGCTGTCAAGTCTCTGGCAGCAAGGAATAGGCAAAAGATGCCATGTTCAGAAGAACTGTTCATGATCTTCACTCAATGTTCTATTCATGTTCAGAAAAAATAATTAAAACTGTTTATAATGACGTTTGAGGACTTTTTTTGGTGAAATCCCTTATGCGGCCCTGCCTCACCCTGACTTTTCCTCCTGCGGCCACCAGGTAAATTGACTTTGAGACCTCTGATCTATAAGAAACTTTCTAAATATTATCAGTGTGAGCACAAATTAAAAACAAATGGTCAGAAAATTTATGTTCTTGAAATTATATTTTTAATGTGACAACCTCAGTATTTAGTAATTTATAAAGTTTATTAACATTATCATAGACATATTTGGAAAAAAGCATCACTGATAGAATAATTTAGTTATGATATACTTATAAATGCACATATGTTTTTGTTTTTTATCTGGTTGGGAATTCACATCAACAGTTCTTGGGGCCAAAGCCAGCTCATTTATGGAGGTTTTTCCTGGATGCATTCATGAGACAATGTGCTTCCTGCATTCTGGCTATATATTATGTATAAAAACCATGCATATATGTCTATATACCAGGTATATAAAAATTAATGTACTTATCAATTAGGAAACTTCCTAGGTTGTTATCAACTGAGATTTTTTTGTACACATTAGTATTAGACACATATAATTTATGATACACATGCATACATTATATATTAATTATATGGCCTACATACAAACATCTATATTTGTGTTATTTGTTGTGTTAAATACAGAAATGCTCCCAATCTAAAAAAAATTGGATTTAAAAATGTTCATGTGCTAGGCATAATATGCTAATATAATTCAATGTCAGAATAGACTTGAATTGGGGCTGGAGAAATAGCACAGTGCTAAGGCGTTTGCTTTGTATGCAGAAGAACGGTGGTTCAAATGGTACCCCATATGGTCCCCCGAGTGTAGAGCCAGGACTAACCTTGGAGCGCTGCCGGGTGTGACCCCCCCAAAAAATAGACAAGAAAAGCTATCTTAAAAATCATCAGAGTGCAGAATATTTTTGTAGCTATAAATGACTGTAAGAAGTTAGACCTTTTATTTAGTTCAAATCAATGTGCATGTGGTCCAGGTTAATGTTAATTAGTTGTCTACTAGTGTAAAAAAATCACCTCTGATTTCTGGTAAAATATGATTCAATTCTATTGATCTTACATTTCTGCAGTGTTCCCATTCTGGTCTTTGGGTTAAAATTAATTTTTTGCCATTGTTATAGATTTTTGTGGGGGCTCTGGGGAATGATATATTTTATTGTCATTTTTCTGGAAGTGTAGTTCCTCTAGCTACTAGAACAGTATTTCCTCTAATCTTTCTATGTTTTACAGAGTCATTCTTCCTAGAGATATGTAGATATAGTTATGTAGATATAACATTTTACCTTTTATAGTGACCACTGTCTCCTCTTCTATGTTGAATTTCCCTTCCTCCTATATGGAGCCTGTCAGGATAGTTTCCCTCAAATCAGTCTCAATACTTAGACACTCAAGTCAAGTGCTTCAGACATTATATTCCTAGGTTCAGATGACCAGCACATGGGTATCTTTGGGATTGGGACCATTTTCAAATTCCCAGTGTATCTGTATGACATGCACTTCATTAAAATATGGCTTTGATTACTCTAACACTTTCTCTAATTAAATCAACAAACATATCATCTGTAGAGTGATTATTGTCCAAGTTCTGTGGTAAGAAATGGGGGAAGAAAGCCAAAGATTGAAATTGAACAGGAACAAATTTAAATAAGCAGCAAAAGTGGCAGAATAACCTCCCTATGCAAGCATCTGAACCATGAAGTGGGCAGAGGTGTGAGAGTCTCCTGAGCAAGTTCCAAAAATTAGCTGTGAAGAGCATGTAAGAGTGAATGTATTGGAGAAAAAGAATGTGCAAGCATATGTCACTGGTTAAATAATCCAACCCCTCAAAGAGAAAGTATTAGAGTTTGTGTTGTTTAAAACTCATCACTAGACTCAAGTCAACTGTTTTGGTGAGAAAGAAAAAAAGCAATTTCCAAAAAATATGAAATGCATGATAAGCTAATTTTCTGCTAAGGATCAAAATCACCTCAGTTGCTTTTTTTTTTTATCAAATGTTCATGGTCATTTTCCATTTAGGAATTTCTATTTTAAGACACACTGCTGCAGTATGTGAAAAAAAAGCAACTAGAAAAAAATCATCAGTACAAACAAATTTTGTTCTCTCAAATGTGCTCTCAGAGCCTTTTTGCTATTCTCTCTTTCTTCTTCTCCACCACAACTCCCCAAATTATGCACTAAGCATAAGAGTGAACAGTGCATGCCCCCATGAGTTTGATATGCAAGGCATGCATAGTTGTACATACTGTTTTACATTACGATGACCAGTACTGTTGTACTATTCTTGAGTACACAATTGAATAAAAATCTAATGCATTTCCTTCAAGTTAACATTTATTAAGATGTAATTGTTCTCAAGAAATGGAGGGAAGTTTTCTCACTGCTTTAGCATATTGGAAATATCAGGTTTATGGGGGATAAAAGGACTTACCCAGATAAAATTGGTAGGACTCTATTTCTGAGCAGTCAGCATGAAGAGCACGTTAGCACTGTCTACAGAGCTGCCCCAATAATGCTTATTTAGATGGAATGAAGAAAAGGCAATGGTTGAATCATTATGGGCACTAGTTTTCAAAAGCACCCAACTTCTAAAATATAGAATATCCCAGATATATCTATATACAAAATACTCAAGAAATGAATAAATTGTGGGCATTGAAGTTTATGGTGGCCAAGTTCTGTGAATTGTTGGTTCTTTTCTCCTGGAAGAGTTTCAAAGAAAAGAAGACATTAGCACTTTGACTCATTTTGTTTTGCTCAAATAAAGCTCATGCAAGACTGATAATCCCATATTTACTATCTGCAGTAACAGTACATCTCATTTTGAAATGAGTTCATTTATAAAATGGAGCTCACACGTATTATTCATAATGAATAAAAGAAAATATAGCGTTGCATATTGAAAAGAAGGCAGAAGAAAAAATAATCGAGTATCTTACATTCGGGGAAAAAATACTCATCCATTTTCCCGCAGAGACTTAACACTCTCTGTAAAATTTCTAGATATTTCAAGGACTTAGACCTAAGGGAGATGCTGGTTTTTGAGACCCAGAAAAAGACCAATTAAAAATATAAGAATATAAGTATTCTGAGTGCTATATGGCTCTTTATTAGAAACAGAGCTATTTCTGCACAGCCTATAGTTTGATCATAGAAGTTTAGCCATAGGCAATTCAGAGACAATAAAGCTGAATGAGAAAATGGCAGATTAGTTCTCCTCTTCCCTCCCTTCCTCTCTCTTACCCTCCCCACCTCTCTCTTGCTCTCCCCTCCTCTTCCTTTCCTTACTCTCCTCTCCCCTCTTCTCCTCTCCCCATCCCTCTCTTCCCCTTCCTTCTCATCGTCCTCTCTCCTCCTCTCCTCTCCCCTCTCCTCCTCTTCTCTTTTCGCGCTTTCTCTCCTCTCCTCCCTCCTCTTTCTTTCCTTCTCTCTCCTCCCCTCCCCTCCCCTTCTTCCCACTCCCCTCCTCTAACTTTTCTTTCACTCCTCTCTCCTCCATTCTCCTCTTCCCTCCCCTCTTTACCTCTCTTCTCCCTTCCCCTCTTTTCTTCTCTCCTTTCCCCTCCACTCACCTTCTCTCCTCTCCCCTCCACTCACTTTCTCTCCCCACCCTCTGCCTCCCCTTCTCTCCACTCCCCACCACTCCCTTTCCCTCTCCTCTTCCTTCCTTTTTTCTCCTTTCTTCTTCTCTCTTTTCCTCGGCCCTCTTTTTTTCCTTTCTCTCTCTTTCCTTCCCCTCTGATCCTCTCCTATCTGCCCCTCTCCTCTCCTCCCTGCTTTTTCTTTCTCCTTTTTTCTTTCCCATCCTTCCGTTCCTTCTGATTATTGTGCCATACCCACCCAATAGTGTTCAGGAATTATTCCTGGTTATGTGTTCAGGGCTCACTATTGACCCTGTCAGTGATTAGGGTCAAACCAAAGTTATCTTCATGCAAGGCAAACTCCTTAACATCTGGTTTGTTTCTACTGCATGGGCACAATAGCTTTCTTTGTAAAGATAATAATAGTAAGATATTATTGGTTATTGGTTGGCACACTATTCTGACACTTTCACAGTTAACACTAAAGCCACGATCCTTTACCTCATGTATTTTAAAAACAAAGTCATCATCCCTGAAGCCTTAGGGCTTTATTAATAAAGTCACCATTGAAACAGCATTTGTAGATTTATGAAAACAACTGCAACAGATTCTCTTTAAATACCAACATGTACTTGGGCTCCATTGCGTTGATTAGAATCTAATTGGATGCAAAGCTATTTATGACAAATTGTGACAAAAATGATGGCAATTGGGGTTTGAAGAGACAATTCTTTCATTTCAAATTTCCTCATTTCTTTAGGTCTTCTTGAGTTTTCCTTTTCATTCAACAGTTCCTTTAGAGAGAGACCACTTTAAAATATCTGTCTTTCTCTTCTGCTCTAAACTATTTTTCAACCATTTTCTTGAAAACTAGTGCTAGTTAGGAGAAGGAGGAACCGTGTTTGTATTCCAGCATGATTTTCTGAGTTTTACCTGATTCCTGCTTTGCTGTGATTTTCTTTTCTTTCTTCATTTGTTAATTTTCTGAATGACAGTTTAAAAAGAAGACATTCAAATTCTCAAAGGTGCTCCAAATAATGAGAGCATTTAAGATGCACTTTTAGACCTGCTCGATGTTTTATGCTCATGGCAAGCTTGGCTAATGAGGACATTTACATTCAGGAAATAAAATGATGGTCTGTAGAAAGTCATGAGGAACAATTTTTACACATTTAAATACATTAATGTATTATCTGGACATCATTGAATTGCAAGACCAGGCCCCTCAATTATTTGAGAATCATATTTTAAATATCCAAGTCCTCATTACAAAGAATTTAGAATTCTTAAAGTTTATGTGGTCACCAGACCATTTATATCAGGTGTTAATGATTATTCTTATTAAAAAAATGGGAACAGTGATATTTCTCAGTGAGGTAGACCATTAAAGCTCATTTTAATAATTTTAAGTTGCCGTAATGTTCTACTGGAGTTTCAAAGTGCTTAAAACATTCCGAAGACCAGTGAGTTTAGCCAGCTAAATGAACTGCTTAAGGATATTAAGGTACTACTCAGATAATTAAAGCAGAAAGCTATTTCAGAACAGCCTGTAACCTCAGCCTGTATCCTCTCGTCAAATACAGTGGCAGCTTAGGCAAGAGGAAAATATAGTTTATTGCTTTACAAGTGATTTGCCTTTTAAACTTTCTTTGCATCATTGGAATCCAGTGCCAATAGCATCAGATAATACCAGTGATATTCTAAAATACTACTTTAGGAACAGATGTAGTCTAAGCCAAAGTACACACGAAAATAACTTTAAATTTTCTGATTATTTTCCTATTTCTCTCTGCTTCTGAATTACAAAGCTGGATCCTAATTTTTAGCAAGTTCTGGTGACTGATTTTAGTGAGTTCTTATATGCATGCATAAACATACATGCATGATTTCTAAGAGATAATATTATTGCCCAAGTTTTCTTACTTACTATTGTGAATGGAAAGAATGTGTGAGAAATGACAAGATCCTTGAACTGAATTCTCCAGTAAGCTACTTCCTAATCATGAAAAACTAGAAAGCTAAATGCTGTCAGGACAGAAGGACTCTAAGTAGGCTTTATATCTAGAATATGGAGTGTTTTTTTATTTTTTGAATAATTTTTATTGTTACCAAAGTGAATTACAAATCTTTCACAGTAATATTTAAGTGATATCGTGTCAATGAATGAGGGGAAAAACCAACCACCAGTGATTCCTCTGTCCATCCTGTTCCCAATATGCATTCCATATCTCCCTCCTTTGTCCCCCGGATTGCTAGTGTAACTGGTTCCATCTTAAACAGCTTGTTGTAGATTGGGTATTGATTCTGTTGTCATTGTCTTTGGGTTTGTTGTTCAAGTCTGATCATTTTTTATTTCCACTCAATGTTCATAGGACTGCTTGGACTGGTACCATTTTTCTCCCCTCAATTTATGAGGCAGAACAAGATTATTCAAATTATGTGGTTCCGTTGGTAATAAAAGAAAAGAAAAGGAAAAGAAAAAATATTTAGGAGTCTGTCTATCAGGGGTCCTCAAACTTTTTAAACAGGGGACCAGTTCACTGTCCCTCAGACCATTGGAGGGTCTGAGTATAGTAAAAACAAAACTTATGAACAAATTTTTATGCACACTGCATATATCTTATTTTGCAATGAAGAAACAAAACAGATACAAATATAATATGTGGCCTGCGGGCCACAGTTTGAGAACCACTGGTTGATGTTATAAATATCAACTTAAAAGAATAGAGGGAAAAAAGAAGAAAAAGATAACAACAAAACAAAGGAACAAAAACAAAAACAAAAATTAAACCAACAAAGCAACAACAACAACAACAAAACAGCAACTACAAAAAAAAGCAAAAAACAAACAAAAAAAACATTTAAAAACACAAAACCAGCAACTACAAAAAAAGGTTTGTGTTTCTTTTCTTTTCTTTTTTGCAAAGGCACAGTAAGTATTGGGGAAATTAGAAAGGGAATCCCCTTGGCCTAAAAGATACCAGGTTTCTTTGCCCTTGAACAATACTGTTTTTGGAACCACTACAAGCTCCACACTCATTTCACACTCATTTTTACACCCCAAGGTCTTTGTACAGATCCAAGGCTGAAGCCAAGATTAGGGTCTATCTTGTTGATCCTAGGATAAGTTCTACCCAGTCATGGAGATTTGATCAAATTATAATAAATAGATTACTTAGAAAAATTACTATTGTGACGTCTCTTGAATGTGTTTATCAGAGTACATATGAAGAAATAGCAGCAAATGTATTTGCGAGACTCTCAGAAAAAGACCATTTGTACATGTATTTGGAATTTATTTTACACTTTATGAAACATAGTATATACTGCACTAGTGAAGGGGGTGTTCTTTTTATGATTGAAGCCTAACTACAAACATGTTTGTAATTGTGGTGCTTAAATATATTATTTAAAATTTATATTTATTTGGGAGTTTGGTCCACATTCAGTGGTATTCAGGAATTAGTCCTGACTCAGCACTCAGGAATCATTCTAAGTGTTACTTCTTATTCTGCACTCAGTAATTACATCCCTGTGGATGTCAAGAACAGAACCCATGTTGGCTGCATGCAAGGTAGGTAACATGTTTAAAACTCTCCAGTCCTTACACCACAATTTTTTTATTTTAGATAGATTTTCAGAAAATGATGCTAAAATAGATTTTGTTCTCATGTCAAAACGAGTTAACAGCATTATTTAATTTAAATTTTTTAAATCTATAACTTTTATAACCAATCATAACTAAATATTTCCTTATTTTTTCAAGTCTCCCCCTTCATGAGAAATAAATGTTTACTTTTTTAATAGATTTTTATTTTGTACAGGCTTGCTAATGCTTAAGAGCATATTGAAATTACATTTTTAAGCTAAAACTAGTGCACACATCAATGATTTTTAGAATTAATCTTGTACCTTTCAATCCCTAAAAATACTTGAAAATATATATTTAATATATTTATATGTAATTTCTTATAATATAGAGTTATGCGTTATTTTAATATCCACCTAAAATTTTTGATTGTACAGCTTAATTATTCTGGTTGATACTCTAATTTTATATTTTTAAGTAATGAAATAATGTTGGTCATTTTTATTGCTATAAGATTTATCCAACTCTAATGGTAAGAAAAAGTAATAAAAAGTGTTAATGACTAGTCTAATCTTAATTTTAGTAAAATCACTCCTTTTTTTTTTGTCCCCCACTTCACAATACAGACCAGGCAAAGGGCCTGGGTTGAGGTGTATATGGGGTGCATTTATTGTACCTCCTCTTTCTATACAGTCAGTGTAAAGAACACAGCCTGTGGTAAGAATTGGGAGGTCTTATCTTTTTTCTTTTTTGATTTTTAATATATATATATATATAATCCTTCAAAAGTACAACATAAATTATATGCCCATTGTCAAACTTTAAAACTTATTTTATTTTTAAATGAAGTATTAGATTACTGGGTTATTAAATGTTGGTATAAAGTAAGTTATCTTGAATTCCTATAAAAGGACTGTGGTTCCACATTACTCAAATACCAACCCTATATATCCTTGGTGATGCCACTCTGATTATTTTATGAGCTTTCAGATCACTACACAATTTTTGGCTTACAGATAAGCAAAGAAAACTAGATTTCTTTTCTTTTTATTAATAAAATAATGAGAGAGGAAAATCTGCCCAGCTCTGTGACTGAACTCAAATAATATGAGCAGCTATATCTTCTTAGATGGTATTAGACAAGGTGCTAAAAACTCAAAGATATTTTTGTAATGGGGGGTGAGCTGAGCCCCACCAACAGAAAATCCAGGAACTTCTGACCATACCTGCCAATTTACAGAGAAATCTACCCCAAGTTCAATGAGCTTTAACTACTACAGAAGGCTCATGACTCACACCAACACAGCCCAGGAAATTCATATACACTGACTTTGGTTTTGTTTGTTTGTTTGTTGTTGTTTTGGGCCACACCTGGTGGTGCTCAGAGGTTACTCCTGGCTCTGTGCTCAAAACTTACTCCTTGCTGTCTCAGGAGACCATATGGGATGCTGGGGATGAAAACTGAGTCAACCTCATGCAAGGCAAGCTCTCTACCCACTGTGCTATTATTGCTCTGGCCCTTAGACACTGGTATTGTAACACCATGGAGAAATAGAACAATTATTTTAAATTGACCTCTGTTGACCTAAGTTTTGAATATTCCATTCACCTTTGTGTTGTTAAAAAAAATTGTGATGTAAATATGATTGTGCCTGCAAGGGGAGAGGGCTAAGGTGATGGAAACTTGAAGTAAAAGTGAAATCACACTGGTGGTAGGATTGATGTTTAGATACTTAATATTTTAAAAAACTGTATTATGAACAACTTGATAAATTGATAAATCACAGTGCTCTAATGGTTTTTTAATGAAGAAATATAAAATTTTGAATTTTTTAAAAATATGTATTATTTTATTTTAGGTTTAATGTGACTCTCATTGACTAAGAAATATTTTAAATCAATTATAAAAGTGTGCATCTAGTAAAGTAGATGTCTATAATAGCCACCATTCTGCATTTTGTGTTTGAATTCAAGACTATTATATTGAATGTTTAGCTTGATGAAGCCAGTGGTGAGCTGAATAAGAGATTTAGGTAAGTCACTGAAATATGTCTCCTGTCATGATCTCAATGACAGAGGTTACATGCATTGAATAACACAAATGGATTTTCTATCTATGCACCTAATAACTCAGCAAATTGATGTCTGAAGGGTCAATAATATCAACATGGGAGCTTTGAATAGCAAAAATAAATAATTGGGTTTTGCTTTTAGGAATTCAAGACTTCTTTCAGTCATATTTTCTGGCTTTTTATTGAACTATTGTTAAAAACTGTTATGACCTTCTACTTGTGCAGAACTATTATTACCTATTCCAATAATATCTTTGGCTCTCTATTAACTAGAAAGTGAGTCTAGTGTAGATTTTGATGATTAGGGCACATCATATCCTTGATTCCCATTATGCAAGCCCTTAAATTAACTCTATCGATATTAGAATGTCTTTGTAGTCAGTCCTTCTTTTGTCAGTCTTTGTTCTGGCAAGTTATTAGCTATCGTTTATCATCTTTTTCTCTTGGAAAACAAAGATTTTGGACCGAATTGTTTCTGATAGTCTCCTGGTGGCCTGACTCATTTATGTTTTTGTTTCTACTCTACAGACAGGGAAAGCCTCTGAAAGGCTAATCTACCACATTCTTTCTATATTATAACTATTAGAAAAGAAATTTCGGCCATCTTCTAGAAAATTTGCCTCGTGATATATCCCATCAGGCATCACTGTTCTCATTTTACAGAGGACAGAATGTCCACATCCATCAATCTAGTGTACTGATGTCATTAATTAGGTGCACTAGGGCTACCACCATTTGACACTCACCTATCAGACTGTTGATGTTGTTCATTTCCCCTTAAAAAGTGCAAAAATATGAGGTTTTCATTCTGATAATGCACTCCTTTGGTTATATATATATATATATATATATATATATATATATATATATATATATATATATATATATATATAAGTTCTGTTAGTAATGTCCATACAATGTTGAAAACTTTCAGGCATCTCAGGGTGCATTTCAATTTGCCAATTTTGACAGGGCTTCAGAATTATGCAACATATTAAATATAAAAAAGTATCTACTCATTAAAGAATGATGTGCTTACTAGTATTTGTTTATTACATTGTAATTTTAGAGATTTCTATGATAGACATGATGAAAAGGTATTAAGAACTTGAAGGATTTTTAGGTAAGTGTTTGAGTGAAGTTCATTTTGTTACACTCACAGGAAGATTCTGAATTTTAAATATCTAAGTAGTTACATGTTTGAAATAGAGTTAGCTCCTGAAAAATAAATGTTATTGCTTTTCTCTTGATTTTCAGTTCAGTGAAGTGTGTCTTGATGGTAGTTCTAATTTACTATTGAGCATAAATTAAATATGTATTAATCAGTTTACATGCAAACACACTCAAATATTTAGAATCAGTGGCCTTCAATGTTTATATTTAAACAACAATCTCTTTAGCAATCCCTGATAGTTCTCTCACCACAGGGAACAATAAAAATGTACAGATGGCTTAGTTTTATACATGGGCTTTAAATAAACAATGTGTCTTCTTTTACTTTAAAAATCAAAGAATTTATTTAATGTTCAGTATGTGCTGAGTAGTAAAACAGTTGTTTTTTTTTTTTTATCAAGAATTGTGGACATATTTCTTTTCTTTTGGAAGAAAGAAGAGAAGTTTCTTTTTTACTCCAAAACTCAGTTCCTTTTCTGATTAGTTAAATGTTATTAAAGTCCAAAATATGACACAATTAAATTTTATTGGTAAATAACAGAAAAAATGATTAACTTGGAAGTAAAGAGGCTATTGAAGTGGTTTCAAACACTGGATTTTGAATTTTTTTATTTCATCCTTCCATCCTTCCTTCCATCCTTTTTTCCTTCCCTTTTCCTTTCTTCTTTCCTTTTCTCCTTCCTTCCCTCCTTCCTCTCTTCCTCTCCTCCTCTTCTCTTACTCCCTCCTTCCTTCCATTCTCCTTTCTCCCTACCTCCCTTCCTTCCTTTACTCCTTCCTTCCCTCCCTCCTTCCTTCCTCCTTTCCTCCCTTCCTACCTTCCATCTTTCCCTCCTTCCTTCCTCCCCTCTTTCCCTCCTTTCTTAACTCCTTCCCTCTTTTTTCCTTTCGTCCTTTCCTCTTTCCATCTTTTCTTCCTTCCTTCTTTCCTTCCATCTGTCCTTCCTTCCTTCTTTCCATCCTTCCTTCCTTTCCTCTTCTCTTCATTTCTTCCTTCCCTCCTTCCTTCCCTCTTTCGTTCCTTCCCTCCCTCGTTTCCTTCCTTCCTTGCTTCCTTCCTTCTTCCCTTTCTTCCCTCTTTTCTTCCTTCCTTCCCTCCTTTTTCTCTTCCCTCTTTCTTTTCCTTTATTCCTTTCCTTTTTCTTCCTTCCTTCTCTCCTTCCCTCCTTTCCTCACTTCCCTCTTTACTTTCCTTTGCTCCTTTCCTCTTTTCTTCCTTTCTTCCTCCTTCCCTCATATCCTTCTTACCCTACTTTCCTTCCTTCTTTCCTTCATTTCCTTCCTACTTTCCTTCATTCCCTTCTTTCCTTCCCCTTGTTCCCTCTTTTCTTCCTTCCTTCTCTCCTTCCCTCATTTCCTCCCTTCCCTCCTTTCCTCCCTTCCCTCCTTTCCCTCTTTCTTTCTTTCTTTCTTTCTTTCTTTCTTTCTTTCTTTCTTTCTTTCTTTCTTTCTTTCTTTCTTTCTTTCCTTACTTCCTTTTCTCCTTTCCTTCATTTTCTCCCTTTCTTTTTTCTTTCCTTCCTTCCTTCCTTCCTTCCTTCCTTCCTTTCTTTTCTTTCTTTCTTTCTTCTTTCTTTCATTCATTCTTCTTTCTTTCTCTCTCTCTCTCTCTCTTTCTTTCTTTCTTTCTTTCTTTCTTTCTTTCTTTCTTTCTTTCTTTCTTTCTTTCCTTACTTCCTTTTCTCCTTTCCTTCATTTTCTCCCTTTCTTTTTTCTTTCCTTCCTTCCTTCCTTCCTTCCTTCCTTCCTTCCTTCCTTCCTTCCTTCCTTTCTTTCCTTTCTTTTCTTTCTTTCTTCTTTCTTTCATTCATTCTTCTTTCTTTCTCTCTCTTTTCTTTCTCTCTCTCTTTCTTTCTTTCTTTCTTTCTTTCTTTCTTTCTTTCTTTCTTTCTTTCTTCCTTTCTTTTCTTTCTTTCTTTTTCTTTCTCTCTTTCCTTCCTTCCTCCCTCCCTCCCTCCCTTCCTTCCTTCCTTCCTTCCTTCCTTCCTTCCTTCCTTCCTCCCTCCCTCCCTCCCTCCCTCCCTCCCTCCCTTCCTTCCTTCCTTCCTTCCTTCCTTCCTTCCTTCCTTCCTTCCTTCCTTCCTTCCTTCCTTCCTTCCTTCCTTCCTTCCTTCCTTCCTTCCTTCCTTCTTTCCTTTCTTCCTTTTTCTTTTTTTTCTTTTTTCTTTTGGTTGTTGGGTCACATCGGCAATGTGCAGGGGTTACTCCTGGCTTTAAACTCAGAAATTACTCATGGCAGGCTCGGGGGACTATATGGGATGCCAGGATTCGAACCACCATCCCTCTGAATACAAGGCAAATGCCCTACCTTCGTGCTATCTCTTTGGCCCCCTTCCTTTCTTTCTTACTTTTTTCTTCTTTCTTTCCTTCTTGTTTCTTTTACCCAAATGTTTTTTCCTTTTTTGTTTCATTTATTCTCACTTTCTTATTTTGTTTTATTCATTTCTTATTTTCAATTTTCCAATTAGAACACAGTTGTCTCCAGAAAATAATTAAAAAGTATTTTGTTTGTTTTGGTTTGGAGGCCACACTCAATGGTACTCAGTCTTGACTCTGAATTCTGGAGAATCAGATGGGGGCAGACTGGATACTGGGGATCAAACACAAGTTGTTGTATGCAAGAAAATACCCTACTCACTGTATTATTCTCTACCCCTAAAAGTGGTTTTTATTTTTAGTGAAACTATTATATACATTTATTTTTCACCCTAGATAAAGTTCTCTGAATTATAGAAATTAAACTCAAATTCAGTTTTACTTTCTATCACTTTTGGTCAACATGTTGTGGATATAATGAAGGAGATGGATTGTGTGTTCTGTCTATAAAGATTATACAATCTTGGAGCCATGCATAGACTGTAGATCTATGTAAAACTTAAAGATATACTCAATTAAACTATCCCTTGCTGTTACATAAATGACAGACTGGAAAATCACCCCATGTACCGTTATCTCCAAGCCCAGGTGAATGTGTCTGAATCAGGGTCAAACAATAAATAATCCACACCAGGCTTAGGGTGAAACACATGTAGTCTGGCAGTCTTCTACCTAGTATGGTGCTCACTGCCTGCCAGAACTCTCGTTTTTATTGAGCACAGAGATCACCCTTGGGGGGGGGGGCAGTAAATCCATCTAGATTTACAAGTAAGACAATCTTTGTTTTGAGTGAAACCAAGTGGTAACAAACAGATACAAAGAAATCAGGGATAAACCTTGTTTTAGGTAAAATATGATGTAACCCAACAACAGACTATGAACTGATTCAATTCCAATTCTATGAAAAGATACTAAGAAATTAAATATTGTGGTTGGTAAGGGAGTTCAAAGGCAGAATTTATGCTTTGCAAATTGAAGGCTCTGGGTTTGATCCCTGGCAGTACAAAAATAAACAAACTGTTGAATGCTGGATTTTCCTATTATGCATCCTTATATTTCTATATCTCTATATACAGTATTTTAATATTAGAACCCAGAAATTTTTTGACTAGATTGAAATCACCAAGCAAAAGGGACACCCAATGTTTTCGGAATGTCCACATAAAAGAGATAATATTTCAAAAGGCTTTGAAAGAGAAAAAGTGAAGCAATGAATATGAAATCATTTCCAATTTTCCATTAAAATTAAGAATGAGGCATATATCCCTGAGATCTGACCAATGCCAAAATAATTTTAGACCCTTGATGATATAGTTCTCAAAATGAGCTCTCAAATCTTTCTGACTACATATCTCAGATAAAAAAAAAAAACCCTCACACTTTTCTCTAGATATGTAAGCAAGACATCCAATTTTATTAGTTTACTCTAAAAGTTGGGGCAAATGTATGATTCAGCATAGCCTAAACTGCCTTTTTCCTTTCACTGTTGCCCTTGAAATGATAATTTCTACTCCCAAGTGTTTGAATTCTATATAGTTTAAGGGGGGGTTAAAGATTTTTCTTTTGTATTTGGCTTTTTAAATTTGGTTACACAGTGCTTTTTCTATTATTCTCTGGGGAATATCTTGAAAATCTTGCAAGTGAGAACAAGTAATTTATAAATTGAACAATTTGTCATATGTGCTTTTATTTTGTCATCCATGTTTTAAGCGTGCTAGCTAGTTATTCCATACCATCTTTTCTCTGCCTCAACTCCTGTCTATTTAATTTATTTGTTGTCAACTAGATCAGTTATCTGTCTTTAATGTGTGCCTTATCTTTTTATTGTAATTTTTTTCTAATTTTTTTAAAAATTTATCTTAAAATAAGTCACATTAAGGTTTGAGTTTTCAGTTAGTTGCTAATTCCTCCCCCCCTTTTTTTAACCTTTTCTTAGGTACCTTGGAGAATTGAGAGAAAATTATAATTTACTTTGGTTTTGGGATAAGGAATGCAAAGAACATGAATACTAGAGTAACAATTGACTTCTGCTGAGGGAACAGTGACTTTGACCTCAGGTCTGTAATGCTGTAAGAGTTCTAAATGCTCTTGTTGAATATCAAGTTAAAGAGACTTTTTTTTGGTGTACTGTAATGTCAGAAAAACAAAAGGCAGTTACTGAAATAGTAACTAATCTCCCATTTCTCTGTTGGGCTATCAAAACAGACTTTTGCAGTTTTCTAGTTAAGCTGGGCAGATTACCTACTTCCACATTTAAGAGTGAGTTGGTATTTACTTGCTTTTTAAAGCTTCAATGCAAGAAAATGTGGCTTAGATGCTCAGTGGCTACACCTGGCTCTGTGTTCAGGAATCACTCCTGACATGCTCAGGGAACCATGGAATGTCAGGGATAGAACTCAGATAGGTGGTGTGTAGGGCAAAAAATGTCCTATCCACTAAACTATTGCTCTGGTCTGGAAATATTTCTGATTTTCTAAAGCCAGACAGTGTGTGTAGTCGGCATGAAAAGAGTGAAATACACTTCAGTTTTGCTGTTTCCTGCCCCTATTTAATTATATCTAAAAGCTGGAGTTGCCAAACTTGCCATAATGAAACCTGCAATATAATAAGTACAATATTGTATGCTTATGTGTAAATGGCTTACTTATTGAAGTGAACATGCCCTTTAAGCTGAACCTATTTGTTAAGTTAAAAGGGATGAGTTATGCCCAAAACTACTGTTTATCTGTCAGATTCACCCTGACCTTTACACCTATACATGTTGATTAAATGACATATGGTGCCTTACTCTGGGCAGATGAAGTCAGGAGCAAACTTCACAAGATGACAAAGCAGGATCCATGCTTTTTAATGATGGGCAACATTCCCTTGTTTCAAACTTGTCTCTCTGATTTATTTCTATTTTCATATGTTTGTAGCACATATTTCTTTTTTTAAAGAATCTTGTTTTATCTTTTAGTTTATTAAAATATATGGGGCTGCAGCAGTAGCATGGAGCAATAGTAGCGAGTTTGCCTTGCATACAGCAGACCCAGGATAAGACCTGGGCTTGATCCACAGCATCCCATATGGTCCCCGAAGCCTGTCAGGAGCGATTTTTGAACTCAGTTGCAGGAGTAACCCCTGTGTTGTGTATGTAAATATTTTAGGGGATTACTATGTTACTCACCCTAAACTGATTGGTGATTGTGCCCTACCCTAGGGTGTGACCTGGCATTCTGCCCCCACCCTAGGGTAGTACCTGATTCTGCTTCCACCATTGGTTGGTATCTGATCCCACCATTGGGTGGTACCTGATTCTGGGGGATAAAAACGAGGGTCTGTGGAAGGCCAGGGCTTTTTGGCTGGAACTGAAGCTGAGTCTTTGGACTTCAGTCTTGTCCACCGAATAAAGCTAATATTTCCACGAGCCTGACTGTCTGCGAGCTGTTTACCCGCCGTTTCACCTCAGAACCGTCGGCTAGACAGGGTGGCAGACGTGTGCTCCGAGCTGGAAGAGAGAGGCCTCATTCTCCATCCCTCCATCAGTCAACCTCTTCAGGGGCTGACTTGCTACACCCCTGCACGCTTCTAGGTGTGGCCCCAAAGCAAAAAATATGTAAATAAATAAATAAAATATAGTGTCTTAGTATAGCAGTTCAGGCACTTGCCTTGCACGTGGTCAACCTTGTTTGATTTGGACATCCCATATGGACTCCTGAGCACTGCAGGAGAGATTCTATGCTCAGGTGTACTCCTGGCTCAGTGGTCAGTAATTACTCCTGGTTGGCAGGGGATACTCTATAAAATGCTGGTGATCGAACATAGGTTGGTCACGTGCAAGGCAAACACCTTACTGACTGTACTATCACTTGGCCTCCAGTAAAAACTTATTTGCATTCCCTAAGTTACTGTAGCAGAGTCCAGATCTTGCTTATTGTTTTTATTTATATTTTGAGGCCCTATGCCTAGTGACTCCCATGGCTTATTCCTGGTTTTGTGCTCAGAGATCACTCCTGGTAGGGTTTGTTATATACAATACCATGGATTGTACCTAGGTTGGATGGATGCAAAGCAAGCACTCCATCCCATCTGCTGTACTATTAATCTGACTGATTTTACTGATTTTTAACTTAAAATTCAGAATTCAGTCACAGGATATTTATGAGGAGAAAAAAAGCAATGACTTTATAGTAGAGAAAATAGTAACAATAAAATATATGCTGGTTAGCTAGTATAGACTACTTTCTTTAACAGAAAATCTTAGCATTTATTTATGGGTTGTGCTGTCAAATACTTAAGATTTTCTTTTTTGTTGAATTTACGTTTAGATCATATTTCTAGCCCTACTTTAGGCTCTTTCTATTCAAGGAGAACTTTGAAATACAGAAAATAATTGTCATTGTGAAAGGTGAAATATTAAATTTGTATCTAGAGGACATTGCAGCTGTTAAAAATGTTGATATAGCATCCGGGAAAGACAGCCAGCAGTGGTTTGCATTTTCAATTCAAATGCATGGAAAGAAAATCAAGATGGAATATCTGCTCATAAGTCTTGTAAAAGCTTAGATGCTTATGTCCTGCCTGGCAGGGAGAATAATTTTTAAAAAGTCCCTCGAAGTGTTAACAAAATGTAATGTCAACCTGTCAACAACTGCTTTCAAGAAATAAATTACCTCTAATACCTTGTGTATTTTTTCACACCTTCAATTCCCCTGTTACCAATTAGTTAATACTCTCTTTGACAGAGAGATGATGATTCTCCATAATCTAGGGCTTTAGAGACAGCGTGAATAACTTTAATAATGCTCTTACAGGAGAAAATCTCTCATAAAGCTTCACTATATCAAATCCTAATTTAGAAAAATGCACCAACAAGCTGCAGTAAGCGCTCAAGTTAATGTGCAAATGTTTATTGGATTCTCATTTCTCGTCGAGCTCAGGTCTCACCTATGTACCTAGCTTCTCCCAGGGACACATTTCCTAAAGGAATTTATATTGTTTTTATTGATCACCATAGAAAATTAAAGTTACACTCAGCAAGAATAGAATATATCATTCCTGAATTACCAAACAGTTTGTGTCCTGATACACATGAGAAGCAAAGTATTCCAAAAGAAGGTCACATTTTAACGTATCTAAAGAAGTATTTATATGAAGATGTTAGAGAAGTGGACCAGAGTGTCATTATATATATATATTTTATTGAAGTAAACAGTGGTCAACTTTCTGTCTAAATAAAAAAGGCAACTATTTTCAATGTACCAGGTAAGAACATATAATACCTACAAGGGTCTGGATGAACCTGGAATATTGCAAAAACTTCAAAACCAGAGTTCTTATAATCAAGTCTTAGCAGAATAATTCAAATCTTCCATTTTTATTTGGTGATGCTGATTCTGATGTGCTTCTAATTCTCCTATTTTTCCTCCCTCACTTGCTTTTATATCTATGATGATCCAGACAGGTTCCTCAGTACTGCTCTTTCTTCCACAGAGCATATGTGCTATCTGTCCTTTCCTCATCTCTGCTCCTTTAGGAGAAGACCCCACTCCTCTTCCCTCTCCCCTTCCCTCCCTTCCCTCCCTTCCCTTCTCTTCCCTTCTCTTCCCTTCTCTTCCCTTCCCTTCCCTCCTTTCCCTCCCTCCCTTCCTTCCTTCCTTCCTTCCTTCCTTCCTTCCTTCCTTCCTTCCTTCCTTCCTTCCTTCCTTCCTTCCTTCCTTCCTTCCTTCTTTCCTTCCTTCCTTCCTTCTTTTTTTTTTTTTTGGTCTTTAGGCATATAGCTTTTTTACTAGTGACCTTGCTAATACATAACCAAATAGTAGACATTATGTATGGAAAAAAATGTTTGACTTCTTTTTTTACTCCTGAGAGGGCAATTAATGTTGTCCTGAAGTCATTGTATTTCTGGAAAAAAGCAATAGAACTAAATTCTATTAGACTTCAATAAATCACAGATGTGTGCTTTTATCAGCAGGATAATCAATCACTAAAAATAGCAAAATATATGAAGCAAGCCAGACTAGGTTGAGAGAAAGGAAGATTAAAACTTCAAAAAAAAGTTCTCTTTTTCTATAAGTGGTATGATGAGATGGAAGCAAAACGCATTCACCTAGTCCTAATATAATTGAATAAGACAGAAAACACTCTAGATCTTACCACTCTCATAGTTAAATTTTAGACACTCACCAATAATGTCACTTTACTGTTTATTTTTTATTTCTCTATAGATAAATCAGAGCTTCCTTAATATTTTGACACTACTTAAAAATCACCTGAGCACTGTTGGTTTCTTTTTGATAATTAAGGTTTATTTTTTGGCTTCCTAAGAGCTCACACAGCCCTTGCTACTGTTCAGTGGCCCAAACAGAGCAAGGTCTCATCTATACAAAGAGAAATTTCCCACTGCACTTGCCATCATAAAGAGACATGATTACTAGAGACTAGATAGAGGTCCATGCTTCTATTTGTCTCTTTCTCTTTTATGAGGTATGAAGTCCATGTTGCACCTAAACTCAACCATTGTGTAGATTCAATTGCACAAACAACTATATGTATTAGTTTCCTCTCCTGAATAACCAAGTAGCTCACCTCAACAGGAGCATTATCTATGAGGTTTTCCAAATGATGACCAATATGGTGAGTGAGTGTTTAGAAAGCTAGCCAAATCAACACATTCCCATAGGCCCTGAGGAATTCAAAATTATAAATTTTAATGTTGCTTTGAAGAAATCAGCAACAAAGTTCAATCACAGATTTATTGATAACAAGTCTGTTGAAGAGACTGAAAATGCATAACAACTAGAAGAGGCTTCAGTGCTAGCCTGGGAGAGAGACACCAAGTTTGGAAGGAAAAAACCAAAAGTCAGTCTTGATATTGCTCTGAATTACTTTGCAGGCTGGTCAGTGTGCTTACAATTTGAAAGGTATAATTTCCACTGGTATATTGCCAGGTGTTACTACTATCAGTTTCTTATTACTGAGGAGGAAACTGAGGCATAAGAAAGTAATTCAGCAAAACAGATGCAGCTAGTAGGCAGCAGCACTGAGAATTCAAATGAGGTCACCACTATGTGTAGCTCATATTTCTCTCTAACATTGCATGCCTCACATATCTAAACTATGCACTGGAAAGGCATTTTTTTCTAATATTTCTTCTTCAAAAGCTGTTGTAGGATTTGAAATAACAAATTCAGCATATTATGCTGGCCAAATATACAATATTCTGCATTATGTTGTTACAATATTTATATTGTCTATTAAAACTATTTGGCAAGATGGGTTTAATATAAAACATATAATGGTAGGAAGACAAACTTATTCAATATACTAAAATATTAGTACTTTACATATCTTTGGTTTAAAATTAAAAGTATATTTGTCAATACATTTTCATTAGTACTCTATTTGAATTATGTAATTTAATGTACTTTATTTTACTAACCAATTTTATTCTTATTTTTCTAAGCTCTACCTGTAATTAAAAATAAATTTAGGAAACTATGAGTAAAATTATATTACCATTTTATAATTTAAATGTTCACTTATTATCCATAATATATATACTAACTTCACCATGAGGACCTGTGTGTATTATTGAAAGATATAGCCTTAAAACATTAAAATATGTACAGTATTCTTTATAATACTGATCTTTATTATTTTAACCTGGGAGTAGCAATGTAATCTCACATATAATAAATTATTATTTAAAAATATCTGGGGACAGAGAGATAGTACAGCAGGTAAGGTTTTTTTTCTCTGCACACAACAGACATGTGTTTAATTTCCAGTACCCCACATGGTACTCTGAACTTGCCGGAAGAGATCCTGGAACACAGAGCCAAGAGTAAGCCCTGAGCAGTTCCAAGTCTAATGCAAAAAAAAAAATAAATAAATAATAAACATAGCTATTACATCCTATTTGTTTATTGCTTTGTTATTTTAGAAAATAGGAAATCTGGGGCTAGAGAGTTAGTACAGTGGTACAGTGTTTGCCTTAAAATGTAGCCAACCCAGGACTGATGAGATTTTGATTCCCATCATCCCATGTGGTCCCCTGAGCCTGCCAGGAGAGATTTTTGGGTGCAAAGACAGGAGTAACCCCTGAGAACCAGCAGGTGTGGCCCCAAAACCAAGTAAATAAATAAACTCACAAATCAAGTGCTTACTTTGCAAAAATTAACAAATTATTTTAAAAAAGAAACAGAAAAGTTTATTGGAGTTTCGAAGAGATACACCCAGCAAGAACAACAGGTATCTTTTAGTATGTATTTCTTATAAATTGTCATGCTTCTTAATTTGCTCTGCAATTCAGATACCATTTATAAAAATTAAAAGTGTTCTAAATAAAAACCATCATATTGAACATAAATATGTGTGAATATAAAATATATGCACTATATTAAAATAATTCATTCAAACGTGTCTGGCTTTGCTCAGTAATAGGAATTCTGGAGAAGATTGTGTTTGAAAGGTGAGTTTAGACATTAATTTTTTTAGAAGGTCTGAAAGTTTATTGGAAAGTAGAGTGGAAAGGAGAAGGAATTAACTCCCCATGTGAGGAAAAGCATAGCATAAGACTAAGTTATAAGTTTTCTATATTGATTAAAAAATATTCCAAAAAAACTGAAGTTTAAATCCCAAGGCACAAAGTTTATGAAAGTTACTAAATAGGGCAGGTCTGGTGCTATGTGATGGTTATATTCTTACTTTTTATCTTTGAATAATTTTCCTCTCTTCTTCCTCCCCCTCCTAGGTGACACCAGGAAATATTTAGTGCTATCCCCAGTTCTGTGCTCTGAATTACTCCCAATAGAGGTGGTGGGGAGCTCCCAGAAGTACTCCAGGGACCATTTGATACAAATATCATTTGGTATCCTACTAAGAAATAATGCAAATGAAGCTAGCGATCTGCTAGGAACAGATACTTCTAACAAAGGAAATAAGTAATCATCTTTAATCTTATGAAATTTATCCTTTGTATATATGCACATATATGCAAATACATATACATTTATAAGCATTTGTACATGTATATGTCAACATGTAGTACAACATCTAGAACAACACTAACAATGGAGTCTTAATGCTTACCTAATCATTGCTTTAAACACTGCTAGATGCTTTCCTTGAGGCTATGATTATAATATATATAATTCAGCATATTGATTTTCCCCCTCAAATTTGGAGTGGGAACTGTGGTTAATTTTATATATCACTGTTGTTAGGCTATGGACCACAAGCTAGGGGCAGCGGTAGGGTTAAACACTAGCCTGGATAGTACTATGCAGGATTTTTAGAGGAAATTAACATTTAATGAATACATCTGTGCCAAGCTCACCCTTGTCCATGAAAAGTGTGACTATAGTATTGTTTGAATTCTTCATGTGAAAATAAAAAGATGAGGAAGAGGAAGTTGTGTTTCCAAGAGCATTCAACTTGGACTGAGTTGAACTCTCCCAGAAACGCTAGTCATTCCCCAGAAAATAGATCCACCAGCTTCCACAATCACATGTACAAGTCCCTTAATAGTGTGCTTGCACACACACACACACACACACACACACACACATCTAATTTTACAAAATTCATCTCATTATATTATTTTTATTTATTTTTACCTTTTTTTTTTTTTTTTTTTTTTTGGTTTTTGGGTTACAGCTGGCAGCACTTAGGAGTTACTCCTGACTTTTTGCTCAGAAATTGCTCCTGGCAGGCACAGGGGACCATAGGGGATGACAGGAATTGAACCATCATCTGTCCTAAATCAGTTGTGTACAGCAAAAGCCCTAAAGCTGTGCTATCTCTCCAGCCCCAGTTTTTTATAATTATTTTAAATGAATCTCTAAATCCAGGATTAGGTCTTTAAATTATACTCTTTATCTATGTTATGTTGTATTTTTCCTTAGAGAGAAGAAGCCCTATTTAATGAGAGTGAGTAACAAATGAGGACTAAAGTTGCAAAGTTTAATGAAATCCAGATTAGCAACAAAAAAATAGCCTTTGTTTAGATGAGTATTGACTTTCTACTGTCCAGTTATGCAAAATTGAAGCTCAACTGTACTTATTACAATTGAATAAAAATCATAGTGGATTAGTCATTGATTTGGGATTCATACAGTGACAAATTAGTTAGCTATAGGCAGAGAAGGCAATATTTTCTCTTAACTTTTAAATAAGGTTTGTAAAAGATGCTGGTTAATCAGCTCTTCTCATTTGTGGAGTACACACCACATTTTCTAGTTAGGCAAGTATTGCAAACATTCAACATGAATTCAACTGCCTTCCAAAATGTGAAAATGAATTCTAAAGTAAGACCTTGTTACTTCCTCATACTTCTCTGATGGGTGCATCTAAGTTAATTCTAAATTCCTGATGTCATGAGCTTCATGGAATAGCTCCCTAGAAACAACTAAGAACCACAATGGGCCAAATATTGCATTTCACTTGGAAGGTCAAAAGATTGTGCAATGATGTGATAACATTTTTCCATTATGTATGATACTCATTTTTTAACGTGTATATGAAAATAATACATAGCTCATAAGACATATTCACATTAGAAAGGAATTCAAGGTAAACTGTTTCATTAAAATCCTAATGTCCTCTAAAATCAGAAAAGGTTGGGATAGTAGTTTATCTAGGATGGATGTTATAATTGGACAGATTTTGAGATCTTTATTTTGCTTTGTGGGCCACACGCATCGATGCTCAGAATTTACTGCTGGCACAGTGCTCAGGAATTACTCCTGATGGTGCATGGGGGGGTGCATATGGAATTTGGGCAATTAACCAGTACTAGCCAAATCCAACCAACATGCCCTACCTGCTGTACTATCATTCTGGTCCAAGTTTTCTTTTTAGTTTGCTGTCATTTTCCTTGGTTACATCTTTCTATTTTTCCCTTACATAGTTCTTATGACTATGTCATACTTCCTGGTCTCCCATTTTATGATGTTACAACTTAAGCATAGAACAAATACACAGCATTTATTTCTTTTCACCCAGTGTTCAATGATTTCATTTTGTGAGTATTCAACCTCTCCAGAGGCAATCACATTAAAAATACTCTGTCAACACAAAGTATTTACATGTTTTACAAATTGCTTTGGAATTATTCCCGACATTGCTACATACTTTCAGATATTAATATGTAATAATTTGAGATATCCTGATAATAAAGCATTTGAACATCTCTTTGAAAGAGAAAAAAAATCACATTGCAAAACTTCTGTATTTTATCTTTTCCATTTGCACATTAAACAAAAAAAAAAACATTATATTCCTAAATGCCTGGCAAGATTTTCTGAAACTGGTGGCTGGAGCAATAGCAAAGCAGGGTGTTTGCCTTGCACACTGCCTACTTGAGTTTGATCTTTGGCCAGCCAGCATTAATTATGGTTCCTCTGAACCTGCTAGGAGTGATTTCTGAGCTCTGGCACCTGAGTGCCACTGGGTATGGCCCAAAACAAAAACAACACACAAAAAGATTTTTCCTAAACTAAAGGAGTTGGCTTAATTATATCAAAATTTAATAATATTATTCAAGTGTACAAATTTTGTGTATAAATTCAGAAAATACTATAGATAAGATGGAAGCAGAGAGGCAGGGAAGGTCTTTAGGTCATCCAGTTTATACAATTGGTCTTTTATTCTTATATTTCTTGTTTGGAGGCCACACCCATCTATGCTAAGGACATACTTCTGGCTCTGTACTTAGTACACCTGAGAGATTTGGACCACCATGGGTAGGAATAGTATGAGTTATTTTAAATCTCGCCAAAAGAAACAAAAAGAGAGAAAAGATATCCCAGAAGAAAGGTAGCAAACACACAGGGCAAGTTACTTCCTCTTTGACTCTCCAAACTTGAGTGCTGGGGAAATGACAGTAAAGAAATAGTCCTCTCACCAGTGGCTGGAGCACTAAGACAGGAAAGATAGTATGGAACAGCATGGAACAAACTGACCAGCAGGCCTTCATCATGATGAACTGATATCATAGGACAAGATTATTAAGCTATGAAGCAGTGAGGGACAAAGGACATGAGAGACAGGAAGTACCTACTTGCCGTGAAAAAAACAGTTAAAGTCCCATAAAGATGTGGAGTGTTGTATAAACATTTTCCTTACAGTCTAAAAGACCCAGCACACTCATGAACTAGTCTCAATTTCTATCACTTTCTCATTAACTGAATGAAAATCCAGATCTCAAGATTTAAAACATGGTGGCATAACATAATAGCAAAACTGCAATAAAATTTAACAATTTTTTTCTCTAAAGGTCACATAATAGGACTTCAGCAAACATAATCATTATAAAATGATTTTATTCTTTAAATATTATTAAAAATAATGCACGGAAACCAATTGGTCTCTGGAGAACCAATTTTGTTCCAAGATGGAGAGAAATGGCAAATAAAAAGCCCTTGAAAAAGACTATTTGGGAGCCAGATCATATGAGTTGGAGTACTCATAGATAAAGATTAATTAGAGAAAAAGAAAGGAATGGTCATTTTGGGATGAATCATGAGACTGAGAAACTAAAAAAGAAAATATAGCACTTTGCATCTTTTTTTTTTCAGCAGGCCTGCTGTGCCTTCCACAGAGGTAGACAAAGCCAAGATGGAAGATCCCTTGACCCAAATTGCACCAATGAAAGATACAGGTATCAGCAATCATTGGTTGACTTGGAAATATTCCATCATATGAATTTATAGTTGAATCAAAAGGCTTATTTTTGGAGCCACATTTTTGTTACTTTGTATTGTGCCACCCTTGGACCAAGTGCTATTCATACAATGAACATGGAAATAATCTTTCAGCTCTACAATATGGAGCGACACAAGTTGTTGATTTTAATTACTCCTCTGCCACCTGTGTTTTCAGCAAAACGCTTTGCCAACTGACTTAAGGTTTCATCCTTGTTATATTTAGAGCTTCTGAGCATTTTGTTTTGAGTCATGATAAAATATTTATTGATTTAACAAAAAATATTTCTCATCGTTCTCTATGTGTTACACTGAATATTTGTTAATTTTGGGAACAGATATAATGGATGATTTACAGTTGCTCCAGGAAACACATTTGTTTGCTCCCTCAGTTAAGTAAAATTAAGAGTTTTCTTTTTTTAATGAGTAAAGGACATTTTACAATACAATACATAATATATTAAATTGGTGATCCTGGGGCCAGAGCAGTGGCGAAGTGGTAAGGCATTTGCCCTGCATGTGTCTGACCTAGGATGGACCACGATTCGATCCCCTGGCATCCTATATGGTCCCCCAACCCAGTGACACTCAGGGGTTACTCCTGGATATGGCCCAAAATGCAAAAAATAAATTAATTAATTAACTAATTAATTGGTGATCCTAAAAAAAACTATTTATTTTTAAGCTAAATAATAACTTCATATTAAGTTCCAAGAAAAAATTGAGTTGTATCACTGACAATCACTACATTATATTTCAATTTCAAATTATTCTATCCTGTTTACACTGTGAATCAAATATAAAGTTATATTATGTATGCAAATAAAGTTTTAGATGAAGCATGAAATTAACACTTGTGAAGTTTAATAAATCTGTGATTTAGAAATAATCACTCTAATTCTTATTTTGTCAATGATTAGTAAATACACAATATTTTGTTTTGTTGTCTCACTAGCAGTGGTCCTCAAACTATGGCCTGCGGGCCACATATTGTATTTGTATCTGTTTTGTTTCTTCATTGCAAAATAAGATGTATGCAGTGTGCATAAGAATTTGTTCATAAGTTTTGTTTTTACTATAGTCAAACCCTCCAATGGTCTGAGGGACAATAAACTGGCCCTTGTTTAAAAGTTTGAGGACCCCTGTCTCACTGAGTTAGAAGTTCATTCAATTCTCTAGCATAATATCTCTGTATATTATTTTGTTTTTAGGAAAACCTCCAAAACAGTGCAAATGAAGAGTCATCAAATTATTATCTCATAAAAGAATTATGCATTATGTATATTTCCTAATAACGTAGGCGGTACAAAAGCCTGAAGTTGATTGAGGCTGGAGCTATAACACAGAGGGTAGGTCATTTGTGTTGCATGTAGCCAACCTGGGTTCAATCCCCAGTACCCCAAATGGTCCCCCAAGCCTACCAGGAATGATTTCTGAGTACAGAGCCAGGAGTAACCCCTGAGTGTCGCCAGGTGTGGACCCAAAACAAATAAAAACTGAATAAAAAGACTGACATTGATATTGACATGAATACAAATTACGTATTATATTTATTTACAGTTTTTAAATATACATTGGTCATTTTGGGGGATAGGGGGACACACCTGCTTCTGGCAGACTCGGAGGACCATATGGGATGCTGGGAATTGAATCCTGGTCAGTCCCGGATAGACCACGTGCAAGGCGAAAGCCCTACAGCTATTCTATTGCTCCAGCTTCCACAACCTAGTCTTGAACTAGTTAACTGGCAAAAGAATGCACACCAATCTTTATTTAAATTTCATTTGACATTGACTGTTAAATGTATCTAAATGGGGGAGATCCCTGGGATGCAGAGAAACAGTATTGAGAAAGAGTATTTGTTTCTGAATGTATTTACCAGCAACTGCATAAATTAAGCAGAGAAAGTGAGGTGGACTGGGTGTCAAGTGTCAGATGGCAAATACTGGTCATGGCAGAAGGAACCCCAGAGAAATTAAATCTTTAGAGATCTTAAGTGCTTAGTTCTAAGTACAAGTAGTAAAAGTCTTCAAAATTCACACTCAGCTACTGGGTAGACCTATGAAGCAGTGGTGACCAGCATTAAAGTATGGCCCAGAGATGCCACTTGCAATTTAAAATTTTGTAAGGAAACTCCCAATTCAAACTACAAGCCATTGTTCCCTAGTTGAAAGTTGCAATGAAAAGCATGAATAATATAGGACAGAAAATAAAAATGAAAGGGGAAACATATCACAATTAGGGAAACCTCAGTTGAAAACTCAACAATCTGAAATTTATTAAACCTAGTAATTGAACATTTAGTAGGAAAAAATAGAAGCTGTGTAAAGAGAAACATGAACAGAACAAGTATTAAGATTCTTAAGCCCTTGCTGGGAACCCTAAATTTAAAAACGTGAGAACACGGAGACCAGGAAGAAATATTATTCCACTCTGGTGTTCTTGGTTTTGTCTGAAGTTGGTACTCTGGCTACAGCCCCTAGCTTACTACTCAAACCCCAGGTTCACATCTCCAAACAAGAAATCCTTACATGATCTACTCCCTCTTAAAGGCTTGAATCTATCCCCACTCTGTTCTTTACACATCTGTAGGTGTCTGAACATTTGAAAAAAAAATTTCAAATGATCTAATATTGTCAAATGTTACTTGACTGCTACTTGCTATCAATTTCTCAGTCTAACTAGAGATAGAAAACATACATGGGGGCCCTGAGAGATAGTACAGCGGTGTTTGCCTTGCAAGCAGCCTATCCAGGAAAAAAGGTGGTTGGTTCGAATCCCGGTGTCCCATAAGGTCTCCCGTGCCTGCCAGGAGCTATTTCTGAGCTGGGAGATCTTCGTTTTCATATAATTTTGTGTTTAGAATGTATATAAAATATATACAAGAAAGAAAGAAAGAAAGAAAGAAAGAAAGAAAGAAAGAAAGAAAGAAAGAAAGAAAGAAAGAAAGAAAGAAAGAAAGAAAGAAAGAAAGAAAGAAAGAAAGAAAGAAAGAAAGAAAGAAAGAAAGAAAGAAAGAAAGAAAGAAAGAAAGAAAGAAAGAAAGAAGAAAGAAAGAAAGAAAGAAAGAAAGAAAGAAAGAAAGAAAGAAAGAAAGAAAGAAAGAAAGAAAGAAAGAAAGAAAGAAAGAAAGAAAGAAAGAAAGAAAGAAAGAAAGAAAGAAAGAAAGAAAGAAAGAAAGAAAGAAAGAAAGAAAGAAAGAAAGAAAGAAAGAAAAGAGAAAGAGAAAGAAAGAAAGAAGGAGAAAGAGAGAGAGAGGGAGAGAGGGAGAAAGAGAGGGAGGGAGGGAGGGAGAGAGAAAGAGAGAAAGAAAGAATAAATGGGAGATCTTTGTTTTCATATAACTTTGTGTTTAGAATGTATATAAAATATTTTCAATGAATTCAAGTAATCTTATGGATAAGTAGTAGACTAGAGTTTTCATGATGTTAAAGAAATTAGACTTTCAATGAGACAATGTTTATTTCATAGTGTTGGAACGAGTCGATCATTAATGACTTCATCTTAGGGTGACATTTCTTCCCTTCTTCATCTTCTAACAGCTAATATTGATTTTCAAAGACTATAAACATTTTCTATCTGGTGGGATTTGCCATTGTTACTGAAAGAAAGAAAGCAAAACTAGGAATTTTCAGAAATTGATACTGAGTATTCAGAAAATGTTTACATGTGAGAAATACAGTGTCAACTCTGGCAGAGCTTAGATAAATGTGTTAAATAAATGGACTTGTTGTTGATCCAAGTCCTTCTCAATGCCACAGAGGAAATTATGTTATATTAAATGTAAGCACAGAAACTTCTGAGCCTTTTCCAAAGTCTTCTTTTCCAATGTTCCATGTAGAGTGATGCATAATATCTAACATAGAGATTTCAGGCTGAAATAATTTAGTTATGGTCCTCAAATATTTGTGTAGAATTTCCAATTAATGAGATGTTTCTATTATATTTTATGGATAATTTTGTAAATAGGATTTTCATTTTAAAACATGATTGATTATTAATTTCCCAATATGGTACTTACATATTTCCATTAACTGAATTCTGATACAATAATTGTAACTACTTTGAATCTTATTATTTTTATTTTAGATTAGTTTTCTAACTATTTCAAGCTCATGTCTGCCTTAAATACTTTCATAGGCTCTTTCTGTGCTTGAAAATTTTTTGCCTCCCTCTTAGCCTAATTTTCAAATATCATTTACCATAAGGTGTAAATTTTGCTCCCTAATCTAATTTTAAAATCGTATTTTCCTATATACAATCATATAATAAAGTATTCTTACCAGATTTATTCCAGATAATACTCATTACCATTATTATTATATAATTATATTTATTTATAGATTTCTCCTAGTTTATAGGTATTTCACATATAATGGTTTAGGGAATACTTGAAGACATCAACCAGATTTTGAACTTAAATGTGAGTTGACCCAAGTTATCTCTGAATATTATAATACAATTTAAATTTATCTTTTCTTTGCCTTTTTAGGAATCATTTATGATAAATTTCCCAAGTTTTCTTTAATTCAAATCCAAAAGAGTATACCGAAGTTTTTCTAGATAACTCATCTGCACTAGAATCTGCAACAATCTTTTCAATAATCAATACAAAATAAATGAGTCATGGAAAATAATGCATTAATTTTCATTATCTCCCTATGGATCAATAGAATGACTCAGGCTTTACTACTTAATATTGATTGTATTAATGTCTGTGTCAATACTATTGTAATTGACCTGCTTACAACAGAGGCCCCAAATCTTTGTCATCCCTAAACTGTAGGGGAAGGGAAAGAAATCATTTGGATAAGATAAGTAATATGCAGACATACAAAATTCTTTCCCCTGAGTGTTATTTTAGTTTGATGTAAGTCAATAAATTTTTACTAAAATAAAATTCTAACTATCATTTATTTTGTATACATGGACCCATGAACAGCAGTGCTTCAATTGGCGTTAATTAAGGAATAGCCATGGGCCAGTCACTAAAAAGAACTATGTTCTGAACAGAATGCTTTAATATATATAAAAATTCTGTGATTACCCATTAGTTCATGGAGTGATGTAATTTTTCATAATACTTCCCTATATATAGCTAGATAAACTAAGAAAGAAATAAGCACATATTGTCTAATGTAATACCTAAATTATTATATAACTCAGAAAAAAGGCAATGACCAAAATATTGAAGTGATTTTATAAAGTTAGTGGATCTGTACAATGTAACCAAAACCTCTTTTTTTAATTTCGCGATGATTTGAAAGGGCCCGGAGAGATAGCACAGAGACGTTTGCCTTGCAAGCAGCCGATCCAGGACCAAAGGTGGTTGGTTTGAATCCCGGTGTCCCATATAGTCCCCTGTGCCTGCCAAGAGCTATTTCTGAGCAGACAGCCAGGAGTAACCCCTGAGCACCGCTGGGTGTGGCCCCAAAAAAACAAAAACAAAAAAAAAAAAAAGAAAGTGATCTTAAATAGTATTGTATAGATGAGCTAGCAAAATGTTCGATGCAATAGAATGTCAAGTATGAACGTTTATTTTACACACATATATGTATTTTACACATGTATAATACTAAATTAAAAAAAATAAACTCACATAGTATATGTGATAGACCACTAGTAACTATACAATATTTTATACTCTGATATATGGAAAGAAGTCAATATGAAGACTCATATGTGGAAAGAAGTCAAAGACTCAAATAATGATGATATATTGCCTTATCTAATAACTGAGGGATTTTTCTTAATTTTTTTTATATTTTCTAGAAACAATTTTATAGTAGCTGGAGAGCTTGTGCAGTAGATAGAACAATGACCTTTCATTTGCCTGCTCTTCATACTAACACCTGCTCCGCTAGGAGTGTTTCCTGAATACAAAGCAAGGAGTAAGCCCTGAGCACTTCTGAGTGTGCTTGGTCCAGTAATCAGTCAAAACAAAATCACAAAACAGACAAAAATAAAAATAATTTATGAATTAAAGATTGCATATGCATATGCATGTTGTTTGTAGTGGGATTAATAGATTTATAGACATTTATAGGCATTTAATAGATTTTTGTCCTTCAAATTTAGTATTAAAAATTATATTCTAGCAACCCTGGGGGTGAGGGAAGAGGATATGGGAAGTAGGACAAAACTAAGGTGTAGGGAGGACAATTTGGTGATGGGAATCTGTGACTTTCACCACACAAAAACATTTCTAGCAAACATTTTAAACAACCTTCTCTCTATATATATTTGGTTTTTGGGCCACACCCGGCTGTGCTCAGGGGTTACTCCTGGCTATCTGCTCAGAAATAGCTCCTGGCAGGCACGGGGGACCGTATGGGACACCAGGATTCGAATCAACCACCTTTGGTCCTGGATCGGCTTGCTTGCAAGGCAAACGCTGCTGTGCTATCTCTCCAGGCCCAACTTTCTATATTTTAAAGATTTTAATTTTATTATTTCTTTTCTATATAATGTGTTCAGAGTTGTTTTTTAATATAACATTATCTATATTGTATTTCTCGTGTAGGAGGAAATGGTGAGAAATCTATACATTGATTTTTATGTATGGTCTTCAAAGACTGCAGTGCCGTTCTATCCTTTGAGGGCTAACTTCTCCTTTGAGTTTTTACCCTGACAGAAAGATATATGAAGATTGAATTTTTATGTTAATGTTGTATTTCTGAAATGTAAATATCTTGATCTGCAAAGTTTTGCAGATTCGAGTAACATTTTTTAAGTTTTTTTTTATCAAGAGGCATTTGTAAATTAAAGAAAATAATACATTGATAATCAAATAAAGGTAATCAGAATGCAGAAATCTCTGAGTGGTCTTATAAATTGAAATCAAAATAATCTACTTGATGTCAGTACTCTGCATTCATGTCATGAGATTGCTTTTCTGCAAAACTGCAGAAAGTTAGGAAGAGATTCTGGCTTCACTGGGGTGAGTGGAAAATAGGATAAGCTTTCTATTGTCAAAATGAAAGTTGTAGTATTCTGGCTAGAGTTCCAAATTAAATCCCCAAATTATATAAAATACTACAGTTGCTTTCTCTCCCATTATTCTTATTTATTTCATTTCATGATACCATACTTATTCTTGGTTTCATTTATTGGTAAATTAATTTTAGAAAGGAAGAGCAGGATGGAGAAGGAATTCTTTTATGCCACCCTAGAAAACTGAATTGTTTCATTTTTTTGCCATAAGTCTTATCATAATTCTAATAGAAACACTAATATTATACTAGGTCCAATATTAGATCAGGCTCTAACAGAGTATTTGAAATTAAATATCTACTATTGGGATGATTCAACATCCTTTTTCCCCCAATCACATTTCCCTATATAGCTTTTTACACGGATTATGATCCTATGCAATTTCTTAAATTAGGCTTCTCTTTCCCTGTAGACACAAAATCTCTGCAGTGAAAGACTGCTGTACATTTGGCACTATATTTGCAATGCTCAGCTCAGGGAATATACAGTGAACGGTAGTTTATAAAGAACATCTTATACTATTTAATGAATGCCCTGAACTCTCATTTACAACCTAACTTTAAACCACTCTACACTATAAGTTTATAATTTAGAAACATCACGAAATGATATTTGAGTAAAAGCATAGGCCTCCCAAATAAAATAGAGGCCACTGGCTATCTTCTATGGCACTCTGCCATTTAAACGGGAGGGCATACTTTTCTTACTTTTCTTATTTGATAAAATATGCTTCCAGACAGACTGTGGCTTCTTCAGCAGTATTAGTAAGTTGGAAGAATTATCTTTTCTTCTCTTGCAATACAAAAGTGGTGGTAAAATGATCTTCACATATACAAACTTCTTCTATTCATCAAAAGGGACTGAAGAACAGGGGATAGAGAAAAACTAACTGCTGTGTAGGACAGTCAATAATGCCAATTGACCATACTGAGGCCTTGTTTATTTTATTGTAGTTAGAGACTGTGGAGTCACATTTTAATATTAATTTGGAAATGGAAAGTGTCTTGGTTACCCAATGAATGAAGAACAAAAGGATGAAAGACATTATGGAAATTTATTTTAATCCAGGTTTGTTTGTTTTAATAAATAAATAATAAGGTATTTTGAAAAGGTCATGATGGGTCCGGAGAGATAGCACAGCGGCACAGCGGCATTTGCCTTGCAAGCAGCTGATCCAGGACCAAAGGTGGTTGGTTTGAATCTCGGTGTCCCATATGGTCCCCTGTGCCTGCCAGGAGCTATTTCTGAGCAGACAGCCAGGAGTAACCCCTGAGCACTGCCAGGTGTGACCCCAAAAAAAAAAAAAAAAGAAAAGGTCATGACTACAATATTGAGGAAACATTTTTCATAGACATAGCTTGAGTAGTATAGGAAGCAATGTGAAGGAATGCAGTCACTTCCTCCTACAACCATCTTGAGTTTTATGCAAGAAAATCTTCCTACTCACTCAGAGACAAAAATGGTTAAGACAGGGCAGGAGCAGTAGAGGTGAGATAGGTCATTTGCCTTGCACGCAGCTGACCCAGGACGAACCTCAGTTTGATCCCCAACATCCCACATAGTATCCCAAGCCAGGAGCAATTTCTGAGCGCATAGCCAAGGGTAACCCCTGAGTTACCAAGTGTGACCCAAAAACCAAAAACAAACAACAACAAAAACGTTTAAGACATTATATTTCAAAAAAATAAAATAAAATGTTGATTCTATTGGTAGGGAGAAAAAATAGAAAACAATAACCCTCTATTAAAAAAAGTAAAAAATAAAAGCTGGGTAAAAACATAGAACTTAAATTTCAGGAGAGCAATGAAAAGTGTGCTCTCATGAACACATTGACTTCCTATGAATAAGCATAATCAGAAATGTAAAACAGTGAGATACTGATGGGACTCTAGGTCAATGAAATATATTATGGTAAAGTCACAAATTGAACATTTCAACACTGCTATTTGAAATATTATGGAACAAATAAAGGACTTTATATATATATATATATATTTTTTTTTTTGAGAAGCAAGATGCTTTTTATTAAACAAAACTGACTTAGAAAGTTGTGAGGGACCTGAGAGTTTAAGGAGGTTAAGGACAGAGAAGGAAAAAAATCAAAGAAGGCGAGAAAAAAAAGTGATGAAGGGACAAGAGGTTGGTCTTTTGTTTATAGGCCTAAAATCCTATTAGAACTTTGTAAATCACTGTTATCTAAGTAAATAAAATTATAAATAAATATTATATGCCTAATACTCAACTATTAATAACTGTAAATTATGGTTCTCTTAAAAATAAGAGAAAAGTAAGATACATGAGGGAAGAGAATTAGAAAAGTATGTATTAAAGACAGAAAATGTGCTTCTCCAGAAAGGAAAGAGCAAAGGTGCACAGAGCCAAAAAGAGATATATGTGTTTGAGAAGTGCTTAAAGAGCACCCCAGATTTGAAAATTTAGGAGCTCATTATCTACATTTATTGGAAGCACATAAGACCAAGAGTTTGGTTAGAGCATGACTGAGAGATGATATTAAAGATGTTGGTGATGAATCTATTTGTCCCATATAAATCCTTCATTCGTTGCTCACCCAGGCATTCATTAATCAATGTATAACTTACTTGAGGAAATTAAAGATAATTTTCTATACATAGCACATGTGGCAGGCTCACTCAACATACATATGTTCTTGCTGAGCATAAAAAATTAGAACTTAATGTAGTAATATTATATACAAAATTTATTAAGATAATATATTCAGTGTATATTCATATATGAATTATAATTATGTAATATTGTTATTCTAGTGCATAATGTTATTCTAATATATTGGGCTTATATTTAAAATATATAAATTTATATTTATTAAAACTATATGACATATATATGGCTATATGTTTTCTTACTCAACATGAAGGAGAATTAGAATTTAATGTGCTAATACTACATATAAAATTTATTATGCATCTCTCTTTTTCTTTTTCATGTTTAATCTGAGAGAGAATTTAATCAGCAGTATTTAGTATACTTGTAGCCTAATAGGTTAATCTCTATAATAAAGGGTCATTCTGGTTTAATCATACAAGATAGAGGAACTCTTTTAATAAAGACAGAATGAGGTCTTTGACCTCAATTTTTGCATTTAGGCTTTTTTTTAACATACTATTTAACATAGTATTTTAACCTCTGGTTTTAAAATTTAAATATTGAAATTATAATTTTGACCTATGGCGTTAGGATAAAAGCGCATGATCTGGCTGAGTGCTACTTTCAAATGAGTAAATTGTCAGAAAAGGATAAAGTTATTAAGTGATTAAAATGAGGGCTATTTAAAATAATCTAAGATTGACTTTACAATGGCAAATAAATCAGTCTATTATAATTTCAAAATGATTAGAGGATACTATAGTTCGACTTGCCAAATAAGTATTTCGGTTTATATTTGAGTTAATGTTCTTTTAGGTTCACTACAGTAAATTTTAAAAGAAAAAATATTTACCTTTACCACTTTCCTCTGCTTACAGTGATTTGAGCCTAAATTTGTCATTTATTATATCATTACTCAAAATAGAGATGCCCACAAAGTATATTATTTAGAACTTGTTGAATATAGTGAGCTCTAAGTTTCTTAAATGGTCAAATTGTTTTTCTAACAAAGAACAGAAAACATAATTTCATCTTCTTGGCCTATCTGCATGCTGCAATAATTGTAGGGTATTCCAATTAGTTTCTTATCATTTTCTACTTTTTTTTCTAGAGGTCCTTGTGGAATACTTCTGGCTCTATGCTCAGTAATAATTTCTGATAGATTTTTAAACAATATGGAGTACAAGGATTAAACCTGGGTCAGCTGCTTTCAGGCAAAGGCTCTACCCACTAGAATTTCTTTCACATTATTCAACATTTTCCTTACCCATCAGTCTCTAGAATTCTAGATTCTAGCAGTGAAAATAATTTTCTACAGATTCATTATGACCTCATGTATTCACTTGGTTGATTTCTATGGGACTATCTCTTAGGAGCTTTAATGAGGTAATAGAGGAGTAGCATATTTCTTAAAAATTAAGTTAAATATTGGGAAAATCTGTTATTATAGTACTGAGTATTAAAAATACTGAAGAGAACAAGCTATAGACTATGCAAAATTGTCCAAGATTAACAGAGATTCAAATAGTAGAGAGGACTGAACAGATCCAGCACAAAGGAGTTCTAGAGCAGCGAAGAAACTTATCTTTTCTAACATTTCAGTGAAAATCAAACTTAAGAGCTAAAATAGATGTAAGGCAAAAGGTTGCATTTCCTGCCTCAGTACATATACAGTGCAATGTGGATCATTCTGGATGCAGCTTTAGAAAATATTCAACACATTTGTTTATAATATGCATTGGTCCAAACTAGAGTTATTTCAAATGCTGTTGGCACCAGAATGTACTTTTCCTTCTCTTTCTCTTGAGAAAGAAAGCTAGTGGAGGAGGGAAAACACAAATATAAACAGAGGGACAGGAGAGATAGTATGGAGGTAGAGATTTTGCCTTGCATGCAGGATGGACGGTTCGAATCCTGGCATCCCATATGTTCCCCGGAGCCAGCCAGGAGCTATTTCTGAGAGTAGAGCCAGGAGTAACCCCTGAGCGCTGCCAGGTGTGGCCCAAAACCAAAAAAAATTATATATAATATTTATATTGCATATAATATAATATATGATATATATAAAGTATAAATATAAAAAATGGAGGGGCCAACTGGCCTCAGATTTATTGATAGAAATAAAAAAAGAACAGACACAAATATCCAAGCCAAAGTCAACAACAGTGAAATCAAGAGACCCAAAGTCTAACAATCTATATTTTTATTGACAGGCTTGTGGCAAAGGGTGATGGTATAGGATACACTCTGGGAACATGGTGGAGGAAGATTGGCACTGGTGGTGTGATTGGCCCTAATTCATTGCAAATCTAAAACCTGTCTATGAAAGACTTTGTAAATCACAATGGTTTCAATAAAATTTTAAAAAGTAATTTAGAATGGGATGTATTAATAGTGTTTCTTTGTATAAAAACATATAATATTAATGAAAACAAACATAAAATTACAATTTGTAGAGTTCACTCTAGAGATGATCAAATTACATTTTCTAAGTGCATATATAAATTCATAAGAATGTCTTACTGAAACAATCGAAGTTTTATATTCAACTCATGCACCAGGAGCTATTGCTTAAGTTGATTGTTTATTCCCTCCTAGCACAGGGCTGCGAATTGAAAAGATATTAAGTTTTGCTCAATAACTACTACTAATAAATTAATGAGTATGAATATATCAAAATAAACTAGCAGTTATTATCTACCTGACCCAAAGTGATTCAGAGATGCTAATTAGTCCAATTTTATTTTTGTTTTACTAAAAAACTTTAGAAGGGTTTTTGGGTGTATGAAAATGTTGGATTTTTGGTTTGTTTTCTGAATCAACAAACTACCTAGTATCAATGAATGGATTTTTTCTCCCCAGGATAGTTGTCTTCATTCTCCTGTTATCTGTATCTTTGGAGTGGTATTGCAGCACATAATTATTTAATGTCTGTTGAAGCCTAATTGTAACCATAAATCCACAGTGAACCAAGGATATCAATTTTTTCTTATTGTGTTTATTACCTAAATGGAGTCTTCTTTTCTGATAGGGAATTCCAAGTTGGAGAAAAGAGTAAAATGGCCAGAATTTCAAAATAATTCTTGTAAAATAAGTAAAAAAAAGTTAGTGTTAATCACAATTAAATATTTTGCTATTTTGCTGAGTCCATAAATACAAAAACAAAGGGAAAACACTATTAGACCAGTGGCCAGTGAATAGATTTAACTCAATACTCTTTTTTGAGCTTGTGTTAGGGTTGTAGGGTTATTCACTCATATTTTGTAGTGCCTGCTTCAAAGATATAGGCAGGGGCCAGAGAGATAGCACAGTGGTAAAGCATTTGCCTTGCATGTGGAAGGACGGTGGTTCGAATCCCGGCATTCCATATGGTCCCCTGTGCCTGCCAGGGGTGATTTCTGAGCACAGAGCCAGGAGAAACCCCTAAGTGCTGCCAGGTGTGACCCAAAAACCCAAACAAACAAACAAACAAAAAAAAACACAAAGATATAGGCAGAAACAGAATTTCCTTGCTGATTCTTTATTTGTGAGAATTTTGGCTCATCACTGAGAGAAACACTGCTCAGTTTGATGAAAATGATGATGATAGGGAGGTAGGCATGATCTTTAAATATTTACTTCCTAGAAATAACAATTTTCTATTATAGCTTGATGACCCTGGTATAATATGTGATTATCTAAGATTCATAGTATTTTTAATTCATTAAAGTTTGACAGATTACACCTAGGAAGTCACATGGTCTTGAAGATTTTAACAGATATTTTCCCTATGAATTATATATTTTTAGATTGAGGTATTAATATTTTATTTATCTGTTAATTTCAAATTAAATTTTATCAAATGACTTCATTTTTAATTTATTTCTATTTTAATTTTAACTTAATTTTAATTTTATTTTATGACATAACTTGTAATCATATTAATATTTTATTTTTAATGTGTAGGAGCTCTGTACCAATATCCCCTTCATATTATAGATTGGATATTTATATTTTATATTTTTTGTGAATCCTTTAGAATTTTTTTCTTTTTGGTTTCGTTTGTTGCTTTATTTTTTTAGTCTAGAACCAGTGTTGCTCAGGGTCACATCAGGCTTGGTGGTGTTCTGTGCTGCATATGCAGTTTTGGGGATGAAGTCCGGGTTGGAAAAATGCAAAGCAATATCTGTAACTCTGTAAGCTTTCTCACCAACTCCTCTTTTTGTTCCTCTGATTATTTTTTATTTGGATGCTATACTCAGTGACACTGAGAGGTTACTCCGGAGAGAGCATTTGGGACTTAAGGTTCTTGGAACCATATGGGAATTTTGAGTTCAAACTCAGGTCAATCACGTGAAAGGCAAACATCCTCGCCACTGTTCTATAGCTCCTGTATCTGTTTGGTTGTTTATTTATTTATTTTTGTTTGTTTATTTTTGGGCCACACCCGGTGATGTCCAGGGGTTACTGTTGGATATGTGCTCAGAAATTGCTCCAGGCCTGGAGGACCATATGGGACACCAGGGGATCAAACCCTGGTCCATCCTAGGCTAGTGTGCGCAAGGCAGAAGCCTTACCGCTTGTGCCACCACTCCAGCCCCATCCTGTTTATTTCTTTAAAAGGAAAACTTTCACTTTCACTCCTTCTACTTTTTGTACATCAAGATTTTATAGCCATTATATACAATTGCATTAATGTACTTCCAATATGATAAGTATGTCTCAAAACTGAGGGAGCAGGTGTACTTGATTATATTTGTCAATAAAGTTGTATGTAATAACTTAAAGCTTACTATATTTATTCACTCTTTTCATTTTTCCCATAGCCCAATCCTCTTCCCATGCTAACCATCAGTGTTGTCCATATAAAATGTCTCTTTGTTGTTCTATTTGTCAACTAGTCTTATTTATATTAAACGCAGGAAAGAAGACATCATACTTGTCTTTGACTATCTTGTCTTAGTTTATGTAACATCACAACAGCTCCAATCCTATCACAAAAGAACTAATTTACTTTTGAGAGGTTAATTTGCTTTTCTAAAAGTGAAAAGTACATTTATCTCTTATTAAAGAATATAGTTCTTATATAATTATTCAAAATTAAACAGAGTGGCAGCTGTAGCTTAAATCTCAGTACACATAAATATATGACAGCTATTTAATAAAACCACATTTGTTATTTAATTTTGATCATGATACTCATTTAATGGTGAATATAAATATTAAATTATCACATAGTATAAATTATATAAAATATCTATTGGATAACCATATCTCAAAATGTAGAGTAGAGAAAAAATGTTTAATTGTTATTGATCATAGTATGAAACACAAATTATTTTCCTAGAAGTCCACTTTATATTTGAACTATAAATTTTGAAATTATATATTCTTTTTTTAATTTTGCAATACTTTCCAATTTATCTCCTTGTGATTTTCTCTTTAATTCATTAGCATCTTAAAAAGTTTTGGTATTTCAAATACTTAGAAGGAATATTCTAGGAGCAGCAAGACAGAATGTTGGATATAGCCTTATCGTACTTGTGGCTGACCAATCCTTTGAGCCCTTCCTGAAATGATCTCTTAGCCAAGAGCCATTAAGTCCTAAGTAAAGTCAAATGTGTCCCCAAAACAAAACCAAAAAAAAAAAAAAGGAACATTCTATAAAAACTGTATTCCAACCAATTTCTATTTTGTATTGAACAAAATATACTCAATATATCAACTTTTGATAACAAGTGAGTATGATTTTATAAAACATTTTATAGAATACCTTGGCTAAAGTTAACATGATAGTTATTATGAGCCCTAAAATTATTTATCATAATATTTATTTAATTATTTTTGGGGGGGGTCACACCCAGCAGTGCTCAGAGGTTACTCCTGGCTCTACACTCAGAAATCACTCCTGGCAGGCTCAGGGGACCATTTGGAATGCCGGCATTCGAACCACTGTCCTTCTGCATGCAAGTATTTAACTAATTTTTAATTGTTTATATAGCAATATGTTTTTCTTTTGGCTTTTGGGCCTCACCTGATAGTGCTCAGGGGTTATTCCTGGCTCTGCACTCAGGTATCACTCTTGTTAAGATTCTGGAACCATATTGGACACTAGGCTTCAAATCCAGGTCAGCTGACTGCAAGGCAAATGACCTACCAGTTGTGCTATTGCTCTGGCCCCAAACAACGTAGTTCTTTTGTGTGCTTAATTTGCATTTTGATGCTAGGGGCCACTTCTAATATGCCCAGGACTCTATGAGGGGAGACATCTGGACCTGAGTCAGTTCTCCTGTATGCAAAGTCTATATTCTACCAATTGCACTAGCTCTCTGTCCTCTTAGTAAAAGCTTTGCTTATTTTAAATAATTTCTTCTTAAAATTGTTTTTTCTCTGTATTATTATAAACCTGTGTATAATTTTCTATTTTAGGTTAATATCCACATAACATTTAATTGGATCTTAATTTTAAAAAATCTAGTTTGACAGTTCTGGCATCTAATGGGAGAATTTTTTTATTATTAATTCACACTTAATAAAAGTTTAATTGGAATCTAAGTTTATAATATGTAACTTTGTTTTGATTTGTACTTGGTCTCCTTTTCTCTTTAATGCAAAATGAATAGCTCTAATCTTTCATATATCTTCAATTAAAGGATTTTAATGTTATAATAAATTTCATGCTCAATAATATGCATATTAACATATTAAATACTCCAAGAATTTTGATTTTTGTTAAGACAGAATAATAAAGAATAGATGTCTCAGTATGCCTAAACAACCAAAAACCTGTTTAAAAATATATAAAACTATAAATATTGTTTGAAACCAAGCAAACAGGCAATATTACTCAAATATTGGGGATATAAACCAAAATAATGTAGAGCCTCTAGTGCCTTTAATTTAACCTCTGGTAGACATTCCCAGATACGGTGCAGAATGAGAAGTAAGACTGGAAGACTGATGGCTTAGAGAGATAAAATTTTAGGAAGGTAAGAACAGTCACAGTTCACAAGACAGAGTACCAAAGAGGAGAGACAGAAGACCTGAGTACTTGGTAACTTTGCAGATATATCTCCTGAACCTTGTAGTACATGATCCTAAATACATGTGTGGGAAAAACTAAGGCCAGTTTAAAAAAAAATAAAAAAAATAAACTACCCCAAATGACTAAGGAAAACTGTATTCTGACCAGAGAGATCTTAGCCCTGACTGTATGTCATATGAGGTAGGTTACATAGAATTGGACAATAGGCCTGCGAAGCCCATTTTGCATTAATATACTTAATTACTGTGTGGAGTGTTAAGATTATGTCTTCCTTTATAAGTGGCTTATTTATAACAAAGGCACTAACTTTGCCTACCTGAAAACAAAAATTTTGTGATTTGCATCTCAGACTGCTCACAGACTGGGACTTATTTAGCTGGAAGCATGGGAGAAGTTGGTGAGATCAATCTGGCAAATTGGCCTCATTCTGTCATTGGAAGTTCTTTGGTAACAGCCTTAAATTAAATGCTACAAGAAACTATTTTAATAGACATCGTCCTAACACAGTTATTTGGTTTAATCAGTCACCAAAGTGAAGGACAGTTTTCTCTGGGTTTCTTATATTACTGCAAATATTCTGAAACTTGCACTGATGGATTTTGTTCTGGACTATATTTTCAGGATTGTCCGTGTAGCAAACATCTGTAGCAGATTGTCTTTTGCTCGGATCTATGAGACTGGAAAATTGACCAGCTGTCTATGGGAAGTTAGCTGTTAATCTGCAGCTCTCTCCCTTGCTGCTAATGAGAAGCTAATTGTTACTTATATTGTTTCTCCACTTATGCCATCTCTTTGCTGAGGTTCCTCTCAGGATTTTTATTTGTTTTTGAAATTTATCTGTGCAAAACAGAGAGTTGTGATTTACTTAGCATTATCTTTCTAGAATGCTATTTCTCAAATATTTGTTTTTCATCAATAAGTGAAAATACATAAATTGTTAAGTTTTGGGTTTTTTGTTTTTATTCTATTTGAATAAACTTCTCATTTCACTTCAGAAACCCTGTGGCATATAACTTTTCCAACTAGCATGTTGTTCCACATGCCTGGAATATTTTACTATTAAGTATGCTTCATCTTCTATCATGCGTATTCACTAGCTATTTGGATTTATTTTTAATAAAGATGAGTCTTTCTAGCTTTTAATAAAAATAAACATTTTATATCTTAATAGCATTAACTTGGTTATCATGTCCATTGGTTTATATGTTTTTGATTGAACTCCAATTATATGTCATCATACAAAGAATCATATTTGACTTATTTGAATTATATTTTGTCTTTTATTTTTGTTTTTAGGTGATGCTCAGGAGTTACTCCTGGCTCTGCACTGAGAATTCATTCCTGGCAGGCTCAGGGAACCATATGGGATGCCTGGGATCAAACTTAGGCCTGTTCTGGGTTGGCTGTGTGCAAAGCAAATGCCCTACTGCTGTGCTATCTTTCTGGCCCTTAACTACTGGACTTTTTCCATGAATGGAACTCACACAATGAGAAATATGCATGTAAGGAAAAATGAATACAAATGCAGCTCTTATATCTTGCCCCAAATTTACTTAAATGGCTCAACAAATGTATAAGGTGGGCTACACAATCATTAGAAGAAATAGAGTCTCAGATATGCAAAGCAAAAGTTCTCCTACTGAGCTACATTCAGAGCCCCCTTATGTTAATTTAAATCATTAAGTATATTTATTTTATTATGTTTATAATATATATCTATGAGAAAGGACAGTATCAAACAATGACATATATTTTGCCTTAAGTTACAATGGTAATTTTCAAAAAGTAAAACCCTTTCTCCTATAATCTGCTACAAGGCAAGGCTGCCCCCTATTGCCACTCCTGTTCAACATAGTACTGGAAGTACTTGCCATAGAATTAGGCAAAAAAAAGATATAAAGAACATCCAGATAAAAAAGGAAGAAGTCAGGCTCAGAAGCTCAGTGTTGCAAATGACATGATACTATACTTAGAAAATCCTAAAACTCTACGAAAAGGTTCCTAGAAAAAATAGATTCATATAGCAATGTGGCAGTCTACAAAATTAATGCAAAAAATGGCCTTCTTATACACAAATAATAATATAGAGAAAATAGACATAAAAAGCAATCCCATTCACAGCAGAACCGCAGAAATTCATATACCATGAAGTAAATTTAACTAAAGAAGAGAAGGACATATACAAATAAAACTATAAAATATTGCTTCGAGAAATAAAGAAGGAGGGTTAACATCACAAAGTGGTATTTTTGGGTTAGAATGATAGTATGGTGTTTGTCTTGCACTGACCTGGGATGAACTCAGGTTATATTCCTGACATTCCATGTGGTCTACCATGCCTACCAGGAGTGATTTCTGAGCACAGAGCCAGGAGTAACCTTTGAGTGCTGCCAGATGTGGCCCAAAAACCAAAACCAAAACAAAACAAAAAATAAATAAATAAAATGGCAATATTCCCCAAAGCACTATACAGATTTAGTGCAATCCCTCTAAAGATACCCATGACATTTTTCAAAGAGGAGGCTCAAACACTCCTAAAATTCATTTATTACAATAGCTCCCAAGAATAACTTAAGTCAATTTTAGGGTGAAAAATAGTGAGGCATCACCTTCCACTACTTCAAATTGTACTACAGAGCAATAATCATTAAAATAGCATGGCAATGGAATAAATTCAGACCTCCAGATTAATGGAATAGACTTGAGTGTTCAGAGAATGACCCCCAGATACAATCAAGTAATCTTTGATAAAGGGCAAGAAATGCAAAATGCAGCAAGAAAAGCCTCTTCAACAAATGGTGCTAGCAAAATGGTCAGCCACATGCAAAGAGGTGAAATCAAACCTCTATATAATACCATGCACAAAGTTCAAATCAAAATGGCTTAAAATCTTGATATCAGACCTGAAAATATAAGGTATATAGATGAAAACGTAGGCAAAACACTCCATGACATTGACACTAAAGGCATCCTCAATGAGGGAACACCAATATCCAAACAAGTGGAAACAGAGATAAACAAATGGGATTACATCAATTTGAGCAGCTTCCATACTTCAAAGGAAACAGTGACTAGGGTAAAAATCTCACCCACAAAATGGGAGAAACTATTCACCCAATGCCCATCATATAAGGGGCTAATATCTAACATCTAAGATATTCTAGGTACTGACAAAACTTAGCAAGAAAAATAAATATAATCCCATCATAAAATGGGGAGAAGAAATGAACAGATACTTCCTCAAATAAGAAATATAAACAAAAGGCATATGAAAAAAATGCTCCATCACTATTTATCAGGGAGATCCAAATCAAAAAGACAATGGAGATATCTTCTCACATCAGAGAGACTGGTACACATTATAAAGAACAAGAATAATCACTGCTGACATGAATATAAAGAAAAGAATATCTCATTCACTGTTGGTACAAATACCATCTAGTCCAGCCTTTCTGAAAAACCATATTTATTTTTCTTAAAAATCTGGGCATTGAGGTCCCATATAATCCAGCAATACCACTCCTAGGTATATATTCCATGATCATAAAAACAAAATACAATAAAGCCCTCTGTACTCTTATTTTCATAGCAATGATAGTTACAATATGCAAAATCTGGAAACAACCCAGATACCCAACATCAGATGATTGGCCAAAGAAATGGTGGTACATCTACACAATGGAATACTACACAGTTTTTAGAAAAAAAATGAAATCAGGAAATGCCTATATATATGTGTGTGTGTGTGTGTGTGTGTGTGTGTGTGTGTGTGTGTGTGTGTGCCTATATATAGTTGATGGATACTATTATATTGAGTGAAATAAGCCAGAGGGGGAGAGATAAACACAGAATAGTCTCACTCACTCATCTGTGGGATTTAAGAAAAAAAAAATAAGACGCAGTATTGTAATCATACCTAGAGACAATAGAGGACAAACCCATGATATAAAGTTTACCACAAGTAGTGGTAAGTGCAGTTAGAGAAATAACTACACTAACAACTACCATGAAAATGATAGAGAGAAAAATGCAATGTCTGTCTAAAAGACAGGCAGAGGATGGGGGTGGAATAAAGTGGGGGACATTGGTGGTGGGAATATTGCACGTGGGCATTTCATGGCTGAAACCCAATTACAATCAAATTTTAACCATGGTGCTTAAATAAATTACTTTCATAAAAATAAATTCCCAGGTGCCAGAAAGATAGTACAACAGATTAAGTTGCTTATTTTGCACTTGTCAACCTCAGGTCCTTGGAACTTCAGAGGTTCCCCAAGTCCATTATGAATGATACTTGTGTGCAGAGCCATGTATGGACCATGAAAATGCCTGGTGTCACCCACCAAAAGATCCCACAGGAGTTAATAGCAAATAGGAAATAAAAGTGGGGAAAATGAATGACAGATCAAAGCAGACACGGAGACAGTTGTAGAAGGTTGTGGGAACTTTAGTGGCCTCGTTGGTGGTCATGGGGCTTGGTACATTTGTGCATGGATGAATCTATTTTAGCGCTAGAGTAAGCATCTTACCTAGCTGTATATAGTTACAATAACACCTTTCATTCTGAAATGAAACTTCTCTCCCATCTTATACAGGATTGATAGTGACTGCTGCATTTCTTAAGGGTTTTATTTTCCAATGTCCTTAAATAGCTGTTGATTTTCAAAGTCACATTTTTAGTTTTAGGTGATGGATCACAGCCACTCTAGAGCCTCTTATTTTCCTCGAGAGTTCGTCTTCTGCTTTAGTAGCAGTTTGATTACTGGCTGATAAGCAGGACTTGAGAGCCCTGATTTGACGCCTCGTTAGGTTTGCTATGTGCAGGGTCCAAATTTCTAGCTCTGCGGTACTCTTCAGTTTCCAAATGTTTTTCTCAGCAAATGTTGTGTTTTGGTGACTTTGTGCGCATACTGCTGGGACCTCCTTGTAGAGTTGGCATCCTCAACTCCAAATACGGCTTTGCGGGTCTCTCAGCATTTGGTGTGGAAAATAAATGATGGATCTGTCGCCAAGTGAGCTTCTGCCAAAGAGTTGCTACTTTTATCTGCAGAATCTCTGACGAGCTCTACAGAGAACAATGTTAAAACTTGTTCTGATCACGAGTGGGGAACTTGCAGGGAGCAAATGGCCCTCTATAGATAGCTGGCATTGCTCTGGAGTTTACACACTCTATTGACAGTTATTTGCTGATAGATCCCTAAATTCTTGTATCTAGCAGTGTTAAGGGTTTCTGAAAGGAAATGCTACAGTTAATTTTATTTTTACAAAGATCTAACTAGATAGGTTGATTTTCCTCCATTCAGAGTATTATCATACCTCTATAAATACCTGAAAACATTCTCCTTTATTTGATAAACTGAACATTACATTAAATTTTTTTCGTTATTTTACATCAAAAATTTAATTTCTAGATGGGGTCAAGATTACTAGTAGAGTGGATATTTGCTTTGCATGAAGTCATTGCGGTGTTGAGTCACGGCACCCAATATGGTTCCCTGAGCCCACAAAGAGTGATCCCTGAGCTTAGAGGAAAGTGTAAACCCAGAGCATCATGGGGCATGGCTCAGAAAACCACCACTACCAACAACAAAATATTTTCTAGGGTGCTCAAAAGATGTTTGCAGATGGCCTTAAGGGTAATTACTTCCAGGGGGTAATGTCCAAAGTCAGTAGTTCATTGGCCTGAGGATTTAGGTGTGTTTAGCGCTATAAATTCAGAAATTACCTGTGTCACCCTGATGGTGCTCAGCACCCTCCAAAAATACATTGGTGATATGCAGAAAATCATGTGGTATAGATCTAAGGTCGTTCATACACAAGACATGTAGTTTAAGCCTTGTACTACCTTTCTGTCTCTTTACTTTGTATTTTATCACCATTTATCTGAGCTTAATCGAGTTATATTCCTTTAATACTTTCCCTATTGCCACACCATTTATAGAAATTCTTTATTTTATCTATTTCTTCAACTGAGATGAACATCACTACAAAAAAATAACAGGTTACCATGAAAACCTGCATTCATGTATCGTGGTCTATGTCAATAATTCACATGTAATACAGACTTGGAATTTGCAGAGGTGATATTCTTAGAGACTGAGAAAACATTGGAATCTTAATATACTGCTTTATGCAACAAGAGCCAACAAGTGTCCCTAAATTATAGTCAGGGAAAACATGCCATATGAAAGAGATAGCATCATATACTTTAGCTAGTAGAAGCAGATATGATCTGAAACCTTAGACACTGTTCATTCTGATATAATTAAAGTAGCTATCAAACACCACATTAAATGAGCTGAAGTTATATGTTGTTTTATTTTAGGAACAATCACAAATTTTAGGAAATAGAAATCTATATATTGAATTTATAGATGAGACCAGATGAAATCCTCATATGGATGAAAGTATAGAAGGAAGAGAAGAAATCAGACTTGTACACCAACATATTGAATTCAGAAAATGTAGGAAAAAACAAACAAAGGTATCTAATAAAAGTAGAAAATTCAAAGCTCTAGTCTCATTTGTTCAAGTGGAATAATTTTAGGGAGGACTAAGTGATTGACTAAATCAATTATTGCTGGACAATATAGTGCAGATAAAATATACAAATATATACTTCATGGAATAGTGAGTAGTCAATAAGAGTAGAGGCAGAATTTCAATAACTACATTGAAGCATTAAAGAAGGCCACAAATAGAGTATAGTGGGTAAGGTCATTTCCCTGCCACATGCTAATCTGTGCTTTATTACCAGCATTATCATTCATTATTATTATTCATTGAACACTGCCAGGTGTGAACTGCATGGTATGTCCCCAAAATCAAAATAAATAAATATACTAGAATTTATCTCTTACATTTGAATCTTTCCTCTGTATGTAAAGATATAGTTATAGTTATATGTGTATAAAATACATCATATATAGATATATCTTTATAAATTATAAATATGTTATCTATAAACAGAGTTATATATGTATATACATATTTATAGTCATAAATAAAATCATATCTAACCTACTGTTATGGTGTTTATATATTATGTATATTTAAATTTCATATTATATATTTATATATATTTCTGTTCATAGTTGCTATTATCATATACCTCTGCACAATAATTAACAGCTCACTGTAAAGTTGCTATTATCTCATCAATCCATTAAAATTGGTCTTGCCAATATGACTAAGTGCCTTCCTTATTGAATCCAAATGAACTACTTTCAGATATTTTAATACTGATCATGGCATTTTCTAAATGTCATATTTTTTATAATATATTGCCTTGTTTTCTGTGTTATCCTGGCTCATTATATACTTACTTTTATTTTCTTAATTCACTTTTTGGCAAATAGTCAAATATACTAACACTTATTTTTCTGTGATTATTTTATCTGTCAATGTTTTAAATGTAGCACTTTCAGAATCTTGATTTTTCTATTACTTAAATTATTATAATGGCTTCAAATATATATCTCATGCTGAGATATCTCCCTTGAGCTTCAAAAATAAAAATCCATCATGTTGTCAATTATTAGATATTTTGAAAATAGAAAGATGACAAAACTTGCACATGTACTACATATCTCTTCTAAGGTTTACAAGTTTTAGCTAATTTTACTTTTTTTTGTTTTAAGGAGTCACACTTGACAATACTCAAGGATTACTCCTGATTCTGTGCTCAGGGAGCATTTCTGAAAGTTCCTGAGAACACCCATGTACAATGCAAGTTTTAGAAAATTTTAACCCAATTCCCAATTCAGACCTTATTGGCTATTCAAGTTTATTATTTGTTTGCTAGTTTTTTTTAAATTATCTTTATTTAAACACCGTGATTACAAATATGATTATAGTTGTGTGATTACAGTCATGAAAAGAACACCCCCCTTCACCAGTGCAATATTCCCACCACCAATTTCCCAGATCTCCCTCCCCCACACACACCTGTACTCGAGACAGGCTTTCTACTTCCCTCATTCATTTACATTGTTATGATAGTTTTCAGTGTAGTTATTTCTCTAATTGCACTCATTACTCTATGTGGAAAGCTTCATGTCATGAGCTGCACCTACCAGCCCTCATCTCTCTTGTCTCTGAGATACTGTTAAAAATGTCTTTCATTTTTCTTAAAACCCATAGATGAGTGAAACCATTCTGCATTTTTCTCTCTCCCTCTGACTTACTTCACTCAGCATAATAGATTCCATGTACATCCAAGTATAGGAAAATTTCATGACTTCATCTCTCCCGATGGCTGCATAGTATTCCATTGTGTATATGTACCACAGTTTCTAGTTTGGTTTGTGTTTGCAGCCACATGGCAGTACACATGGATTACTTCTGGATTGGGGCTCAGGGAACACTCTTGGCAGGCTTAGGGAAGGATTTGGGATACCAGGGATCAAACCCAAATTGGCTGTTTTCAAGACAAGCAGGCTACCGGCTATATTTAATTTTGCTCTTCAAATTTTCCTTTATTTTATCATTAGCTTTAGCTCAATAACTATAAGACAATAATTATTTTAAAGGTGTTAAGGGGCATTATTATTAACATAAGAATATATATATAATGATAGACATGAAACATCACATTATCATTGTACTCTAGGTCAGTGTTTATTTTTTTCTTGACCATGGCCAACTGTTGACCTTATTTCTTTCTGTGATTTCACTGTTCTATCCCCCCACCCATTTCATGTCTGGAGGGCTTATACGATTATTACTTGGGGACACATCTAACTTCTAAATTGAGAAATGTTCTAAATGATAGAGATGTTTAGCAAAAGTGGTCAATTAAACATTCTGAAACTTTTATATATGCATTTTATAGAAGTAAGTGACTGAGTACATTTTAATTTAGTTAAATATTTTTATTAGTCAATAATTTTGTTTGGAGGTTAAATTTGGCTGTACTCAGGTGTTAGTCCTCACTCTATGCTCAGGATTCAGTACTGGAGGTGGCTAGGGTCTGAATATGGGTTGGCAAGAAAAGTGCTGGGCTTGCTGCACTGTTTTTTTTTTTTTGCTTTGTTTTGTTTTGTTTTTTTTTTGTCCATCCCTTAAGTAAATTTATGTTGAATGGTAGGAAAGTTTTCTTATTGGAGAAAGAAATAACAAATAGGAAAAGAAAACTAGAATGATCTACATGAGAATAGATTTTAGATAGTCTAAAGTTGAGTATCACGTGATATGGAAATCAAGTGTAATAAAAATATTCACAAATGTGGGTTTGTACTCAGGTTATTTGTACAAACATAAGTCTGTTGTGTGCACCTAGTGAGCAAAGAATGGTACTTCAAAGAAATAATTACCCAAGGACCTATTTCTTATATTCCGAGATAATGGTGGTCAACTATAAATATCTCAAGAGTTCTTTTTGCATGTATATTTGGCTACACCCGTTAGTGTTCAGGATTTACTCCAGACTCAACCCTCAGGAATCACTTTGGGTATAACTCAGAGGAATGTACATGGAACAGGGATTAAACCCAGGTTATCTGCGTGAAAGGCAAGCACCTTACTAACTGATTATCTCTCCTGCCCAAGATTTAGTGTTTTTGAAGAAATCGTTAATTCCAAAAGTTATTAGAAGAGGAATCTGGAACATGTTGTAATGCTAGAGGTGAGATACGAGAGAAACAAAAACAAATACACATGTGCACACCTAAATAAATACAAATGATTGCCACTGTACTTCTTTTCTTTTTTTCTTTCTTCCAACCAGTAGTTTTTTCTTTCATTCTCAGTTAAAAATATTATTTTGGGGCCAGAGCAATGGCACAATAGTAGGGCGTTTGCCTTGCATGCACTAACCCAGGATGGACCAAGGTTCGATCCCCCAGCATACCATACCAATCCAGGAGTGATTTCTGAGCAGACAGCCAGGAGTAACTCCGGAGAGTCACTGGGTGTGGCCCAAAATCCAAAAATAAATTTTTGGTAAAAATTATTTCCATACTTTTGGATAGGGTATTATAGTTGAAATAATGCCAATTATGTAAGGTTATAAAGGTGGTCACAAAATGCAGTCATCTTTTTTTAATAAATTTTTTTCTTCCTTTTATTTTTTCTATTTTTTAAAATAACTTTGCTCTTACTTATCTAGAAATAAATGTATTATGCTCAACTATGTCAACTATGTTGACAATTTTTTGAATAGAGTAAAAATAAGAATAGAGTAAAAAAAGAATAGATTATGGCAAAATCATGGAGACAGCTTATAGCAGGTAACTTAAATTATCATGCAGTTTACTGGGTCCATATCAACAGTGGTAATCATATTGATAGTTATTCTTCCAATTAAGTTGAATAAAAATTTACCTCATTATTTTTACTTTGAGAAACCTTACTATTATAATGACAAAAATACAGACAAATCCTAATTTCAAGGTATATTTCAACATACCTGACTATTACTACTCAAATTAAACTAAAAAAAAAAAAAACTGACAACACCAAGATAAATCAGAGAAAACAAGACAATTAAGTGACTGGGAAAATATAAGAAATAAAAGCCACAAATAATCTCTGAGTACCTGTGGCTCAAAAATCCAAAAAAAAAGAAAAGAAAAGAAAAGAAAAGAAACAGAAATACTGACTACCTTTATATAATATATCAAATATCATCACTAGTGCAACAATATCATACTTAAATAAGATATAAATAATAAAACTGAGTTTAAAGTACCGTATTTGCCAGCATAGTGATGACTTCCCTTTTCACTTCAACCCATGAAAAACTTCCTAAAAGTCTTAAAAGTAAGTTACTTCTTAAAAGTAAGAGGGGTGCCGATCACTTGTCCCTGAAGCTGGAACAAGTTTCAGCATGCCGTATACCAGCATATAATATGACTCCCGACTTGTAGGAAGTTTTTTCTGGGTTGAAGTGAAAAGGGAAGTCATCACTACCCTGCTCCTACCAATAACTCGTATTACCTTGGCGGATGTCCCGCCCTTAAGGAAGTCATCACTGCCCCTTCTTTTCTCCTCCCCCTTCTTATGGTATATAAGAATGAATGTAGACCACCACGTGGTCTTTTGCCTCTGTCCTGTTATGGACACGCCTAGACCCTGGCCTGCCAGAATAAAGAACCCCACTTGAGCTTTTGCCGTCTTTTCATTTCTCCGCGTTGGAGCAGTTTCTGGACTGCCGAACCTTTCAGAAGGGTCATCTTATACGCATATTAGGAAATGTTCTTTGGTGCTTACTTAATTTTTTAACATATCAATCTGTTATGAAAACTTGTCTATAAAATAAAAAATTGGATCATAATAATGAAATGTCCTGTTTTGTGGCTATTTATCTTCACATAGTTTATAATCCAGATGAATGGAATAATATCTTTAATATATGCATATCCTTTAAAATATGGAGGGATAAGATATGTGAAACACTGCAATAAAATGTATTCCAGAAGGAAAGCGCATTTTTAAAAATAATTCACTGGCTACAATTGCAGATATATTGGGAGGGAAACAAAACAGATAGGGCTTTATTAGCGTCAGTGCATTAGGCTAGGGAAAGCTAAAAACAACTGTTATCCTGGGGACTGGAGAGATAGCACAGTGGTAGGGCCTTTGCCTTACATGCAGCTGACCCAGGATGGATAGTGGTTTGAATACCAGCATCCCATATAGTTCCCTGAACCTGCCAGGAGCGATTTCTGAGCATGAAACCAGGAGTAATCCTTGAGTACATCTGGTTGTGACCTCCCAAAAAAACAAAACAAACAAACAAAACCTGTTATCCTGAGTGGTCAGATAAACATAAAAAGGAGAGCATGATTTCTGAGTCATACAAAAAGAAAATAAATAAGGCTGGTGGATGGATTAACTAGCAAATATTGATGCAAAGGGTTGGGATAGATGCCAATGGTTATAATATAGAGTTTGTCATATACCTCTTTAGGAAAATGAGCATCTGCTAAAAAAGAAACAATGGGTAAGAACACATGTATCCTATTCAATCTTCAAGTCTTGATGTGAGTTCTGCTAAGTGCAGAAACTCTCATTTTTCTACTAGAGTCCACTGAAGTGTCTTTTAAGTAATACTACTATGGGATAACATCAGGCAGATTTGATGTCCTTCTCCTCCCCCAGTAATGTCTCCTCTTTCCTGCTGTGACATCTGGAAGACAGTAGGAACTTAAGACTCTAGGTATGACTAATAAATCTACATTGTAAGTCAGAAAAAGATTTAGTGAGTTTCAGTACATTTGCTTTTGGTTTTCACTGGCAATGCTTGAAAATAGGGTATGGGCTATGTGATGTTCTGGGGACTGAACCTAGGGTGCCATGTGAAAAGCATGAACTCCATGTTCCTGGGGCATCTCATTCATCCCTAAGTATGTTTCATTTGGAAACTTGGCCTGAGCTGTACCTCTTTGCACTTCACTACTTCACTTTTGGCATTTTTTGATATTTTTTTTTTCAAAATCGCTCACCTGATTTCCAAAATTTTTCCTGACTTTATTTTTCCATATGTATTGATGTTTACATAAAGTGTTTTATGTTTCTCCCTTTGTGTTAGTAATATAAACAACTTATTTAAATGTATTTCAAAATGATCCAAACTTAAGATCATGTGCCTTGGTCTTCACTTGTTTCCAACACACTCCAATTTATGTTTATTTTTTGTGGTAATCCACACAGTTGTGAATAAAAGTATGTGTTCAAGAAACTTTTGATGCAGAAGATTTATCATTATATCAGTAGCCCATAAGGCATCATTTAATAGATGACTAAAGTGAAACACTAACACGATAGGAATTTACATAAGGCTATTATTTTAGTTTTCATTGTGAATTCACATATTCATTGTGAATATGTGATAGCCTTTTAATTTTCACCAAATATTTGAGTAGGCAGAGCATTTTTTTTGCATCTGAACTTTTACTCTTGCTGAAATTTAATAGCCAATACTTGCTTCTGTATTCATAAAACAATTCTACTGAAGAAACTATTACTTTTTTCATCTAATTATTCTATATATTACTTTACTAATATAATTTTAGGATTGCTATTGTGTACCACCAGAAATTATAAATAAGTTGTTTGTGTATTTAGAGTCAGTAGTATGCTTCATGCAAGATTGTTTTGGAGTGTCTGTCCTGACTGCCTCAAGAGTTCAAGGGCCTAGGGTTAGCTTTGGCTGATATTCCAGGCTTAGTGGTCCAACATTTCAGTCTACATATATATATATATATACATATTCATGTATGTATACATTTCAGTCTATATATATATATATATATATATATATATATGTGTGTGTGTGTGTGTGTATGTGTGTGTGTTACATACACATTGCATGGTCTTGAAAGTCAGAAGCCCCTAGACTCATCCTGCAACCTAGAGGTGGGGGCATGAAGATTAAAGAGGTATACTTAGAAGACCACAGGCATATAAAATAGAGAATTCAACACATGGTTAGTGACCCCTTTTGCAGAAAACAAATTAGTCGTGCTTGCTTAAAAATCAGCATTCTTAAGTAAAAAAAAAAAAAAACAGAAAACTCATCCTCAATTATTCCCACTGGTACAAATAGTAACCCCTACTGGGGAAGTGCTGATAGAAGCAGACACTCCACCCCACTGAGTTACCCTGCAAGCCCAAATGGAAGGATTTTCATATGAAGGTATACATGCTTAATATTTTACCAAGACCCAAAATTTTGTGATTTAATTTTAAGGAATATAAGATTATGGAAAATAATAAAATATTATTTTCATTTGAGCCACATATATGTATGGACTTTAATCTATTGTTTGAATTTAGGGCACATCTGGTATAATTTTGAGGAGAAATAAAGCTAAAATATATAACCTCTATTTTTCTGATTTTTATATATTAGTTCTCAGTGTGACATGCAAACGGCAAAGGCATTAATGAGGAGATAGCTGAAAATAAAAATGTTATGACAATACAAGAGCCTGGACCTGGACACATATCTTGGAAAGGAATATATATTGGAAAGAAATACATATTGTGTATAGAATATATTACATGTTAAATATATATATTAAAAAGAATTCTTGTTGACTCTAATAGAGGCTAAAATATATAAGAATACTAATATATAAGGTTGTTTTTTGTTGTTAAATTACTGTTACAGAGATTGTAGATAGGGATCAAGAGATAGGTCATAAATTCAGCCAATCTAAGTTTGTTCTCCAATAAGGTCCCCTTGAAAACTACCAGGAGTTACCCATGAGCAATGTGAAGTGAGGTTCAAAAAGAAAAAAATCTTAGTTCTAAATGTCTATACTAAAAATGTAAAACACAGTGGCAATATATTGGAGATGAAAAGGTCAACTGAATTTCATAGAATCAGAAAATACTATTGGAAGTAATAAACTCATATGAGATAATTTGTAAAGGTAAAATTTATAAAGACTTTAAGCCATTCTAATGAAAATGATGAGAATCGTTTATGGAGACATTTACACAGTTTATAGATTTTGATTGAATGAAGGAAGGAGAAAGTGGGGGGTAGAAAATCCTGGTCCTATTTCATGAGTTCTGATTGGAAATGAGAAGAAAACATTTTGAAAATAGTATAAAAGTGCAGCTCACTTTCTATTTTAAGCATGCATTTATGTATCAACATTATAATGTTATTAATGTATGAAATGAAGAAGATAAGATGGAGTCAAAACAAGTTTTTGACAGGCATTGTGCCCACACCTTTATTTGGCTATAAGGTAGCTAAAAATATTTTTTTGTTTGTTTGTATTTTGGGCCACACCTGGCTGCACTTAAGGGTTACTCCTGGCTCTGTGCTCAGGATTCAGTCCTGGCAGGCTTAGGGAACCATATGAGATGAGGGGATCCAAATCCGGGTCATCATTGTGCAAGGTAAACACCCTACCTACTGTGTTATCACTCAAGCCCCAGGGTAAAAATAATTTTAAAAATCTTTTATTGATTACTACATTGTGTATAAGTGAATCTAAGCATACTATGAGCGAATATTAATCATATTTCTACTGAATATGCATTTATGTAGGGATTCCTAGGTCACAAACCAGGCATATGTTTGACTTAAACAGATACTGCTAAAGATTTTAATGAAAAAATTCTACAAGTTTATCTCCCCAGGTAAAATGCCTGTGAGTTATAATTTTTCACCTATTTACCTTGGTATTGTGGGCCCTTTCATGCAGCAATTCCTAGTGGCAAGCCCTCCATTGGTATTAACTTAAATGAGACGCCTGGGAGAAGGAGAGAAACTAAAGCACAATTTTACTATGCTGGATCTGAGAATATTGAACACACAAGTATTCCCAGTTCCAGTAAACAGAGTGTAGACCCAGGATAGAAGAGACTCAAGAACTGGACCCAAAGGAACTCCCTATTTTCAATCTCTTACTTAATTTTTAGTGGGATGGAAAAAATATGAGAAAGAGTAAACAGTGAGTCAATAAAAGTGCTTATAGGTAACTACAGTAGTAAGATTAAAGTAGAATTGTTCAAGATATAGACTTCTCTGGTACATTTTAAATATTGCTAGTTTGCTAATAAGGGTGAGGACAGAGAATGACAGATCCATAATGAGTGGACCAAAAGAATGGAGGAAATGCTTCAGTCCCCCTAAGTGTAATTAAACTGGAAGAGAGATTGAGTATTATATACAAATGTGTGCTTAAGATGGTAAAAGATAGGAGACATTACAGTATCTTATGCTGAAGGAAAGGTCATAAAGAAGGAAACCTTATAATAAAGAAGAGAGATTGGTTAATTAAGGTAGCAAAGTGCAGTGCACAGATGTCTGTGTATTTTCTGATTAAATTTATTGATAGGAAACACATAAAATAGCCCTACACATAAAGTATGTAAGTGTTTAATATATGCTGTGTGGTGTGACCACTATCCTCAATCTCAGTATATATTTTAAGTTCTCTCTAATGTCTTTATTATTTATCACTATATTTTCCCTTTGTTCTTCAACCATATATGTTGAATCTTATTTTTGGAACTAATTTCTTGTTCCACTGACTTACTGAGTCCATGTTAAAAAAATGTGGCTCACTTACCATCCATAGCACTCATTAATAAGATAAACTCCAGTGACCTCTGATTATGTTGTTAATATCTAATATGCTTTAAAAACAACAACCATAAAAATCACAAATTTAAGGTAAGTTTTCTATAGTCAAGAAATTATCAGGGCCGGAGCAGTAGTACAGCAGTAGGGCGTTTGCCTTGCATGCTACTGAACCAGCACAGACCTCAGTTCGATCCCCGGTGTCTCATATGGTCCCCCAACCCCAAGCCAGGAGCAGTTTTTGAGCACATAGCCAGGAGTAAACCCTGAGTGTCACCAGTGTGGCCCAAAAATCAACCAAACAAACAAAAGCAAAACAAATCAAAAACGTAAATTATCATAATATATAACTGAAAATATAATGTATCTAAATGATTCATTACACTGCCACTTAGTAAGAAATAAAGTTAAAAGTGAATAAATGTGACTGATAGTATTTTTTTTACTATACAATGTCTACATCTTCAAATTTAAAATTATCTTTTACATGAAAGCACAAATCAGAGTAGAAAAATATACAATGGATTTTTTATTTATTTTATTTTCTAAAACACTTATGTCATCAATGTAAGTGGGGCTCCAAGTACTGTACTGTGAACATACTCCATATTATTCTCTAAACTCCATATCTGAGAGACTAACTAGGTGGTTGGCCGTTTTCGGGTCATCAGAGTTGCCATCTTCATTCTCTATGCTTGGTGTTGGCTTGCCTTGTTTCCCCATTGTCATGAATGTATTGTGGATTTTTCTATGTGTTGTGGTGGTATTCATAGGCTAGATAATGTGTATGGCCGCTCTGCTCCTTTCCCTTTTGCTTTAAGGCCATGCTCCTCTGGCTCCATCCTTTGTGGGCGGGTCAACTCACCTCCAAGGAAGAGGAGCCCTCAGGGAAGAATGCCACATAGGATCAAGTCTTAGGCCGAAGCAAGCAGAGAAAAGACCAAAGATGTTTGCTATGCTTCAGAATTAGAGCCCTAAGTGCTGTTATGTTGCTTTTTAATATCAACTAGTAAGGACTGACCAAGATAAAACCATAAACAAAAACAAAAACAAACAAGAACAAAAAGCACACAAATATATTCAAAAGTATTTGTGGTATCCTATTCATTAATAATTTAAGAATTCTGTAGTATGAACTCATAGCCCGAACAAGAGTCACCCCTGTGTACAAAGCTAGGAGTGAGACCTGGGCACTACTGGGTGTGACACCCACCCCCCCGAAATATAAACTCATTAGTTTGGAAATAGCATTCTTTTTGGTTTAAAATGAAATGTCTCATCATTAAATAACTACAGATAATGTCACTAATCCTCAAGCATTGTGTAAAATAGTAGCCTGAAATGAGCTTGATTGCCCATATTTCAAAAGCAATACCAATTTATAATCCCCATAGAAAAACAGGAAAACAGGCAAGTCAAATTTGGCTTGCCATATTTATAATTGGCAATGTATACATTTGAATGTTGAGCAGAGGTCTATAAAAGCTACTCCATCACTTGCACTTAGAGAGAACAGTCATGAATGTTTCTCCTTAATAAAGGATTCTCTGAATTTCTTTATCTGAGTTATAGTTTATAGAAGAAATAGTATTCTATTGAAAGGCAACTTGAGAAAATAGCTGGAACACAGCTACTCAAAGGCACTGATTGGCTGAAGTAAAGGCTGACAATAAGTTTGAATTAATTCTGCTTTCGACAAAAGCATTCAATGTATTTTAAAACGTATTTGAATCAAAGTATTCAAAAAGTCGAGATTTGTATGTAAGTGAGGGAATATATTCATCCTTCATAGATTCTGGGACCATGTAAAAATCACAGCAAATTTTATGTTTTATCAAAGGTCAAGAGTGACTGGGAGGTTTTATAAAAATCAATATGCTACAGAGCAAAATAAGTAGAATTTATATTAACCTTTAAACCAGTAGAGGAAATGTCATGAAGTCCTTTCCTTTTCATAAATATACATATATAAATGTTTCAAAATACATAAAATAAGTTCATTAAGACTGGATTTACACAATTGATGTTAGAATGTTAAGGATTTATGTGGGCCAGAGCTATAGTATAGTAGGTTGGGCTCTGCATGTGTTAACTTCTGGATCACTAGAAACCCATATGATCCCCAGAGCATCACCAGGAGTAATCCCTAAGATTAGAGCCACGAGTAACAACTGAGCACTACTGGGTGTGGCACAAAAACAAATAATAGCCGGAGTGATGAAGAAAATTCAGATAGCCAGAGTGATGAAGATTCTTGATTCTATGGACAAACAGGTCAATTTCAGTTTGGCTATTACTTGACTCTACGTCTTCTGGTCATTCATTGAATTTTCTCACATATTAGTTTACTCATTTCTATGTTATATGAATCTTGTGATAATTCAGTGAATGATGTAGGAAAGATTTTGCCAAGTACCTGGAGTAAAATTATTTTTTAAACAATACAGTAGAATTTAGTGTTCTACTTTTATGTATGCATTCATATAGCTATAACCATGATAATATTGATTATATTTGACTTTTCTAAATCTACCAGTACTTAGAAGTGAATTTTAAATATGATTAATGTGACTTTAATTGTTTATTACATTTAAAATGTATATCATGCAAAAATATCTTAGTTCCAGTTATCACTAAAGTCAAATTCAATTTGTTAATAGCCCCCTAATTTGATCAAGTACACTTTTAAAATGCTTTTGATGTTTTGAAATAACTTCCAATTTCAGCACAAAAAGAAACTGGACATTTGAACTTGTTCTAATATCTTTCAGCTGAATTAAAGGCCATGCACAAAATTATAGGTCATGGAAACATTCACACATGGGGGGGGGGAATTCCACCATCTTTCTGTAGTATTTTTCCCACTAAATTTGGTAGTCAATATTTTGAAGTCACATATCATTGTCAGTTTGTCATCTGGGATAGATAACTTTCTATGCTTACTCTAATTTTGGGTATTATTTCTTTCTTCTTTATTTCTTTTTCTTTTTCTCTTCCTTTTCTTTCTTTCATTTTCTTTTTTTAGTTTATGATCAAAATTTATTCTTCACTTTGAAACATGGTTAAGTGTGGATTATTCTTTCTCACTTTGAACTGTGGTAGAAAAATGGCAATAGAAGATATCCAAAGGAATACATATATTTGCTGTGAGCATTCTGCCTACCTATTCTATAACCACAATGAAAATAACATTTGCTAAGAACAAACATGACCACTGGTGGGGACTATTTTTACACATACACACATATAAACACACACATACACACACAGTGAACCCAAAAGAGAAGCTGTGAACATAGATTTAAAGCTGCTGGAATATTTTCTTATATATTTTTATTTGCTGTTTAAGAGTCAAAATGTACTTGTATGCATGGATAGCCTCATTGATATGGCACTGAAATACATACTATTTTTTCAATAATATAACATGGTAGCATAGAGTCTTCTATAACAAGAAATTCTATAATGTACTAATTATTTCATGGAGAGAGTAAGATCATTGAGATAACAGTTATCCAAACTCTCATGAAGAAAGTAATAAATTGGGTTAAAAATCATAGCTGTTTTCTTTGTTTTATGTTGGCAAACTACATGGGCTTTATTGGAAGAAAACTTTGGAATAAATCTAGGTGTTGTAAAGCCTGCTTCCATGAATAGTCAGCACAGGTTGACTTTTTCATCAATGTTTTACATCAAACAAACCAAGGTGACTTCATATAACATGCAAAGAAAACAAAGCAAAACAAAGATAACTAGCATGTGAAAAATCACTGTACTTCAATACAGTTTTCTATTTTTGTCAGACCTTTTTCTTGACATTGCAGATGTAAGGGCCAAAATTTGAACAGCCCCTTCAAAGCCTTGATCTTCCAGAGAGCAAGATAAATGCCTAAACTTCCCAAACAACCTTTTATGTGTTTACCATTCTTTTTCCAGTGAAATTTTGTCTAGTAGAGTCAGATGGCTTCATCAAATTACCTTCTTATCTTTTTCTGATCACCTCAGAAGTCATATCTAAAGAGTGCTTAGATAAGTGAATTTAGAGGCTAAATTTCTATGCAGTCATTTTAGCCATAGGCCTACAGTCTAATACTAGTTGCAAAGCATTGCTTGAGAGAATAGAGAATTTTATACCATACACCTAGCACAGGCTCATTTAAGGGAGGAGCTTCCTTTTTAAAAAAAATTACTTAAAATAATTTTAAACTATTTTAATATAAATATTAAATAAATAAATATAATATATAAATAAATAATAATAATAAATATAAATAATAAAATAAAATAATAAATAATAAATAAATATAAAATATTCTTAACCATTACCATGAGATCCACCCTCTTAATCATTCATTGTAAGAGATCATATTGTTAACTCTGGGCACCCTGGAACTCAGTCAGGCTTTTCCAAGAGGTCAATCTCTACCTGAGATTAATGTCATGATTATCATAATGTACATTTTGTGTGTGTTTAACAATTACTTAAAATCTGTAGGAGACTGCTGAGAAAGACCCAAGAAAACTTAATCAACTTAATCCCATCAAGGTTCACTGACCAGGTAGGCAGTCACAATCCACAAAGCAGTATCATCTTCTGTCTGGTGCCTTTAAAAATCCTCCGCATCCCTCTATTTTTTATTTTCTGAACCAAAGGGAGAAACAGGGAGGGGCATGGCTGCACACATCTCCAAGCCCATGATCCCCACCATGAACCCCACCACTACATGCAGTAAAAGTCATGCTACAAGCATGTCAATGGGGAAACAACGCCAGACAACAATATTCATAGAGAATGAAGATGGCATCTCTAATGTTCCAGAGAATACCAACCACGTAGTTAACCTCTCAGACAAAGAGTTTAGAGTACTAAAATGAAGAATGCTCATAGAACTCAAAGAAAGAATAGATCAATTTGAAGAGCTCACTAATGCCCAGAAATGAGAGCCAGAAGAACTGGCTGATATGAAACTCACCTCAAGGAGGAGTGAGTGCAGTTAGAACACTAACAACTACCATGAAAATGTTAATGAGTGAGAGAAGTAGAATGCCTATCTGGAATACATGCAGGGGTGCGGGTGGAGGGATATGAGATGCATTGGAGGTGGGAATATTGCACTGGTGAAGGGTGTGTGTGTGTTCTTTTTGTGACTAAAACTCTACTATAGTCATGTTCATAATCATGGTGTAAAGATTAAAAAATAAAGAGGGAAAAAGCATAAAGTTAGAGAAAAGCATCACATCACAAAGAAAAAGAAACAAAAGTACTAATAAAGAAAAAACTATTTCAAAATCATAGTAATTTATACCTTTCAATGTCAATGTGATGCCACCTTCAATCAAAACACTGGTGTCTTTTGTCTCTTACAAGTACTGGTGATCCAACATTCTTAAGTTTTTGTCTTTTGGGGTTAGGCCTGGTCGGAGAGGGTTTTTGCCAACCCTTCACTTTCAGTCTATTGTCCTTAAAGTTCATCTCTATTGGTGGCCTATTTGTCATTCTTTTATTTTGTATTTCCCATTAAGTTCTGTGACTGGCCAAGTGACCACATTTGTCCTTAATAGATTTTCTAGTAGTGGAGAGTGGACAGAACAGCCAGTATTCCCATAGGACACAGCCATCCACTAGTCAAGCATCACACCAAAACCAGAGTCAGACTGAAGTGGGAAAGTGTGAAGTTTAACCCTTTCCAGGAAGAAACTGGAGACTTGTTCTTGTTCCTTCTGCACTAAATGAACCTGGATGCAGAGCTCTGGGGTATCTTCTGTTTCTGGTTCCCAGCTACATTTTTTTGGATGATTAGTTTAATTCCCAGGAAGGTATGAACTATGAGTTGGGCAACAAAGAAGTTGCTGTTCTTTTGGTGGCAGTTAGAAAACTCAGGACAATTGATATGCAGACAAAACTGATTCTGAGAGACCTTAGCAATGTGGCCTCAGTAGTGGAGTGAGCTAGTGTCATCAGGGCCACACTGGTTGATCCGAGTGTCCTGTTCAGCACATGAGAAGAGAGAGCCAGTGTTTTGCTTATTCTGCCAATACTAAGCCTTGTGGAAAGAACCTTGGCAGCTGGTCATATGCACAATGAGAATGACTTCTCTGTTTCCTTTTGTAATGGTGGTGTAGCAAGAGTAGAACAAGGGGAAACAGGAGGCATAAGAGTAGAAGAAACAAATGGCTCCAGAGAAAAATTTCTGACATGGGTCCAGAATATGTACCTCTATCTAGAAAAGAGAATCTTCTCAAATATGTTTCTCTTCCTAACCCCTCTCCCTGAGCATCCTGTGTGTCTTAGACTCAGTAAAGTGTCAACAATTGCCTCAAAATTTATATATACATACATACATATACATATGTGTGTATGTGTTTATAGATATGAATATACACACAAATACACACGCATGCAAAGAAAAAGTTTTCCACATATAATGGGTTACATAGGATCAGGCAGTGGAAAAAACACTCCAGTCTGTATTAGGTTCTTCTGAAAATGGGCTTCCCTGATGTGCTTGTCTACGAAAGGTACTTCTTGAGACTATGCAGACAAGGTGGTTTGCAGGGATTATGAATTTAACTTTTTCTCAAATTGCTAGCCCTCAATAAATTTATTTTTCTGAATGCACAAATACTAATATCTAAACTATTAGCTTTATAATAGTGAACAATGAAATTTATAGTTGATAATACTCTTTGTTATTCATTTATCCTCCACTGTTTCACATAATACCAAAAGGAAAAAATAGAAGCTAATTCATCAAAATAGTAAGAATTTAAAAACAGCAAAAGATCTTTTTCTATAGACTGCCCCCTCTTAAATGCATCTGTACTGGCATTTCTATAAAGATTACATGATATAATATATTGTTAGAGTCTAGAGTCGAAGGACAAGACCAGACAACTGGTGTAAAACTGAATGCTTTGATTCCTCTGCCAAAAAGTCCTTATACTGGCTCACCAAGGTGAAACCCACCCAAGATCTTGAAGAAGATTATATAGGGAATGGATATAGGAAGTTCTAGCTTCCTCATGATTTTTAAATAATTGCCTACTGTCTAGAGGTACCTTCCCACTGCTCCCTTATGTTCTTCCCTGATAAGATAACTAGTTGGTCAGGTAGTTTGGGGTGAAGTTAATTGAAATAGGCTTAAGGAAACATAGTATGCGACTTATATCATGTGGCCTTTACAAAATAGCATCACTCCTTGTTCAGAAACCAGGCACCAACAATATGATAAGACTTTAAAAGATAAGACTTTGCTGAGTTAGTGAGTGAGAGTGAGAAAAGAGTGTGTGTGTGTGAGAAAGAGAAACAGACAGACATAGTTTTCCATTACTATTATAGTAATAAAACAGCACAATAATGGTCTCTTTCCTAAGGCAGATGATAGCACATTACCTGGGGGATTGGTTGCACTTATTACAAAATATTAGATATTAAGCATCTGTCATGGTAATTAGTTTTATGTAACATTCTTCTTGCTATTCTTTCTGGTTTGTTACTGGATCAATTTGACATACACTGCTTGCATCTTAAATTATTCCTAGTACGGATTATTTAGTTTTCACTTTTAGGATATGTATTGTGCTTTGAGCATTGGTACATAGATAACCACCACAACAAACATACAATAGATAATCAAGTCTCTAAAAAAGAAAATCTTTTTCACAGGAAAGTCTGTTTCAAAGCACACCTTTATTATTTTCTAATGAAAGCCAAACAATCTAAGATGCAGGCCTTTGAATCAAGATGACTGACTTTTTGTTCATGAACCTGAGAACTGATTGTTAAATGGTATTCAAGTCCAGCCCTCTTTCCAGCAAATATGTGAGAGCATATTTGAGAAGAATCTGAGAAGATTCAGAGTAAGAATTTATTAAATATATTACGCATAGTAAACCCATTTAACAATATATCTCACAGTTTAACCATAGTGGAAAACCTAAATGACATTTGTCAAAATAGGATATTTTCTACGTTACTTGCTTCAATTTTTTTTTTGGTCATTTTTATAGTAAAAAAAAATTAAACAGATTTGATTACATTAGTTTTCCACAGCATTAATACAAATGGTAAAAGAGAAAAAAAACTTTCACCAAGTTGCATGATAGATTCAGGTATTCTAAAGTTTTCCAGAAACAAGATCTTTTTTTAATTATTATTAAACTGATGGGTGACAGGAAAATTCTCTTTTCTTTCTATTCCTTTCACTCAGATGACCTTCACCCTTACCCCACTCAGCTTGACTACATTTACACAGACTTCTGGTAAATTCTAGCCTTTGACCTCTTTTTCCTTAGAGCAGTTGCTTTAGAAAACATGCCATTGTAATTCCTTTCTCTGTCCCTTTGAAATGTTAATGTTATTCCAGCCTCTTGCCTATCTTACAAGTCAGGGATGTCTTTTTTTCAAAAGCCTGGGAGCCAACCCTTTGAAATGTAATCATCAAGGAAGATAAACCCAGTGTGCTGGTCTCAGTGGGAGGGTAAGTGTCTGCCTTCAAGGAGTGAAGATAAGAGAGCAGTGATGGTCTTGTCAAGCAGGCCCAGTGCTTTAGACCACATGCATCATCCCAGTCCTGAGACATCCTTCTGTCTCATTGCAGAGAAACTGACTTCTATCGCCTACCCTTGGTGTCACAGCCTTGGCCTTGACTGTAGAAACCTAATCATCTTATCTTTCTCCTTCACACACCCCATGCAAATTTGCACTTGTCCAAATTCTAAGCATTTCTTTTCCTACAAATTTTCTACAGTCATATAAATACATATTTATACATACGAATGTCTACAAATCCATTCAAGTTCTATTGATCTCCTTTTCTACATGTATTATTAGACTCCAGTGTCAAAGGACGAGACCACACAACCGAAATAAAGTTTAATACTTTCATTGGTAGCCAAAATGACCCCAAACTGGCTGGACAGGCTCATTTCTAGAAGGAAATGAATCCTGCCCAAGGTCATGAGGAAGATTATATAGGAAAGGGATATAGGACGGTTCCAGCTTTCCAATAATCTTTAACATGATTGACTATTGTCTAGGGGTAGCTTTCTAATGCTCCCTTGTTCTTCCCTCATAGGCTATGTTGTATGACCAGGTACTTGGAGCAGTGTCTATGGAAATAAGCTTGTGAAGACCTACACCATGTGGTTCTTACAAAATGGCATCTCTCCTTGCTCAGAACCTGAGAAGAAATCTGCCATGTGGCCTGTACAAAATGGTGTTCCTTCTTGTTCAGAACCCAGGTCCCAAAAGTATAAATGTCCATCTTGTGATTATTTTGTTTTGTTTTTGTTTGTTTGTTTTTGGGTCACACCAGCAGCACTCAGGAGTTACTCCTGACTCTACATTCAGGCTGGCTCAGGGAACCATATGGGATTGCAGGGATTTGAACCACTGTCCTTATGCATGCAAGGCAAATGCCCTAAATCCATGCTATCCCTCTGGCCCCATCTTGTGATCTTTTATTTAGATTTACTTTTACACTAAAGGAAGAAAATTGGGGCCAGAAGATAGCATGGAGATAAGGCTTTTGCCTTGCATGCAGAAGGACGGTGCTTCGAATCCCGGCATCCCATATGGTCCTTCATGCCTGCCAGGGGCGATTTCTGAGTGAGCATAGAGCCAGGAGTAACCCCTGAGCGCTGCCGGGTGTGACCCAAAAACAAATAGAATTATCAGGTCTTTAAACATGCTATAATTTTCACATCATTAATCATTTAACAAACAATAATGCTTTCTCTAGTCAGATTAAAACTTTTGCAAGTTTCCTATGCTTGAATGAGAGAAGCCTGTTGTTGTTATGAAAGCTAATTATAGGTGCTATTTGGATAATTTGACTTTAATACCTATGAATTTTTCAATGTTATTTTATATTTTAATGCATTTTGGAAGAATAGGCTTCCCTAAGTTGTTCAGTAAAGACTTTCTCAAAAAATTTCCCTTTGGGATGTGAATTATTTTGTGCTGAGTTTATATGTAAGACCCTGTAGACCCAGAAGCAACACTGAACATTCCCTTAACTAGCAAATACGGAAACGTGGGGAAATAACCAGTCTAGCAATGAAACCTATCTGTATGGCAGGGCCAATAACCAGTACAAATGATCTTATATTAATCCTAGAAATCTCTCCTTGAAGAACTGACCTCTGTCATATTCCTTAGCTGAGGATATACACAATTTTTATTTTATTAATTTCATCTTGAGGTCACACGCAGCAGTGCTCAGAGCTTAGTCCTGGCTCTGCACTTAAAGAACACTCCTCACAGTGTTCAGGTAGACATGTTTTGTGTTGGGTGTTGAATACAAGGCCAGCTGTATAAAAGGCAAGACTTTGATCCACTTATTCTATCTTTTCAGCCAGATATGCCTTCAGAGGGCTTTTGTATAGAGTTAAAACTTTCATCATATAGATTCTCTTTTCATGTGTTATTTTGTCTCTCATTACTTTGATTGCTTAACCTATTTGAGAAGATCCTATTGGTGTAGGAAAATGTATCCTCTCCACTACTGTACTTTGAAGTTTTCATTACCATAAGCTTAATGCCTATTTATTTTCTATGTTAGAAAGACCCACCCAAATGATGAAGATGGTGCCAAAGTACTAGATTGAAGGAATCACGGCCCTATGTAGAACAAAAAGACTCAGTTAATCTAAAATCCTGTGTCTCATGTTTGTAGGAATCATTATTATAAAATTAATCCCAATTATTTTGACATAAAACCATTGTTTTTTTTACATATTAACAACTGAGATATGAATGGCATAATGCTAATTATTCATAACATGCATTCTTTAGATATTTACTATAGGAAAAAAGTACTTGAATATGGGGAGGGAGTAACAATTCTTCAGTGATCCCAATGTTTGAGGAGAAAGACTATCTGTTATTTAAAGTCTTCCAGCATGACAACCTGTAAGTAGAGTTGCTCAGAATCCAACAGTCATAGACACAACTAGTGTCCTTTGCAAACTACATTATGTTTCCTATTTAATGCTAGACAAGAGAACTTGTACAATAAAGTGTATGCTAGTGTTTCTCAGTCCCTTTCTGATTATGTTCTTCTCCAAACTTGTTTCCTTCCCATGGCCATTCTAGCCTACTGATTGACCCACCCTCCATTGTATTAATAGTCAAATTTCAAGAAATGTCAGGTATACTATTGTTTAAGTTAATTTGGTTGCAAACTTCTCATCTGTTTCGTGTGTCCTAATAGATGATGATTAAATTTCTTTTGTTAAATTATGGTGGACTATCTTCAAAGAAGATAATCTTACTTAAATATTTTTTATGAAAACGAGTATGTTAAACTTATACTGATATATGCAAGGAATTGGAAGAAGAAATTTCTCATTGTGACTATTCTGGAGACAATATGCAAGCATAATTTCATGTTGTCAACAAATTTTAATTCATTTTAAGGTATACTATCAAAAAGTAAATTGCACTGGAAAAATATTTACGGTTAAAATAGTTTTGGAAGAAAGATGATGCTCAGGGGATTACTCTGACTCTACATATAGTAGACATCTACCCTTTCTAGCTTTAGGGACCATATGAAATCCCAGGTATCACACTTATTTTTTTCACCTGCTCTACTATGGGTCTGTTAAACACTGATATCAATTGAGTTTTGCTATTGAATTTTTAACAAAATTATTAATTGAGGAAGTTTTTGCCATTAGACATGTTCTTCTATATTTTTGTGAAGAAATATGAAAAATCATGATTAGGATGCAATAGTATTAAGATGAAGGAATAAGCTATAAGTTTCTTATACTTAATTTTGTTGGACACGGTGTGTATGTGTGAAGGGTGCCCAAGAACCATTTGTATGTGATCATATTTATTATAAAATGTGTATTTATTTTAATCTGATCTTTCATTTTTTGCTCTTGTGTCAGATAACTTTTTTCAAAAAATTTGAAAATATTTGAAATTAGGCTTAAAACCTAAGTGAAGATGGAATGAAAAAACATGTTAATAGAAAAGCCTTTTAAATAAAACTATGATATATTTAGCAGTGTCATTAAATATGAAAAAATGGTAATAAATATATATTTTTCTATACCTCTTTCTTCACATATTAAAATGTATATTTTTTAGTGTTACAGCTCTTTTTTTTTTGTTACAGCTCTTTTAGAATTTGTTCAGCAGGCCTTCTGGTCTCCACTGGAAGGCCCCCCCCAAAAAAAATTAAAAAAAATAAAATGTATATTTTTATTTTCCCTACATTCCCATAATGTCCAGAGCTTACTCCTGGCTTACTCAGAGATTACTCTTGCTGGTGCTCAGGGAAACATTTGGTGCTGAAGACTGAACTCAGGTCTGTCATATGCAAGGCAATAACTTTACTCACTGTACTCCATGAATGTAGTCTCTTAATCAATACGACCTCTATAATTTTAGTATTATATGTAACTATTCCCACAGAGTTAAGATCTCTTCAGGAAGAATTGATATGTAAATATTTAAAACCACAAAATGACATCTACTCCTGTCACCACTGATCCATCTTTTATTATTTTATTATTTATTATTATAATCTTAGTTTATATTCTTTCCTGTCATCTTCTTTTTTGCAATCTGGTGTCAATGGTAATTTAGGAATCCCATTTTGGTATGTTGCATCCCTTCTGTAAAAACCCAAAGTTTGGTTTAAAATTTACTGTAAATTATCTTTGCTGTGAACCTAAATGAAGCCATGACAGGCTGCAGTTCTAAAGTATGAAGACCAGATCTGAGAAGAATAGCCAGTTCTTGGAAACAGTCCTTACTAGGTTATTCAAGGAACTGGCCTCCTGGTTAGATATTAGAGGCTAAACAGCAGTAGCAGATAGTCAGATGACACTACACCCTGGATCTGGAGATGCCTGATCACCCCTCACTGAACATACAACCCCCTATAACTGTTTGTCTGATGCTACATTTCAACTACAACCAATCTTAGACCAACCTTGTATTAAGAACCAATAATTTTAAAAAGATCAATACTCAGAAGCAGGGATCCCTGAGTAAACTGGGCCCTTGGTACCCTGTAAAATTGCCATGTAAGCCATTCTCAGGGCCCTCATTTCTTAGGAGATGTTGGAACCGAGCATGCTGGAATAATCTCCCTTGCATTTACATTACTACCTGTCTCCTGGGTGGTCTTTTGGTGGCAGATCTTGAGTTTCTGACCTGACTTGTTAGGTTTCAGACCTCCTCTTGTTATTCTTCTCTATACAACAGTTAAGTGAGATCCTTCAGCATTTATTCTTTTCTCTAACTGAATTCACTTAACATAGCATCTTCTGTCACATCCAAGTTGCAGAAAATATTTCTGTTCAGAATTTAGGTATTTTATTTCACTGTAGTTTCTTCACAAGTATTGTCTATAATAAAAACAGACGCCCCAAAGACTGCTATTTTATCTAGGAACTTTCAGATTTCAAACATCAAATATCACCTATTTTCCTCAATTACGTTATGTGACCTATATTTTCCCCTTGATGTTGTCTCTGACTCCATCATTGGGAGACTTTGGTCTCTGACTATAAATAGATGTATTATTCATTGCTTCCTAGCATTTGGAACTTGTTTCATTTTTTTTCTGTCTTTGGATTTGCTCTCCTCTCTGAATTAAGAATCTTCAACTATTTCAGAGAATACTTCGTATCTTAAGGCTCAAATTCTTTTAAATTTTAGTTTCCATAAAATTTCAGATGATGTATTTCTAGACCAACAGCTGAATTGTCCAGTCAGAAACTCATATTAAAAATGTCTCCAAGGTTTCAAACTATGACAATTTTTATGTATAATAGAATTATACATAATGTGATTTTGATATTGCCTTTTAGAGATACATGTGCTGAACTTGATCCATGTTTCAGTGCAGCTAGAACTCAAAGTCAGTTACATAAGTATGCTCTGCTCAGAGTAAATAAAGAAATCAAGTATTTGTATTTACCATTCACTACTCTAATCAGTAAATTGTTTTTCTTATTAGATTACATTATTAACTAAAAATGAGAATATGTGAATCAGATGACAGAATTGATAGGAAATTTAAAAGATTGAGAAAGTTTCTAATAAAACTAACATTTTAGTAGAGGGCATTTAAATTTGGGAAATTGGGTACATTTAATAGTTTTGATATTAGCTACATTGTAGAAATATCTATTTTGATTTATGTTATCCATCTATTATTGTTATTTCCATGTTTAAAACTAGTTAATAACATAGATCACTGCTATTAACTATGTTTTTAATAAAAATAAAGTGCACATAGAGATAAACTAAATAAATATATCTTGTGAAACTTACCATAGTTAACTTGCTTCATGAGAAAAATTTCTATCTCTGTAACTTATAAAAATAAATCAGAATTTCTTAGGACTGGGAACTTTAGATAGGAACTTTTTTTTTTTTTTTTTTTTTTTTGGTTTTTGGGTCACACCTGGCAGCACTCAGGGATTGCTCCTGTCTCTAAGCTCAGAAATTACTCCTTGCAGGCTCAGGGAACCATATGGGATGCCTGGATTTGAACCACTGTCCTTCTGCATGCAAGGCAAATGCTCTACCTCCATGATATCTCTCTGGCCCTTGATTGGAATATTTTAAAGAAATTTTCATGATAGAAATATTTTAAAGAATTTTTCATTATAGGAACATTTTAATGTATTTTTCATTACACAACCACCAATAAGACTCATGCATGACTCTTGGCTATAAATTAAACTTTCAATTTTTCAGAAGCTATTTTTTCACCTTGTTTTTGCTAACAAAAATCATTAACATTTCTCTCATAATTACATCATAAAATGAAAAAGGTTGTGTGGAGCAGTGAATGAATAAGAGTCAGCAGGAAACAATGGAATAATATGTCTTTTTCACTTCATTGAAATTTTCAAATTCTAGAATTGATTTCACATTTTAAAGTTCACCTGAAATCAAGCAGAACCAAAACAATTTACAAATATAGAAGCCTGAATATTTGAAAGAAAGACATATTTGCTTCTTATGGGTGGTTATCCATCCAGTTATTTCAGTATATGAATAAAACCTATTTACATTAGCTTACAAGTGCTCTTGATTTTATATAAAACCCTTATTTTCCCTGAAACATTTTTAATGACTGTGTTTTTTTATGGCATGTATATAAGTTAATAGAAATAAAGACAAAACACTGTATTATGAATAGATAAAGATTTGGTGCACTGAAACTACAGACTGTGCCATGCACAGTGATTGATCATTTTTTATCTAGGAGAACAGCCAAGATCTTTTATGAAAATTCAGTCAGAATCTACAGCTATTTTTTTACTGTATTTTTAAGGTTTTTTATATTGACAAAGACTAGTCAAGTAAACGTTTACATCTCAAACCAATTTAAAATATTTTCTTTTCCTTGGTACAAATTAGACCAGGTTTCCCAGTAGTATAAGGCCAAACAAGGTGTTTTCTCAGAGCCTCCATCTTTCCTTTGGGCTGACTCAACTAAGGCTGTGGATGGGAAAGAAAATAACCTTTCTCAGTTGGTAGCTATTACTGAGTAAAATTCTCTCTCCTGGTGCAGTAGAAATGCCCTTTATCATGGCTCTCCTCTCCAGTCTCTTAGGCTAAGAAAACGTAATTCTCAACTATTCTAGTCTTGGACCCACTTAGAACAAGGAATATTATTTTACCTGTGCCATGTAAAAATACATATAGACTTTTAGGCTTTCCTTATCCCTTGGTCACAACTTATGTGTCACAGCATATGCCACTCTCTTAATTAGTGGCTCACTAGAATGTAACTGAAGGTGTTTGAAAGTGCTTGTTTTAGTTGATGAAATCAACTTTTAAAAAAATCCCTCATAGAAGAGAACAGAGACATTGACATTTCAAAAATTCTATTTCTCCAAAGCCCTACTTCAATGTCTTCCTTTTCTCAATTCCTCTTGTCTCTGAGAGTATGAGGAAAGACAGCTGAAATGACATATTTCCTTAAATCCTTCCAAATTGTAGCTGAACTACTATGAATTTTGTGTAACTACTTTTTGAAAATTCTAAACTATGTATTATGAACTTATATGGATATCCAGGTCTAGGGCAGAGTGATAGTACAGCGTGTAAGGTGCTGGCCTTGCATATAGCTGACCTGGGTCAGATCCCTGGCATCTTATATGATCCCCTCATCCCACCTTTTATGTTCATTGAGCTCAGAGCTAAGAGTAACCACTGAGAACTGCCAAGTGTGCCCTTCACCCCAAAATGAATGTCCAGGTCGGGTGATAACAATGATAAAATTAGTAGTTGGCTGACACAATAATGCAGTAGGTGGGGCACCTTGCCTTGCATACAAACAACTCAGGTTTGTTTTTGTTGGTGTTGTTGCTGTTTGGTTTTTGAGCCACAACCAGAAGTGCTCAAGGGTTATTTCTGGCTGTGCACTCAGAAATAGCTCCTAAGAGGCTCAAGGGACCATCTGAAATGTCGGAAATCAACCCTGGGTCAGCTACATGCAAGGCAAAAACAAAGCAAAACAAAACAAAACAAAACAAAACTGCTGTTCTATTGCTCCAGACCCAAGCAAACCAGGTTTGATCCCCAGAACCACATGTGCTCCTGAGTCCTGCTGGGGAGTGACCTGAGTGCTGAGCCAGGACAAAGTCCTGAGCACAGCTGGATGTAGCCAAACAAAATTATTGGCATTATTGCAATTGGACTATGAGCTCTTCATAGTGACTATCCCAATACAATTGTTTGCAACTTTTTGAGAATGGAACATATGCTATTATTCCAATAGTCATGAAAGCATTTGATAAAAATTTAGCATTCAAAACATTATAATAACTTCAGCATAATAGATACCTTCCTAATGGACATGTATGAAAACCCTTCAGTTAGTATCATACATAATGGAAATAAAAAAGATTTCTTTTTAAGATCAAGTAAAAGAAAAGGATGCTTGGCTTTCCACTTTTATCTGATGTTGTGCTACAGGCTGAAACAAGGGTAAACAAGAGACAATAATAGAAGTCATTGGGACTAAAAAACAGACAGCTCAGCCTATCAAAAGATGAACATCATTTTGTATAGAAAATATTAATGACTTTTTCTAAGAATCTATTGCAGCTAAGACATGTATTCACAGATTCTTTTGTGTATAAAAACAATACCTACAGAATGTTTTCTAGTAAGAGAGAAAAACATAAAATTTGTATTAACATATTATACTCATAGCATCAAAATTACAGAAGAGCATATGGTTAGTAAAGTTAATTTGTTAATTGAAAAATAGGAGGAATGATCTCTGTCATGCCATTTAATAATCATGGTTTGGAAAATTCATGCTCTTCTTACCAAAGTAGTCTCAAATTTGATCTATAGATCCCAGTGCATACCATACAAAATACAAAGTAATTATAAGGAACTTGAGAAGACAATCCTGAAGTTAGTGTAAAAAATCAGCCATTCAAATGACCAAAACACTTCTAAACATGAGGGAAAAAAAAAACCTAATGACTAATTTCAAAACATAAAATAATCTGAGAAAGATCCTAAATCCAGCATTACTGGGTGTAGCCAAAAAGCAAATATAAAGAATTAGTGAGGAGTCTTTAAAAAAAATTGGTCAGTATAATTAGCAAATCAAGGTAATAAAATAAAGTGGTAGTGAACATAAATTACCAAAAACAGTAAGCGTGCTTAGAGATCCTGTAAATAGAGAATAGACAAATACTTTGGACAACACTATTCCCATAAATTTGGTAACTAAGCTAAAATAAATTCCTTGAATAATACATTTTGTTGCAACTCACACAATAAATGCAATTCAATTTGAATGTTATATAAATACTAAAATCTGAATAAATAATTATCTCAAATAAAATGTAATATCAACTACTGAAAAATTGACAAAATTTTGTTGAACATTTGAGGATATTGTGTCACTTCTCTACAATCCTGTTCAAAGGGTTCAGCATAGAAAATGCTTCTCAATCTATAAGGCCAATTTATTCTAGTACAAAATCAGATGAAAATATCTCAAGTGCAATCTAGTGAATTTATGCATGGATGTTAAAAAATTTTCCATAAAAATTATCAGTAAATTGCAAAGGTATATTATATATACTCATGTATCATGATTAAGTAGGATTGATAGCATTTATACCTGTAAGTCTAAATCTTCATTCAAGATCAATTTATATATCACAGTGATATATGAAAAAGGTCACAAAACCACATGCATTGATATGAGTCTTTGCAAAATTTAATTACTATTCATGACAAAAAATTAGTAAAAAAGAGAGAGATGGAGCTGGAGAGATAGCACAGTGGGTGCAGCATTTGACTTGCATGTGGCTGACCCAAGATCTACTTGGATGGACTCTAGAGTGATCCTGCCAGGAGTGACTTCTGAGTGCAGATTCAAGAGTTACCCTGTGTGCCATCAGGTGTGGCCCAGAAACAAACAAGTAAGTAAATAAATAAGAAATAGAAGGAAACATTTTTATCTTGATAACTATCTACAAGAATCCTAAACTAGTATCAGACTTAGTGGTGGGAAATATTAAAGTTTTCCACTAAAATTATATATCTGGTAAAGTTACCCACTAGTCTCTATAATTTTTTCAACATTGTACTAGAAGTTTTAGATAATTAAACAAACTGAATAAATAAAATACGACTATAGAAACCTAGAAAGAAGAAATAGATATATGATCATATATATACATATATATGTATTATAGTTTAGGAAGAGGAGAGTTGGTAAGGATCCTTGTGGCACTGTTGAAGGCAGCGAGATCTCCAGTGATGGGTGTTAGACTGTATTCATGGAATGTCTAGTTAACAATATTGTAAATCTCAATCTCAAATCTTAAGACAAAGAAAAGAGAATTGAAAACTAATCTAAAGATTGGTAAAAAAAAATATTTCAAAAGCTACATTAAATATAGATGGTTACCTAAAAATATAAAAAGAAATTTTAAAAACTCATCTAAAGCCAGACAAAACAGTTCTTAGCAGAAAGATACAGAGATAGCAAATAAGCCAATTAAGATGCACAATAGTTGACTTAGGAGAATGAAAGTTAAACAAGATATTAGTAAATACCTATGAAGAAAGTCCAAATCTAGAACACACACCACAGCAAAAGGCTGAGGAAAAGTGGGAGAAAACAGCAACTTCAGGACATTTCTCATAGGAATCCAAAAGTATTTACTTTGGTAGAAAACTAGCAATTTCTTTCAAAAATGAATCATTGCAATATGGGAGCTTATTAAAAACAAAGATAAAACATTATACATGGATACTATAGCATCTTTACTGAGACTTTTCCAAACTTAAAAGCAACCAAGATACCTTTTAGTGGTGAATGAATAAACTGGGGCTTTCCACAATGGAATTCCACAGTCTTAGTGGTGCAGTGGTAAGGCGTCTGCTTTGCCTAGACTAGCCTAGGAAAGACTGTGGTTCGATCCCCTGGAGTCTCATACAGTCCTCCAAGCCAGTAGCGATTTCTGAGTACATAGTCAGAGTCATAGTCCAAAAACCGAGAGAGAAAAAAAAGAGAGAGTAAAGAAAGAAAGGAAAGTAGTAACCCTAGAGCCACAGAAAGTAGGGAAGAAACTTAAAAACATATATTACTAAGTGAACCTGAAAAGTCTATACAACTAGTGATTTTATATAGGAATGGCAAAATTTTACTGACATGATAAGTCTTTGTAAGGACCTGGGGAAGTCAAGGCATGCAGAGGTAGAACACTTTTACTATGTTAAGGCAGTAAAATTGATGTGTCTGAAACCATATTGCTGGATAGATGCCTTCATGTCTTTATCCAAAAAGCACCACATGTATAATACCAAGAACAAACACTGATGTAACCTACAGAATTTAATTATGATGAATCAATGAAGATACACATACTGTATCAAGGTGCACTGGGATGGGGGCAATGTGATTATAGAGAGGGTCTGCATTTATCAGGCTAACAAGTGTGTATGGGATATATGCTTTCCCCTCAACTTTGCCCGGCATCTTCAAATGCTCAAAAGAGGATAGTCTTAATAAATGAAAGAAAGAAAGAAAGAAAGAAAGAAAGAAAGAAAGAAAGAAAGAAAGAAAGAAAGAAAGAAAGAAAGAAAGAAAGAAATAAAGAGAAAGAAGAAAGAAAGAAAGAGAAGAAAAGAAAGAAAGAAAGAAAGAAAGAAAGAAAGAAAGAGAAGAAACGAAGAAAGAAAGAAAGAAAGAAAGAGAAGAAAGAAAGAAAGAAAGATAGAAAGAAAGAAAGAAAAAAGAAAAAGAAAAAGAAGAAAGGGGGCCGGAGAGATAGCATGGAGGTAAGGCGTTTGCCTTTCATGCAGAAGGTCATCGGTTCGAATCCCGGCGTCCCATATGGTCCCCCGTGCCTGCCAGGAGCAATTTCTGAGCATGGAGCCAGGAATAACCCCTGAGCACTGCCGGGTGTGACCCCCCCAAAAAAAAAAAAAAAAAAACAAGAAAAAAAGAAAGAAAGAAAGAAAGAAAGAAAGAAAGAAAGAAAAGAAAGAAAGAAAGAGAGAAAGAAAGAAAGAAAGAAAAGAAGAAAGAAAGAAAGAAAAAAGAAAGAAAAAGAAAGATAAGAAAGAAAAGAAAGAAAGAAAGAAAGAAAGAAAGAAAGAAAGAAAGAAAGAAAGAAAGGAATATATCTTTCTAGTCATAAAAATCTAAGAATGATTGAAAGGCTGTGTGAATCTGTTTCCTCAATCTCTGGCATGAGGTCTTGGGACACACATATGACTTAAATAAAATAGTTTTTGTTTAATGGCAAATATTTAGGTATTGTTGGATATCTTGCCCAATGTGCCATGAGGATAAGACTGACTAATTCCTAAGGTTGAAACTCTAGGAGTATAAAGTTTATTGAATGTCTGTACATACTGCTGTGGAAAAAATAAAGATAATAGTGAAGTTACATATCAGAATATCTGACTGGACAAACCATTCTTGGGTCTCACAGCAGTTACCTCAATGCTAAATTCTAATAGTATGCTTTATAGGCAAGATTATACTCCTCTAGTCATATCAAATTGCAGTTATTTAGATCAAGTAGCAACTTTATGAATTATACCTACCTTTCTAAAACCCATATTTAAGCAATGCAAAATTGGTGTAGGGGAAATGTAAATTAAACTTTGCTTCTGATATTTTTGGCAAACAAGAAAGTAAATAGCATTTATTGTTTTTTTTTTTCTATTTCAGTATTTTTTTAATGCATAATTTTTTTTAATTTAAACACCTTGATTACATACATGATTGTGTTTGGGTTTCAGTCATAAAAGGAACACCACCCATCACCAGTGCAACATTCCCATCACCCAAGTCCCAAATCTCCCTCCTCCCCACCCAACCCCCGCCTGTACCCTAAACAGGCTCTACATTTCCCTCATACATTCTCAATATTAGGACAGTTCAAAATGTAGTTATTTCTCTAACTAAACTCATCACTCTTTGTGGTGAGCTTCCTGAGGTGAGCTGGAACTTCCAGCTCTTTTCTCTTTTGTGTCTGAAAATTATTATTACAAGGGTGTCTTTCATTTTTCTTAAAACCCATAGATGAGTGAGACCATTCTGCGTTTTTCTCTCTCTCTCTGACTTATTTCACTCAGCATAATAGATTCCATGTACATCCATGTATAGGAAAATTTCATGACTTCATCTCTCCTGACAGCTGCATAATATTCCATTGTGTATATGTACCACAGTTTCTTTAGCCAGTCGTCTGTTGAAGGGCATCTTGGTTGTTTCCAGAGTCTTGCTATGGTAAATAGAGCTGCAATGAATATAGGTGTAAGGAAGGGGTTTTTGTATTGTATTTTTGTGTTCCTAGGGTATATTCCTAGGAGTGGTATAGCTGGATCGTATGGGAGCTCGATTTCCAGTTTTTGGAGGAATATCCATATCGCTTTCCATAAAGGTTGAACTAGACAGCATTCCCACCAGCAGTGGATAAGAGTTCCTTTCTCTCCACATCCCCGCCAACACTGTTTATTCTCATTCTTTGTGATGTGTGCCATTCTCTGGGGTGTGAGGTGGTATCTCATCGTTGTTTTGATTTGCATCTCCCTGATGATTAGTGATGTGGAACATTTTTTCATGTGTCTTTTGGCCATGCGTATTTCTTCTTTGTCAAAGTGTCTGTTCATTTCTTCTCCCCATTTTTTGATGGGGTTAGATGTTTTTTTCTTGTAAAGTTCTGTCAGTGCCTTGTATATTTTGGAGATTAGCCCCTTATCTGATGGGTATTGGGTGAATAGTTTCTCCCACTCAGTGGGTGGCTCTTGTATCCTGGGCACTATTTCCTTTGAGGTGCAGAAGCTTCTCAGCTTAATATATTCCCATCTGTTAATCTCTGCTTTCACTTGCTTGGAGAGTGCAGTTTCCTCCTTGAAGATGCCTGTAATGTCCTGTAGTGTTTTGCCTATGTGCTGTTCATATATCTTATGGTTTTGGGGCTGATATCGAGGTCTTTAATCCATTTGGATTTTACCTTTGTACATGGTGTTAGCTGGGGGTCTAAGTTTAATTTTTTGCAAGTGGCTATCCAATTGTGCCAACACCACTTGTTGAAGAGGCTTTCCCTGCTCCATTTAGGATTTCCTGCTCCTTTATCAAAAATTAGATGGTTGTATCTCTGGGGAACATTTTCTGAGTATTCAAGCCTATTCCACTGATCTGAGGACCTATCCTTATTCCAATACCATGCTGTTTTGATAACTGTTGCTTTGTAGTACAGTTTAAAGTTGGGAAAAGTAATTCCTCCCATATTCTTTTTCCCAATGATTGCTTTAGCTATTCGAGGGTGTTTATTGTTCCAAATGAATTTCAAAAGTGTCTGATCCACTTCTTTGAAGAATGTCATGGGTATCTTTAGAGGGATGGCATTAAATCTGTATAATGCCTTGGGGAGTATTGCCATTTTGATGATGTTAATCCTGCCAATCCATGAGCAGGGTATGTGTTTCCATTTCCGTGTGTCCTCTCTTATTTCTTGGAGCAGAGTTTTATAGTTTTCTTTGTATAGGTCCTTCACATATTTAGTCAAGTTGATTCCAAGATATTTGAGTTTGTGTGGTACTATTGTGAATGGGGTTGTTTTCTTAATGTCCATTTCATCCTTATTACTATTGGTATATAGAAAGGCCATTGATTTTTGTGTGTTAATTTTGTAGCCTGCCACCTTGCTATATGAGTCTATTGTTTCTAGAAGCTTTTTGATAGAGTCTTTAGGGTTTTCTAAGTAGAGTATCATGTCATCTGCAAACAGTGAGAGCTTGACTTCTTCCTTTCCTATCTGGATTCCCTTGATATCCTTTTCTTGCCTAATCGCTATAGCAAGTACTTCCAGTGCTATGTTGAATAGGAGTGGTGAGAGAGGACAGCCTTGTCTTGTGCCAGAATTTAGAGGGAAGGCTTTCAGTTTTTCTCCATTGAGGATAATATTTGCCACTGGCTTGTGGTAGATGGCCTTCACTATATTGAGAAAGGTTCCCTCCATTCCCATCTTGCTGAGAGTTTTGATCAAGAATGGGTGTTGGACCTTATCAAATGCTTTCTCTGCATCTATTGATATGATCATGTGGTTTTTATTTTTCTTGTTATTGATGTTGTGTATTATGTTGATAGATTTACGGATGTTAAACCAGCCTTGCATTCCTGGGATGAAACCTACTTGATCGTAGTGGATGATCTTCTTAACGAGGCATTGAATCCTATTTGCCAGGATTTTGTTGAGGATCTTTGCATCTGCATTCATCAGTGATATTGGTCTGTAATTTTCTTTTTTGGTAGCGTCTCTGTCTGGTTTAGGTATCAAGGTGATGTTGGCTTCATAAAAGCTATTTGGAAGTGTTTCTGTTTGTTCAATTTCATGAAAGAGTCTTGCCAAGATTGGCAGTAGTTCCTCTTGGAAAGTTTGATAGAATTCATTAGTGAATCCATCTGGACCTGGGGTTTTGTTTTTCGGCAGACATTTGATTACTGTTTTAATTTCATCAATGGTGATGGGGGTGTTTAGATATGCTACATCCTCTTCCTTCAACCGTGGAAGATTATAAGAGTCCAAGAATTTATCCATTTCTTCCAGGTTCTCATTTTTAGTGGCGTAGAGTTTTTCAAAGTAGTTTCTGATTACCCTTTGAATCTCTGTCATATCAGTAGTGATCTCTCCTTTTTCATTCCTGATACGAGTTATCAAGTTTCTCTCTCTCTCTTTCTTTGTTAGGTTTGCCAGTGGTCTATCAATCTTGTTTATTTTTTCAAAGAACCAACTTCTGCTTTCGTTGATCTTTCGAATTGTTTTTTGAGTTTCCACTTCGTTGATTTCTGCTCTCAGCTTTGTTATTTCCTTCTGTCTTCCTATTCTTGGGTCCTTTTGTTGAGCTTTTTCTAGTTCTATTAGCTGTGTCATTAAGCTACTCAGGTAAGCTCCTTCTTCCTTCCTGATGTGTGCTTGCAAAGCTATAAATTTTCCTCTCAGTACTGCTTTTGCTGTGTCCCATAAGTTCTGAGAGTTTGTGTCTTTATTGTCATTTGTTTCCAGGAACCATTTTAATTCCTCCTTGATTTCATCTCGGACCCACTGGTTATTGAGCATGAGGCTGTTTAACTTCCAGGTGTTAAAGTGTTTCTTCTGAGTCCCTTTGGAGTTCACAAATAATTTCAGAGCCTTGTGGTCAGCGAAGGTAGTCTGCAAAATTTCTATCCTCTTGATCTTCTGGAGGTATGTTTTATGTGCCAGCATGTAGTCTATCCTGGAGAATGTCCCATGTACATTGGAGAAGAATGTGTATCCAGGTTTCTGGGGATGGAGTGTCCTATATATATCCACTAGGCCTCTTTCTTCCATTTCTCTCCTCAGGTCTAGTATATTCTTGTTGGGTTTCAGTCTGGTTGACCTGTCCAGTGTTGACAAAGCCGTGTTAAGGTCCCCCACAATTATTGTGTTGTTGTTGATATTATTTTTCAGATTTGTCAACAGTTGTATTAAATATTTTGCTGGCCCCTCATTCGGTGCATATATGTTTAGGAGAGTGAATTCTTCCTGCTCTACGTACCCCTTGATTAATATAAAATGTCCGTCTTTGTCCCTTACAACCTTCCTGAGTATAAAGTTTGCATTATCTGATATTAGTATGGCCACTCCAGCTTTTTTATGGGTGTTGTTTGCTTGGATAACTTTTCTCCAGCCTTTTATTTTGAGTCTATGTTTGTTCTGACTATTCAGGTGCGTTTCTTGTAGGCAGCAGAAGGTTGGATTGAGTTTTTTGATCCATTTAGCCACTCTGTGTCTCTTAACTGGTGCATTTAGTCCATTGACGTTGAGAGAAAGAATTGTCCTGGGATTTAACGCCATCTTTATTTCAAAATTTGGTGTGTCTTTTGGGTAGTCTTGTCTTAGATTAGGTCTTTCAGTTTTTCTCTTAAGACTGGTTTTGTGTCTGTGAAGTTTCTGAGCTGTTTTTTGTCTGTGAAACCATGTATTCTTCCATCAAACCGGAAAGTGAGTTTTGCTGGGTATAGTATTCTGGGTGAAGCATTCATTTCATTCAGTCTTGTCACAATATCCCACCACTGCTTTCTGGCATTGAGCGTTTCTGGTGACAGGTCTGCTGTAATTCTCAGGGAAGCTTGCTTGAACATGATTTCCCCTTTTGATCTTGCTGTTTTCAGAATTCTGTCTCTATCTGTGGGATTTGTCATTGTGACTAGGATGTGTCTTGGGGTGGTTTTTCTGGGGTCTCTTTTGGTTGGTACTCTTCGGGCATGCAGGATTTGATCACATATATTTTTTAGCTCTGGAAGTTTCTCTTTAATGATGTTCTTGACCATTGATTCTTCCTGGAAATTTTCTTCCTGGGTCTCTGGGACTCCAATGATTCTTAAGTTGTTTCTGTTGATCTTATCATAGACTTCTATTTTCGTCTGTTCCCATTCTTTGACTAATTTTTCCATTGTCTGCTCATTTGCTTTAAGTTTTTTGTCCAATCTCTCCTGCTGTATGGAATTGTTATGTATCTCATCTTCCACAGCACCAAGTCTATTCTCAGCTTCTGATACCCTGTCCCAGAGCTTATCCATTTTGTCATTCACTTCGTTTACTGACTTTTTCAGTCCTGTTAGTTGACATGTTATTTCAGTTTGGAGTTTTGTCATTTCTGCCTTCATATTTTCTTGGTTCTTATTAGTGTTCTGTTCAACTCGATCCATGGTTTCTTGGAGTCTGTTGAGCACCTTCCATATTGCTAGTCTAAAGTCCTTATCTGAGAGGTTGATTAGTTGTTCAGTCATTATCTGGTCCTCAGAATTGTCATCTTCATTCTCTATGTCTGATGCTGGCCTGCGTTGTTTCCCCATTGTCACACTTGTATTGTGGGTTTTTCTACGTGTTGTGGTGGTATTCATTGTCTATATGATGTAGGCAGCACACTCCTCTGGCTCCTCCCTTTCTGGATGGGCTGACTTGCCTCTAAGGGAGGGGAGTCCTCCGTGGATGAAGCCTCACACTGGGTCAAATCTTAGGCCCGAGCATGCAACAGAGAAGACAGTCCAGAGAGAAATGTTTGCTTCTGTGATATAGCGCCGTTCTTAGTGTGATTTTTCCTTCTTGTTGCAATGGAGTTCTTTCCTTAGAAAGAGTGCAGGGCCGCGTAGCGAAGCGGAGCGGCCGTGCTCCTCTGAGCCTCTTTTTGCCCCACTCACAAGAGTTTCACGCAAGAGGACAGTAGACAGACATAGACAGGTCACACTCACAGTCTTTCACAGCTGAGCCCCACTGGGTCGGTGTACTTTCGCGGATTTTCCCCGCCTGGTGTCACACACAGGGAGCCAGCTTTTGCAAAGGTTAGCCGGTTTTTATGCTCTGAAGTCCCTCCCTGAAAATGGCGTCTGGGCGAGCGAGGTTTCTGGAGGCTCTTTTTGCCCCACTCGCAAGAGTTTCACGCAAGAGGACAGTAGACAGACATAGACAGGTCACACTCACAGTCTTTCACAGCTGAGCCCCACTGGGCCGGTGTACTTTCGCGGATTTTCCCCGCCTGGTGTCACACACAGGGAGCCAGCTTTTGCAAAGGTTAGCCGGTTTTTATGCTCTCGCATTTATTGTTTTTAATTACTTATTAATAGTTCAACAGGTATTCTGCTTTCCTTGCTTGCATACCGTTGACCTGGATTTGATCCTTGGCATCATCCCATATGGAAACCTGAGCCTTTCAAGAGTGATCCTTGTGCACAGAGTCAGGAGAGAGTGGTACCACTAGGTAAAGCCCAGAACCTCCCAAATGATGGTTTGTTCAGTACCAGGGAGAATGCTCAAAGGACTGGAGTACATGCTTTGAATATAGGAACCCTGGATCTAATCCCAGCACCACATAGTCCTATGAGCACTGTGCCAAGAAAAAAACCAAAGAAGCAATATGCATGGTAGAAAATATAACACTTTTAATGGACATGTCTATATACTAGTTTAGGCATGTATTTCCTCTTATTACTCAACAATATCTGTGTAGAAATTCAACATGTTGGGCCCGGAGAGATAGCACAGCGGCGTTTGCCTTGCAAGCAGCCGATTCAGGACCAAAGGTGGTTGGTTCAAATCCCGGTGTCCCATATGGTCCCCCGTGCCTGTCAGGAGCTATTTCTGAGCAGACAGCCAGGAGTAACCCTTGAGCATCGCTGGGTGTGGCCCAAACACACACGAAAAAAAAAAAAAGAAAGAAATTCAACATGTCATAGAGCAGATATATGCTAATATTATATTTTTTTCTATAGTAATTTCAGTTGGAGTTTAGGTAGAACAATTTGCATTCTAAGAGAGTGGATTTTAGTTGCTGTTTTTATTTTATTTTTTTGTGCAATACCCCAGGGATATTTATTTGAATATGTTTGCCTGTGGTCATCATCTATCAAGATGTGAACTAGGCAATCATGGAGGCCGGTCCATAGAGCCCCACGTTTTTGGTGTCATGGTAACTGGCTTTTCAGAGTGCAGATCCATTGGGCACAGTAGTCATCCATTTGACAAACAAGCTCTCTGATAAATAGAGATCAAGTTCAAGGCTCATCTATGCTATGAAATTCTGGAGCAACTGGCAATCACAAATTCTGAGAAATAAATTCTGTCTCCTTGGCTCTGTCTCCATGTAAACATCTCCTAGCAGGTGAATCAACAGAGAGAAAACATATTATTCATTACTTAGATATTCTGTTGATTCACAGTCCCAAGAGAGATAGATTGGTGGCTGAAAGTGACAGACACATTTGAGGTTTTCTAAAATCCTGAAGTTGGACTTTTCTCATTATAGTAGCTGTGTGTACTACAGATGGTTATACAAAAATCAAATAGAGTCCTGAGTAGAGACATATTGGGATTTATGTTCACAACTTACCTGATGCAGTTTTTCAGGAGCTGCTTAAATTGAAAGCTACTCTCTCCTTGAAGAGTGGCTGTTATGACTGTGTCACTAGGGGATATCAGAAAATTCCTAGGGTGGGGCACAGTAGTCATATCACTATGATGTCAGAGAGACATTTGAGTCAAGGGAATAGTTAACCCAGCCAACTAGTGGAAGTAGCATATCTGAGAGTGTGTGTAAAGTTTTTGTCTGCTGGTGCAGACAGTCAAGTACAATCGTTCCTCTCATTTCTATTTAATTCTGAGGCCTTTTCTAATTCTCAGACGTGAGACTCTGGATGGTGAAGATATGATTACATAGAATTGGCAATGAGCAAGTTCAGTTTGAGATAAGAGGGAAAAGGTACAATTAGGTAAATAGTTGTTTCAAGAATTTGGGGGTGTGTTTGCATATTAACTATCTGAGTCCACAGTTAATGGCCTTATTTTGGATAAGACAAATGAACATGAGTTTTCAGAATTGTAGACAAAAGAACAAATTGAGGGGGCTGAGAAATAGCACAGTGGTTACAGTGTTTGCCTTGCACCTGGCCAACCCAGGTTTGATCCCCAGCACCCCATATGGTCCCTCTAGCCTACCAGGAATGATTTTTAAGAACAGAGGCAGAAGAAACCCCTGAGCACTGCCAGGTGTGGCCCCAAAATAAAAACAAATAAACAAAAATGGTTGATACTTTCAGCTAAAAAATTTTATGGTTGAATTTTGAGTATAAAGATATTCATGGGCATAGTCACTTAAATGCCAAGTTTTTCAATTCAGAAAAGAGTGGAGGTGACACTTGAAGCCTTATTATTTGGGGCTATCTTTCTTGTTCTGGATATAAAACTTCTGAGCATGACAGGTGAAGGGATGCCCAAGTGGAGCAACATAAAAATACTCTTTGCATTTATGATGATTAGCAATAATATTAAAAAAATAATCTTTGCAACATCAAAATAAATTGTTACAAAAGTCATATAAATACAACTTCCAAAACTATTAGTAATGTTTGATCAAGGCTTTTATGTTAGGCTACCAGAAATAACCAGGGTCTGGGAATGACAAGGATTTAGAGAAATTTCTTTGTAGGATTTTCTTAGTCTGCAATGGAACCAAATTGATATCAGGCAATTAAAAGATTAAAGAAGTAAATTTTTTTCCCTCTAATTTTCTGCCACCTGGATATATTTCTTCTGATTCACTGACTTAGTTTAATGGAACTGAAGCCAAAAATGGGCAAGAAAACATGGCCATGTGTGGGAACTTATTTCTCATTACTCTCACAGCAGTATACTCAATGGAATTTAGAAAGAACAAATGAAACACTTGCCAAAGAAACAAGAGATGGTCATCTCTAAAGTCTGGCTTTCATAGTGAGTCTATTGATTAAACGGGGTTTCATTCCACCAGCAACATTTCTAAATTTAAGAAGTAAAAATAAGGTAAGAAGAAATGATAAACCAACATATATTTATATTTTCAAAATGCCACCAAAATTTGTTGGGGTATTTTTCCATGTGATGGCCAAAGGTTGAATTTTAAAGTGATGTGTCCTGATAGAATGCACCAAGATATTAGCAATCTCATTATATGTAATAGCACACCTTCCTAATATAGTACTTCAGTGTAGAGGAAATCTTCATCCGTTATAACACAAGTAGAAATAACTATGATTAAAATACCAAGCATACTCTGTCTTGGTAACTATACTCTCACAAGTTTAAAATGGTTTATTAATTCACGTTTTGAATGGAAAAAAACATAATTATGTAAACAAACTGTAAACAGTCTCAAATTCAAGAAAATTTTGATGTATTACTCCATTCTGTTGCATTTAGATTCAGCATATTTTCAAGTCTTTTTGGGATCAGAAATGAGGTGAAGCCAATATAAGCTGGTGAACCAAACAACTCAATGAGTGAAGCCAATGGTAACCCTGCTTATATAGAAATTACTCCGTACATACTGGCAAAGATTTAAATTTGTGCTGGATTTTTATCTGTGCAAGCAGAAATTGTTTTAAAGGTCTACATTTTCAATCATAAGTGTGAGCACATATATATCTAAAAACCAATTAATTCATCAGTTAAGTCTTTGACAAAACAACCAAGTGACCAGGGTTTGTAATGCTCTCCCTACTTATCAGGTAACATAACTAAAGTTGGTGAGGGCAGATAAGCTTTCAAGTAGATCTTTTTGTTACTCAGTTTCTGCATTTGCTACTTGGTCCCAGAATTCCTATGGAAGAATTAGAAAATACATTGTTATATTCTTGTACACTGTAGCTTTTTACATTGGTCTTCGTATAGAACATGGTGAAAGTTGCTAAGAAATTGAGAAATGGAAGGATTTAACAGCCAACAATTGAAATAAAGCATATTTATGTTAATAATGCACAAGAAATAATGCTTTGATGACATATTAAAAAGCTGTCATCTGACAGTGAATGTAAGTATAATTTTATCTATTATTATAAATAATATGGTATATATCACATATGCATAACACACTGAGTAATATATAATATGCATAATAAGAGCATATTGTTGTTGACCACTGAGATGGAAAAATAATCAGCTACTGTTCTCCTCTGGACTTTCAAATAAGAAAGTAACAAATAATCCTATTAAAATAACACCATGGAATTAGAACTGCCACCTAGAGAACATATGTCTGAGTCTTTACCTTTGAACATTGATCTGACTCAATGATTAGAACAATGATTAGACTCATTTACAAACACAGTGCCTTCATAGTTGTATCTCAAAATCTTTCTCGTTGTGATTTGCATGGATTTCACCTTTCCCTCATTGTTCTCTCTTGCCTTTCTCTTCTATTCTCATGTATAATGTATATGGGACACACTGGTACTCAGTTTCAATTGTGAGCAAAGTTTTTATTTACTGGACAAAATATCTGCATGTTGACTTTGCCACTCATTTGAAGTTCATCTAAATTGACTACTGATGTTTTTTTTCTTTAAGCTATTGAATAGGTCTCTACTCTAATTTCAAGAATGTGACTGTAATCCTTTTGCACCACAGTTATTTTTTCCCAATGTTTCTTAGCCTTTAATCCACTCAGTTTCACCTTAAAGCTAGCATCATACATTTTTTAAAGACTGTCAGGGACCAAATATAGTATGTTCACTAATTAATGGACCTAAATACTCAAACTCACTCCTGAGTTTTACAGGGATCAGAGAGAATACAGAAGTACTTATAAATTTCAGTTTGTGTAAACTGCTAAATATAAGAATTACAGATTGAATGTGTTTTCACTCCAAATGGCTAATTGTGGTAAGATTTTGTGTATAAATAGCTGGTAATACTCTTCATCAAAAGGAAAAAGTAGAAAAAAAGATTTCCATAGAATTGAATTTATTTATTGATCATCTACAGTCCCTCAACTCAACACCTAGTTTGGTTAGGTTTTTTTAAGGGGGACACAGCTAGTGGTTCTTAAGGTTCACTCGTGGCTCTACACTCAGTAATCACACCTATTGGAGCCAAGGGATATCATATGGAATCTTGGAGATCAAATTCAAATCAGCACATACAAATACATACCTCCCTGTATATACAGTACACATCTTCCCGCTGTACTATCTCTCTCCCCTCACACTAACACTCTTAAAGATGATACATTTAGAAATTTTGAATGTCTTTATTCTAATTTTTACATTCCCCATAGACTGGCTTGCAAGAAATATTTGAATAATTTAGTTAGTATCACATTAGGGTGTGAACCTGGTGGGTGGACAGAACTATAGTGTCTGGCTTTTCTGGGTGCCTAACTGTGTAAGCTGATGTTTTTCTTCCCTTATTTTCTACATATGTGAACTATTGTGGTGATGATATCCTCTATGGAATTGTGAGTTAGTCAACGGGGAATCACAAAGAATGTCTAATAGTGCCTGGTGAATTGTCATGCCCAGCATCTGTCAACTTGAATTGCTCTAGTGGGTTTGTGGATTTGGGGAACTTTCTATTTGCTTTTCTGACTTAAGATTACTGGGATTGTTTTAACAGAGTTCAGCACTTGCTCAATCAATAGGAATTACTTTGTGACTTCAAAGAACTTCTTTTGTTCATGTCACATCATTATCAAAGCCTCAAGGTCTTGAAATATCCCCCTTTTCATTGCTGTCATAAATTATGTTTTATAAATTTGCCTCCTGTATTTAATGAGTAATTCACTCCTTATTGTCATTGTGGTTTGGTCACATTTGGTCATGAATTATTAATGGTCTAATGTAACAGGAACACCTCAGTCATAATCAAGGACACTTAATATAGTATTTACATTGTGTAGTATTTTTAGTTTGAAAATACCCTTTTCCCACCTCATTTTATCCTCATGCTTTAAAGGGGATACCAGGGAAAATCAGGCCCTAATTTTTAGATACAAATAACTAAGTGAGTTTCAGAAAGGTGATATGTCCCACTGAAGTCAGATCTGCAATGTGTCAGGACACTTTTCTCTCTCTGACCAAGGAATATTGCAAACTCTTGAACATGGTGGCCTGTGCATCCCATGATTCTGTTGAACATCTTTCATTGTACATACTTTGCATAGACTAGGAGTCTATGGTAGATTTTCAAGTTAGCAGTTTCAGAGACAGTGACCCCTCTCAAATGAAACTGCCTTTTATGAAGCTCCTGGACTTTGACAAAAATTATTACAAAGCAAACATAAAGTATACAACTCTATTTAGATGAGAGCAAGAATAGAAAGTTAACTGAAACAACAGCTTTCTAAAACTCAATTGGCAGTGTTCCTGCTAACCAAGTGGTACAGAATAGATCTTCTAATCTCCTTGTCTACAAACTCCTTTATAATCATGTGGCTTTCTGTAATAGAAGCAGGGTTTGTGCTTCTTTTAGAGAGAAATTGCATACAGACGTGCAGAAAGGTTTCTGCAGGTACAAGATAAACTCTGGTACAAAGATGGACTCAGCTCAATATCTGCAGGAGAATAATTGCTTACACATAAGAGGTTTCTGGAACTGTTCTACTTAGAATCTGTAAAATTTGAACCTGGATTCAACAATCAACTTTGCTCATTTGGTGAAAAAGCAAGTTGTCATGTATTGGTGAACTTTTTTTTTTTTTACTGGTCTGGCATTTCACATGATTCTGGACTGTAGTCACTGATTATTGAGTGGAATGTGACCATCTTTTTATTGTGGTTTGGTCTATGTGGTTATGAAGTTTTCAAAACTGGACATGCATAACATTTAAGGAGACCTGCACTACATTTAAAAAAACAGAATTATTTTTAAATGAGGAAGATAGGTCTTTTAAAAAAATAAATATTCAACCATAGTGGGAAGGAAAAAAGAATCCCTTTGATACCTGTTTCTGCACTGACCCTTATGAGTTTCTGCTTATGACTCTGTAGGAACACTGACTTATCTGTTTATGTATTGAGTAGGAATCAATTATGTAATAAGAGACAGCAGACATTTCCCTTTTGGATTTGAATTTCTTTTCTCAATTAGTTATCTTAGATGCACATGGGCAATCATGTAATCCCCTTGCTTTCCTTCCAACCGGGCAGAAGTGGAAACCTTCAAATTTTTTATTAGTATCTATTTTCCAGCTTTATGCTATATCCATAATATTTTCATTAAAAAACATGAGCCATAATAAAAGAAGTTTGGCTATGTCTCCTGCAGTCTGCATGTCCTTGGTGCTTCTTCCCAGGTGCTTTTTGCCCTCCTTCTGCATTTTCCTCCAAAAGTTGTAAAATTGGCTTAAAATGTTCAAACAACATCCAACAGCTAAGATAAAAGTGAGTTCCATGTCACTTTGCAGGTGTAACCCTCAATTTTTTGCTAAAAGTTTAAGAAATGCCCACGCAAGCCTCCTTGGATTTTGTTTTTTGCCTGCTTTCCTTCTCACTGAGCACCACTGGATTTCTTTAAGATAATATGTGGTGTTCCCATAACAGGGAGGGGTCCCACCACTTGTCACACCATAATTTGGTCAATTTTCCTTATAAAATCACTATCTATGGAACAAATAGAAAAGTACCACTTTGGGATCTATACTCAATCTATCTTCAACTATTTATCTCTATTATTTGGGTTAGGGCAATGATTTCAAAAGTCCTATGTAATGAGCGTGCACAATGTTGCAGAAAATTTGATCTTTCAGTTAGACACAAAACCCTCAACATTTTTGGTCCTTTCTTATCAACAGCAGCATTAGCTAAATGATATCAATCTTTGAAGTCAACAGAGGTCCTCTTTTATATGTCAATCACTGTATCTTCTCCTTATTTTAGAATTATATCAATAACAAGTACCTCTAAAAACAGGTGTAAAACTCTCATTTTTCAGAAACAGTAAAACTATATTTTAAGAAATTAGATTTAAAATACATAGCTCTTGAAATCTGATGAGAAAGGAGTTTGTCCCTGGATATTTGATCAAAGATTTGTTATTTCCCTTAGTAATAACTGAGGAAGAGAATAATTTTTGGGTGTAATTGGACATGTGGGTTGGTGGATTCAATTAATATTGCAACATTATGAAAACCATCATGTTGGTCTAAGTGATGAGCCTTGTTTAGGGTTGTTTATTTTTTTTCACTCATTAAAATGGCCCTTCTCAAAAATAAGTCAACACAAAAAATAAAATGTTTTGCTTATATGGCAGCAAGCTGACAAAATGAGGCTTGGGCATAAATTTTGAAACAGTGCTTCCTCAAATTACTGAGATCCAAATATTATTTTAACTCAGCTATAATAAAGTAGAAGTGCCCAACTGATTGAAGATTATTAAAATCTCAAGAATCATTAAAAATTCACTGCATCCATATGATGATTATGGATAAGTGTATGCTAATTATTATTTTTTAAAGAACAAATAAATAAAATACCCAATCTCCTAAATTACCACTACACTAAAATGGTACAACTATAAAAATATTTTACAGACTTTCTATATATGTTATATAATATAAAATATTTATAGATATTATATATTTAAAGTTACTATTTTAAAGTAACTATTTGATATTAAAATATAAAAATTTAAAAATATATATATTTTAAACAGACTAATCAACTTTTAGAAGGTCAATGGCTTTCATTTTAACTTGGAATTAGTATGGCAAATGTGTTTTAATAAGCAAATTAGCTAGAATTACCACATTGGAATCATCCGCGTTACTGACTTTTTATGCAGAATTTCTTAGAAAGGTCACTGAAAAGGAAAAACAACAACACAAATTTCACTTACCTAAGAAAAGGCACCACTGAATGTCTGCAAGGTGGATATGTGTCTTTCAAGGAAGTAGAAGGTGGAAATGCCTTTGTTTGAGTGTACAGAGCATTGATAGCACCCAAACCAGAAACTGCTAGTGAGAAATAAATTTTATATTATATTGAGCAAGTGATCAGACCAAGAGCTTCATACTGTGATATATGCATTTAGCTCTTGAGCTTCTTTCCCGAATACTAAGTTAAGAATATGTTGATGGTAAATGTGAAAATGCTTTATTTTCTTATTTTAAATTAAATTTAAGTATCAATTGTATTAGTATATTTAAATACTCAGTTTAAAAACATATTCTGAATTATACAATTTATCGCCCCAAAATATTTTAGACACTATTTTTCTCTGGATCATTTTTGCCTTTTTTATTATTTTTTAAAATTAATATAATTACTTAAACACCTTGATTACAAATATGCTTGTAGTTGGGTTTCAGTCAAGTCAAGAACACCCCCTTCACTGGTGCAACATTCCTACCACCAATGTCTCAGGTGTCCCTCCTCCCTGCCTCACCCCTACCTGTACTCTAGACATGATTTCCACTTCCCTCATTCATTCAGCTGGTTGACAGTTTTCCATTTAGTTATTTCTATAACTCCACTCACCAATCTTTTCGGTGAGCTTCATGTTGTGGGCTGGAACTTCCAGCCCTCCCCTCTTAGTCTCTGAGGATTATTGCAAAAATGTCTTTTATTTTTCTTAAAATCCATAGATGAGTGAGACTATTCTGTGTGTATCTCTCTCTGACTTACTTTACTCAGCTTAATAGAGTCCGTGTACATTCATGTATAGGAAAATTTCGTGACTTCATCTCTCCTGACGACTGCATAATATTCCACTGTGTATATGTACCACAGTTTCTTTAGCCATTCATCTGTTGAAGGTCATCTTGGTTGTTTCCAGAGTCTGACTATTGTAAATAGCACATCAATGTGTATAAGTGTGAGGAAGGGATTTTTTATTGCATTTTTGTCTTTCTAGGGTATATCCCTAGGAGTGGTATAGTTGGATCGTATGGGAGCTCAATTTTCAGATTTTGGAGGAATCTCTATATCACTTTCCATAAAGGTTGGACTAGACGGCATTTTATTTTATTTTTGGTTTTGTTGGTCTACACCCTGGTGATGCTCAGGGGTTACTCCTGGCTATGCACTCAGAAATCACTCCTGGCTTGGGGAACCATACGGGACTTCAGGGATAGAACCAAGGTCTTTCTTGGGTCAGCTGTGTGCAAGGCAAATGTCCTACTGCTGCTGCGCTATTGCTCTGGCCCCTCTGGGTCATTTTAAATCTTCTCTAAATACACTAACATTTGTAAATCCTCTTTAAATACAGTAAAAAAATCCAACAGAAATGATTATTGCCAAATAACCATTATTTCATTGTATCTTTGATTTGGTCTCAAATTTTGACCTATATTCCTGATTATATTTATATAGATTGATATCTGATTTGCTATCTTTCCATTACTACAATTACTCCCAGTAGAAATCCAAACAAGCATGTTGTGGGACTGATACCCAAACTCTGTACAGAGTGAGGTGCTCTTATTTGTTCATCAGGGGCAATTGTAGAAGTTTTGTCTATAGAAAAGAGGAAAATTTATTTTATCAGGTATAAATATAGCATTGTTCATAATGAGGAGACAGAGAACAGGGTTCCAATCCCAGTTATCCCTGAGTCATGGTGGGTCTGTACAATTAGGTAACAATTGGTTTATTTTACATCCTTTCTAATATGAGACTTTTTAAATTGGGAATCTACTATGCTCAGGGTTTACTTATTGGTCTGTGCTCAAGGATCCTACCCAGTGTTACACATGAGACCACATGATCAGGAATCACAGCAGGGTCAATTGTATGCACGTCAAATGGTTCAATTCTTGTCCTATCTCTGACTCCAATTATAAAATTTTATTATTTCTCCTACTATAATAATTTCACACACATGTACACACAATTTCAATGATCAGTGCAGGTGCTAGGCCAACATCGAAGATTTAACATTCAAAGAGAAAGAATTTATGAGGTACATATGACAGACTGAGATTCCAAGGTAACTTCAGTGAAGATATCTGGGCAATTGAAGGGACAAACTTCTAAAGCACTGAGACTCAGAAGCACTATATTTGGTGTGAGATATAAGCAAAGGTAATGGGAGCAGACCTATTTTCCCTTACCATTTTCCCTTTAAAAAAAGTAAGCTAATTATATTTTGCTTCCACAGCTCAGGAGGTTTTAGTCACAATATCATTTATAAGAGAAAGGCTTCTAAAGTAAGTCATTGATATAAATATTTAAAGGGCAGTCATGCAAAAGAAATCTCTGTGTGGTTTTATAAAACACAATCCAAATATCATTAACATTAATTCATCTACATTCAACCTAGTCTACTAAATCCAATTGCACCACAACTTGTTTGCTCAACAGAGCCCTTGGAGAGAAAAGCTATTATATATCCACCAGGTTATCCTTCGTCCACTTCCTTCCATGACGGACCAAGGAACATGAGTGAATGCAAAGTAATTAAGGTTAACATCTAGATGCTCCTGCATCCTGTTACATACATTATCATTTGTACAAGACTCTAGTACAAATCAAACCCCAATCTTCATCAGAGTTTTCTCACAACAACACAAACAATGTATGGAAGTGAAGGATTTGCTTTCTCAGTTCTCTGGTCAGAGTTTCTTGCAAAAAAAAAAATCTTACTTGCCTCCATTTGATGTCCCAGAATGTCTACAGTAATTTGATTTTGAATCTGCACACATTATGGTGTTTTTCCCAAAGAATTGTGACACATGCGTTAAGCTGCCCGTGATTTTAAAACCTTATAGCAAACAAAAGCCCTAGTTGGCTTATGATCACGATGATGACGCTGCGTCTTGGAAATAATCCCAGACTTTTTGCTGCTCTATGCTGATGGCAGGGTTTGGGAATGGAGTAAATGTGTTAAGTTGGAGATGGATATCAAAGAGTTTCTGCCTGCCATACTGAGCTCATTTTGGCACACAGCAATTTTTCTCTGCATGAAGAAGCCACTTTTCATACAAGGAACTCCAAAAGCCCATTTAATAATTACCTTGATATATACACATTCCACCATTTACCTCTACATGTGACCACTATCTAAAAACCATAAAGAGCTATTTTGGATTGAAAGGCATATGGGACTAGGCCATCAAGATGAATAGAGCAAATTTTCTCCCTGTCAGAAACTGGAGGCATTACTCAAGGCCAACTTTTAGTAGCTGTGACTGCACATTTTGCTTTTAAAGATTACGTGGTTTCAGCTGGATGGGACTGAAGGAAAATGGTTTTATATCAAATTACAATGGGTCTAGAAATTTTGCTGGAGGACAGAGGCAGAGGCTCTGTGATTTAAGGACATGTTAAGATCTTCAGGCCTGATGAGAATCATCTCATGAAATCAGAAGCTAATCAGAAAGTGACAAGCTAGGTTCAGAACTTGAAAAGGCCAAAAACAATGTCACAGATTTAAAAGATATTAAGAAGAACTTGGTTATTAAAATAACTTACAAAGTTGGATCAATAATAACATGAACTGAAATATATGTTTCACTGTTTAGAATGTCTGTAAGGATCACATACACACATGCTCTTTTTTATTTCTTCTCTGCTCTTGACCCAACTCTATGCTAAAACTATGAATACAAAAGATCAATAATGATGGACAGAATTTATAATTTAACCTGTTGAAAACAAATTTTGAGTATGGGGAAGCTGGATTTGATCTTTTGTACCCCATATTCCCTTAAGCACAGAGTAAGATGCAGCCCCTATGCATGGTTGGATGTGACACCCCTCCAAAATGACTGGTAGAAAAGTATACAGAGTAAACACTGATAAATTATTTTGAACCATGAGCAGTGCTGGTCGATATATACATATGTTTGACTCAGGTGTTCATGAAACAGATATCAAGCACTATAATATATAAGAATGTTTTGGGCCTATTTTATTATCACTTTCCACTTGAGATTGATTGAACTCTAGGTATTTATCTATTTCATTATACTGATATGCATAAATTTAATTCCAAATTCTATATCTATCTCTGATTTATTCATTAATCATATCACAAATATGTACAAAAGGCATCAGTAGTAACCCAGCCCAGTGACTACAGAACCTATAAGAAATCTATAAGAAATTGGTATATTTGTGCATGAAAGAATTTTGTGTCTGAAAAGCCGGACGTTCTGAGGTCTTGGCCAGTAGCCTCTTTCTGCCAATGAGAGCACAATTAGTCTATGGACCCAGTGAGCTCGCCCCATGGCATGATGCTCAACACAGTTTCACAGCAACTTGTACTGCCATGTGCAGAAGATGCTAGAGTTGAGCTCCATCACGACAGTTTTGCAGCAGCTGTCCTCAAGCATAACAGGTCAAAAATAGCTTAGGGGTTAGAAAAATGGGCAGGGGATTCAATGGGTGGGAACTGCTCAGTGAATGCAAGTTAAGTTCTACAAAGATGAAACCATTCAAGGATCTCTTCCACTATCTGTGCAAATAGTCATGAGTTTTGTTCACTTAAAAATATCTACAAGATTGTGGTATTCTTTGTTATGGGTTTAATATGTCTACTATCTTAAATAATAACATTAATTGCAAAAATTACAGTCATGTTGATGATGAATTTTTTAAAATAATTGTTTTTTAGCCACTCCCAATAATGTTCAGGAGTTACGCCTGGCTCTGCAGTCAGGTGTCACTCCTCATAGGCACTCAGGGACCAGATGGGGTGGTGGGAACTTAACCTGGGTATTATTACTCTGTCCTGATGAGAAATTTGTGAAAACATGCTCTCTGAGATAAACTGAATTGCTTGAAATTCGTGGATTCCAGCCCCAAACTCAAATGAATCAGAATCAGAAGGTTGTTTTTTTTTTTTATTTTGTTTTGTTTTTGTGACATAACTCACTGGTATTTTGTTTTTCATTTTCCTGGTGATCAACGATGCAGCACATATTTTCATATAACATTTTCTCTTCTATATGCCTTTTTTAAAATAGTGTTTTTGTTTAAGCACCATATCGCAAACATGTTTGTAGTTGGGTTTTAGTCATAAAATGAACAACCTTCTTCACAGTGCAACATTCCCTCCATCAATGCTCCCCGTCTTCCTCCTGCCCCACCTCCTACCTGTATTCAAGATAGGCATTCTACTTCTCTCACTCATTAACGCTGTCATGCTAGTTGATAGTATGATTATTTCTCTAACTGCACTCACCACTCTTTGTGGTGAGCTTCACATCATGTGCCAGTCCTTCCAGCCCTCATCTCTATTGTTTCTGGGTACTATTATTATAATTATTTTGTTTTCTGGGTCACACCCAATGACTCTCAGGGCTAACTCCTGGCTATGAGCTCAGAAATCTCTCCTGGCTTGGGGGACCATATGGGATGCCAAGGAATTGAACCAAGGTTCACCCTGGGTCAGCCGCATGCAAGGCAATTTCTCTACCTCTGCGCTATCGCTCCAGCCCCATTTCTGGGTATTATTAAGATACTTCCTTTTATTTTTTCTTAAATACTACAGATTAGTGAGATTATTTTATGTCTCTCTTCATGTCCATCCAATTATAGGAAAATTCATGACTTCTTTTTTTTACTGATGCTGCATAGTATTTTGTTGTTTATATGCACCACAGTTTCTCCTCCCATAATCAAAATGTACAAGATAAACGGGGTCAGTAAAGAGGGAACTAAGTGAACTATGTGAAAAATCAGACAGTTGGAGGAATGGGAATTTGTTGTCACTCATGCAACAGTGATAGGCCTGTCCTGTGAGGACACAGTGACAAGGCGGCATCTGTAATTCCAGGAGGAAAAGGTAAGAAAAATTGTGCTTACTCAATCCTTGACCTGGACTTCTAGTTTTTCAGAACTTGTAGCAAAAATATTTTCAGCCATAAGTCAACATAAAAAATAAAAACAATAAAAAAAGAAATGCACTTTCGTGTTCTTTAGACTTCTGTTTAGTCAGCAATATTCATAGCATTTAGCACCATCCCCAGCTGGCCTTTCATTGGATGTTCGTTAGGGTCACAGAAACTAGGCCCTTACTTTATCATATGAGAGCAAGATATAAATAGTGACTTCAAATATATTGTGCAATTCATTGGTGTTTAGATTTTAAAATTGTTTTTAAGTCCTGAAGTCACTTCATGAGTATATAATATCATCTAAATTCTTAATATGTCAACAGAATATCACTCATTTTAGTGGGAAAACTTTTAACAAAACATTCTTCTTTAACTTGTGCCAGTGACTGAAGTTCTCTCAGTATTTATTGAACAACTGGATGAGACAGTCATGCAAGCAATTGCAATATGTCACTTTTCTAGATGTTTCTGTTAATCAGTGATTCCAAATGAGTTAAAAAATGGGGTGATTCATCTGACCTTTTAAACTCTAATTGTATTCAGTTAGAGCAGATGGTTAAAATATAGGAACCTCAACTTTTTGTTGCCTGCCTTTTGACTCTGGGCATCAACGGACATAATGTTAACTAAAATAGTGAGCTGTGATCATAGCTAAAATAGATATAACAGGTACTTATATCTCTTTTGTATTTACTGAGGCATTTCATCAGTTTTTCTATTTTGTCTTAAAAATTAAAAATGTTTAAACTTCCCTTAAAATAATAATGGGGTAGGTGAAATACAATTGAATAAGAAACTTTATTTGCTAGAAACACTTATTTGTCTTTATTATCAATTTGCAAAAACAATTAGCTATCTGCCTATATTAAAAGCCTTTCATAAATGTTTTATTAGGCTAACAGATTTAATATTGCCTCCTGAAACAAAAGACATTCAGTCACCAATAGATAAATATCCTACCTCAAAATTTCAATCATAACCAAGTAATATTGGTTAAGGATTAGGAAGATCCTTAAGTCCTGAAGATCCTTAACCAATATTACTAGACTTTTCTGCCAATATCTGACCAAGGTGGAACATTTGATCACCATGTCTGCATGCAACTGTGCAGATTTTAAAAATAAAACATGCTTGCTCTACTGCATTGATCAGCTAAGCTGTATCACCTAAACATCCAGTGAGCTTTCTACACATGTTATCTCCCAATTCTAGTCCCCAAGCTCTCACTCTCTCTCTCCTATATCAAATATAGAAAATGTTTCATTCCCCCAAGTAAGTATACTATATATTTCCTCACATAGTGCCCAAAATAAGGAGCAAATAAGAATATAAAAGTCAGATGACCTGGAAGTGTATAAAGTTTATATAAAATATGAAGTTAAAGAATTGAGAAAATATGATAAAAAGAGAACATGAATAAAAGACAATTTTAGCCTTACTTGTATCACTTTGTATCTCATAAAATAAACATAATAGGAAGAAGCAAGTTTTAGAGGAAAATACAAAAAGTAGCCATGTTGGTTTGAAATAGAAAGAAACAAATGTCATCAGTTAAATTTGATGGGGAGTATAGAGTTAACAGGCATCATTTGCACTACACAAAGAGTGATAATTGGTGATATTTTGCTGGCAAGAATGAGAGAAAAGGAGTATTTTTCTTCTGCTGCTTTTTCAAATTAGTATTGTGAGAAGTCATAAACTTAGGTCAAACTGTCTCTAAAATGATCAGGCAACATATTGCAGCCATTGGGTGACAGAAATTCTTTACCAATGAGTAGCAGAGCTCCTCTGTCTTCCCAAAGACTGTCTTGACATCACAGCATTCATGAGTGGTGCTTTGAAGAGGGGTTACAGCCCACACTTGGGAGAAAGCAGGCAAAGAGATTCTGATGTGAGCTATAAAAAGCTCATATTTTAAAACAAGATCCCTCAGTCAATAAAGTGAATTTATATATGACATTTCAGAAGTAGAAAAAAGTCAAAGTTCAAGAAAGTGTAAGAATTGACTTCTTATTCCCTAAAAAAACTAGAGAAACCACAAACTCTTCACCCAACATACAAAGATATTTCAAATACAAACTTGACTTTAGGAATATTAATGACTGTGATCTATCTGATAATAACAATATTGTTTCTTAGTTTCCATTTATTTTTTATCTTGCTTTTAAAATGACTATAATTTTTCCTGTGATTTTGATTATCATTAATAAAAATTATTGGTACATTATACCATGGACCCACGTTTGCTCCAATTAATTAAAATGGGCCTTTCATGTCTTGGTCATTCCATTAGACCTACTCAGGATTGAATGAGTATGCTTAGTTTAAGTGCATGTGTTTTCAGGCACCATGTTTATTGAATATTTATGAAATGCTTAGACTGTGATATCCAATTCAAAGAAAATATGTTGCAGAAATATCACGAACAGGTAATCTTGTCATTATACCAAATTCTGAGATATCCTTTACCTATGTTAGGATGTACTAAAAAGGGTTACTCCAAGGTTATTTTAAGGTTACTTCAAGGCTAATGCACCACATGGAGACAGTTGTCCTAATCTATTATTAACACTTATCAGGACACAGTTCATATATTGAACTAGAAAACATGTAACTTTACCTAAGATAGAAAATATTTATACAGTTAAGACCCAAGGGAGTTAGTAAAAAAATAAAAAAAGGTTACGTACAATAATATGCAGTGATGCATAATGTGTATTGGCCTTTCCATTCCTGTAATTCTAGATTTTAGTGGTTGTTGTGGTGAAAGCATGGAAATGTATAGTCCTTGAGCAAATATAATAATAGGTCAACATATTCTGGGGAAATGGATACTGCTGTGCAAAAGAAGGTGTCACTTTTATTCAAGTGGTCATGGAGAACAAAGTGCCTAGAGTTGACTGGCAGCAATCTAAAGCTTAGAAATGGATGATTGATATAAATCCAGCTATCCAAACCAACATTAAAACCATCAAAATGGTTTTAATTCAGAGTTAATGGATGATAAAAGTGTAGCAAGTGTAATAAAGGAAAACATTAATAACAATTTTGGTCTTAATAGGCAAGTTTGCTGCAAAATCGCCTATACATCAACTTATTATTTCATATAGATAGCTATTCCCAAAAAAGATCTCAAATTACTAGACAAGACATATTATGAATGAACATGAAAATGGATTTTGTCTTGGCAAAAGGGTTGAATGTATATTCCCTAAAATTATACTTTCAGAGCTTGGTTGTGGGATTGGAGGTTGTACCTAACAAGGGCTTCCACAAGGAGATATTACAATGTCCTTTAATTCCCTAAACCAATGACTAAACACTACATGAGAATTACTACACAGAAATTTTGAAGGGGGCACATACTATCTGTCAAAAATGATGTTTTAAATACAATGTATTAGCCCATCAGAAATATTCTAAAAAATATTCAAGATTTTCACCCAAACTTTCTTTTGTTTTTTATTTTCAAATTCTTAGAGAAGTCCTTATGTCCAAAAGTTTCACCTCAATTCTTTGCTTTTATTTTCTAAGTTCAGAAATACATCATCACGAAAAGTTCCTCAGATCTTCTTTTCATCTCTTCCTCTTTTCTAGAATGCTTCTCTTGAAACATTTTTTCCCTCTCTAAATCTCTTGAATGCTTACTTTCATCTTGGTACTTGTTTTGTAGAGATCAAATATAAACTGGTCTAATTATATTTTGAAGAAATTATTTTACCTAACTTTACACTATATTTAATTCTTGATTTTTAGATATTTTTCTAATGTCTCTCTTTATAAAGGTATTTTCCTCTGCTCTTTGTCTTCAAGTATGTTCAAAGTCTATCTCATGCTTCTTAGCTTAGGATGGAATTGTAGGCATTGTAGGTAATATTTCTTTAAGAATAGAATTTTATTAAATTCTTCTTCCTTACCTTTCCCATTGTCCCTAAATTTTTTCAGGAACTTTACATCAGAATATGTTTTCTTTTTATTTTTATGCAAAATAACCAATGTGTTCAACAGGGGACAATTCCCATATTTTCTCAGGAGAACTAAATTACATCCCAGATCTCTTAAATGTCATAATCTGGAATCAGAGTACTCTTTAACTAAATATGCCAAGAGAAGAAGAAAAAACAAAACAAAACATGAGGCTTTATATTTTTATGTTTTAGTTGATGAATGGAATATTTCCATAAAGTAGTGACAAATTAATCTTATTTCAGTTGATTCTAGATGAAAGAACCACTTAGCCAAAACTGATTGCAAAAATAATAACAGGTTGTCTAGAAGTAGGAATGTTTAGTCGGTATGACTGATCCTCCTAAAGAACTTAATCCAATTTCCATTTCCAAACACCTTTCTTAGCTCCCTTTGATGTGTAAAAGTTCTGCTGAGTTGAATGGAAGCAAGTGGAAAGTTATAGTACTTTGATAAGCTTCTCTTATGAACCAGTGCCTAGAATTTGCCCTCCTCTTCTGTCCTTTTGATATCATGCTGTTGTAATAACTATAACTAAAATTGATATCAATAATATCTCTTTAAACTCTAGTGATACATTAAATAGAATTAAGAATAGTGATATCTTCAAGGTATCCCAAGGAAAAGTTAAATGAAACATCCCTGACCTGTCTCTATTTGTTTGATACAATACAGTTTCCAGGATTTCCTCAGAAAACTAGTATTGGGTACATGAAGACACAGAAGTGTTTCACCAGTAATTGATGGATTATGGATTAATGTCCTCTGTTCACCACCCCAAATTCATTTTGAAGCACCTCTGATTACATTATTTAGGTGGCCATGACTAAGAATAATATCATTCTTGATGATATCTGCGACATTACATGATTCTACATATTCTGGGAGGAAACAAGGTGAAGGCAGTTACTTGGAAGACACATGTCAAGTGATATCTTTGTGTTCTTTGCTTTGACCACAGACTTGTGTACCCCCAAACTGCAAGAAATACATTTTTGCTGCCTCTAAACTCTTCAGGCATGGAAATTTATTTGAAGCAACCTGCCCTGCACTCATAAGTCATATAGTAGTGACAACACATCACAGAAAATGCCACCCAATAGTACCATAAGGTCCTACTCAATGCATTGATATAGGCACAGCCAAGGATTTGTTGATAAAGGGCAAGGGTAATTCTGAAGAGACTAAAAGTAAGTGGGAACAGAAGGCAAAGATAAGTCCACAAACAGACAAACATCATTTTGTGGTTCTCTTTTGAAACCTGATTTTGGAATGGAGGTTTATGTTGGAGAGAGGGGCTCATAATTTTTGTTGTTTTCATTATTCTAGGCAAACTAGAATTGTCCATTTACAGAATAATCATATTGAGGCATCTGAACAGAGTAACTTCAGAAGGGAATCTTCTCTTGAACTGGGAAACAGTATATTGAAACATGGCCTTAACTGTATTGTGGATCATTTGGTGAGTCACCCAGCTCACATAGATTGTAATTCAAACAGAAAGCAGGAACCAAATTCTCTGACAGTGAAAAATCACATCAGAGTGACTGGATATTCCAAAGTGTAAGAAGACGTCATGGGACTTTTTATTTTATTTTTATTTTATTTTATTTTATTTGGTTTTTGGGTCACACCCGGTGGTGCTCAGGGGTTACTTCTGGCTGTCTGCTCAGAAATAGCTCCTGGCAGGCACGGGGGACCATATGGGACACTGGGATTCGAACCAACCACCTTAGGTTCTGGATCGACTGCTTGCAAGGCAAACACCGCTGTGCTACCTCTCCGGGCCCGTCATGGGACTTTTTAAAATACAATCAGTGGGACATTTAAAATGGATCCACTCAATATATTTATTTAAAAAATTCTTTTGTGTCTACAGGTGGAATTTTTAAAAAGTCAACTAAAGCAATTATATATTATTCTTATGTTTTTAATGCTCTGCATTGAACTAATCAAGTTAATTTTTTGAATTAGTTAATTCCATGTGTGTATCCTTTTGGAGATTTCTATTTTCCACTATACAACATCTTTCAGAAATTTAAAATTGACCATAGACTGAATATCTGTCCTTAATTCTACAGACAACTAGAGCTCACAGCATCAAAAAATATTTTGTTTTAAAAAGTTGTTTATCTTGGGGTCAGAGCGCAGGGCATAAGGTGTCTGTCTTGCATGTGTTAGCCTAGAATAGACCGGGTCCCAGTGTCCCAGATGGTCCCCCAAGCCAGGAGCGATGTCTGAGCACATTGCCAGGAATAACCCCTGAGCGTCACCTGGTGTGGTCGAAAAACCAAAAAAATTTTTTAAAAAGTTGTTTATCAGTTTGATTCTGAAATAGGAAAATCTATGGAGAGAAAATATTTTGTAAAGAGTAAGATAGCATTAATAAAATTATAAGTATAACTATAATCATTATCATGATATTTTCAAGTAAAGTAATTATTCAAACTGTGCAGTTCTATTTAGTCTTGAGTTTATTCGATCATGGCTGTTACATTCTAGCAGCTGATATTAATTTATGTGATCAAAAGTTTTCATGCAATGACACATCCATTTTAATGTAATTGTAATTCACTTATTAATAAATGATTAAAGTGCTTTCAATTTAACAATTGATAGAAGTGTATAATACTTGCATTAACCAACCTTATCAAGTCTATATTGATATACCAGCTTATTTAATCATGTTTAATACATTATTCAGATATCAATAAATTAAAACTGTTTCATACATATGGTCCAAATGAATTTTACTCTTGTTCATTTTGTGGATGCAAAACTATTTAAAGCACCTGTTTTGAAATATCATGCTACATCTGAAATATCCTAAGTTCGCTCCTTATAACGTGCAGAGATTTGAAGCGTTGAAGTATGCCTTAAACTATATGGTTTTAAAAAGAACTGTAATTGCAGCTGACTAATAGCTGATAGAAATAGATGTGTACATCTGTGTTCTATAAAAGTCATAACTCTACATATATTTTCAAAATACAAGTGTATTATACAATATATTTTACTGAGATTTAAGAAGGATTTTAAAGACCCTTCAGAAATGTTTTAGAATGTCACTTTTTTGGGTGAGAACAGTGACATGCATATATGGAAAATGAATAAAATTTATCATGCCTGCTTCCCTATTTTCCCTGTAGAAAAAATTTACTATTTTTAATTGTCATAGCTATGAATATTTTGATTGCATTATTGATGATTTGTTCTAAAGCAAACTACCTTACTCTGGGTGCAAAATCCTTGAAATCATTTCCACGATGATTATGAGAAATTTAAACTCCAGCAGTAATGCTGAAAAGCAATTTGATCGCTTAGGCTGTTAGATAAATAACATTGTCAGTCCGACCTAAAGTTCTGGGAACAGGATTAATTTCTTTGTTGGCACTACCGCTTACCGATTCCTTGTTTGTATCCCAGAGGAAATAAAAAGTTCCATGGTCTACACCACAAAGAACAGTGCATAAATTGAAAAATAAACAAATATGTACCTTCCTTCCTCCTTGATATCTTTTCCCTAAAAGGGAAGAGAGGTGTAAACTTCAAATTCTATGCATGTTAATAATGCTTTGGGTGGGATGGAGGGAGATTTGGGACATTGGTGGTGGGAATGTTGCACTGGTGAAGGGGGGTGTTCTTTACATGACTGAAACCTAATCACAATCATATTTGTAATCAAGATGCTTAAATAAAGATATTATAAATAAAAAATAATGCTTCTCATTTCAGAGTTTTAGGAAGTCCACTTTAATGTGTTGTTACAAAGTAAATAGAGGAGTGTTTCTAAAAGGGAAACTTGTAGAAGAGATTTTGTACATCAAGCAAATTGGAATGTCTCAGATAAGTCAGTCATGAGGTGAAGGTGCTGGAATTTACTGGAACGTTCCTGCTTCTATGCTTGCAGAAAGAAGAAAGATTAAGGAGAATTAGAATTGAAGGGAGGAGTCATATTGCAACAGGAAGGGCATTTGACTTGCTAGCTGCTGACCTGGGTTCGATCCCCAACACTCCATATGGTCCCCCAGCTCCACCAGTGGTAATTCTCAAGTGCAGAGGCAGGAATAAGGTCTGGGCATCACTGGGTGTCTCCTCCAAACAAAACAAAGAAATCAAGAGAAAAAGAATTTGTATTGAGGACTAGACCTATGATTATGCTGGGTCAAATCTTGAAAGATGCTGAAAAATATTATTGCTTCTTCATGGACTTAACTAGAAGGGCACTTTTTTTTTTTGATTTTTAAATTTTTATTTTTACATATTTTTTTTATTAATTATTTTTTTTATTATTTTAATTATGACAACAAAGATGCAAAGAAAGAGGACAGGGTAAAGTTACAGTGGAAGCCCAATCACCCATAAACAGGATTCTCAGTAGTTCCATCGATGATATCCCAGCCTTGAACTTTCAGCCAAAGAACATTAAGAAAAACAAAACTGAACCCATGTACAATACAATTACTTTGTCCCTCAAATCCCCAGTTGTAGTACATATTGTTTCTTAGCAGCACACCATATAATCTAAAGATATTAGACTTATGTAACTCTTTAAACATTGAGGGCAAAGTACATTTATCTAGTTCCATGCACATGCTTACTAGTTTAAGTTAACCTCAAAAGTTTTAATGGGTTGTTTTTCTTAAGGATTGGAGTCAAGAGAACATAGTAAAAAACGATATTAAAGTGGCATTTGTTTGCATAGGCCCACCAAAACATAAGGGACATGGAAAGACAAATTATGGTCTAAATACATGGAGACCCTACCCCTGAAGTTTCCTGGCACAGGACTGACTCTAGGCTCCAGGCAAACTAGTTTGTCCAATTCAAGTCATAGTCTGTAGTGGCAATACACCTCCATTCCTCACATAGTCTCTGTTGTTGGTATCATTCTTCTGTATTAAAGATCCTGGAGTCTGCATATCCCATATTGCAGTCAGGATGGTGCAGAGCATCCTCTCGTTTCACCTCACACTTAAGGGGCAATAGAGAGAACCATGTCCTGTAGAGCAGGTCATCGTTGTTGTCATGTCTTCTCGCAGGTCATTGTTGTTGTCACGTCTTCTCAGTGTAAACGGAAGTGTCTTATTAGGAGGTCGATGTCACACCCTTGGTAGTGTCTTTCCTGGTAGAGGACTGCTTCCAACTGTTGCTATAAAAGACCTTGGATGTTTCGTAGATAGCTTGCCTGGTTCCAGCGTGAATGGAGAATGCCCATTCATCTGAGGCCTATGCCAGGTCATTATATCAATATTCAGGGTGTAAGGTACATTGTAATGAGATTTATTAGATAATAACTAATCTGTATGTATAGTGTTTTCCCATTTTAATGTGTCTATGCAAACAAGGATCAATGCCACGAAGCGTTATTGGTGCATCTGGAGGCAATAGGAACAAGACCAGCAATTTCCATGACATAGTTCAATCATAGGCATCAAACTGAGGGATAGTTCCACCACAATCCTTACTGAACAGCTTACAAAGAAAAGACAAGATGAAAAGTGGATAGAAACATCATGGTAGAAGAATATATAGAGAGTTACAGCAGTTAAAGAAAATAACCATAAAATATTCAAAAAATATATGTGTTCAATATGTGTTCGATTTGTGTCCTTCTAAATAGTTCTGGGATTTGTAAGATCTACTGTATGTCTTTGGTCAGAGATTGAAGCTGTGTGTTACTGAAGTTAAGAAGGGTAAATCTGGGGTACTGATGGTTGGGAGGAGCATATGATCGCGCGGGGGCACTAGCCCCCGCACGGTTTCAAAATGTAGACTGGTATGAAATTGCCAGTGACAGCCTGAGTATAGCTGAGAAATTATTTGCCTCCCCCCAGATCAAACTGCACCCCCTGATCCACCCTCTAGAGCCGGCCTGGGAGTGGGGAAAACCCAGGGTGCCCCATGAGCTCCTCCCAGAAACCCACCTGGAGATCCGGAGGAAAGGGGGAGAGGGGGTTCGGGTGACCCAGGTCCGGGCCCCCCACCCTAGGCCAGGCCAAAAGGCCGCTGGCACATACGGAGGTCTGCCAGCTGCCCGCCCGTGCTGCTAAAAATCCAGCTCCAGGAAGGGAGAGAGACCCTCCCAAGCCCGAAGGACAGGGATTTAAGCCCAACCTAGGCCGGTCCCCAGACCCGGCCTGGGAGTGGGGAAAACCCAGGGTGCCCCATCAGCTCCTCCCTGAAACCCACCTGGAGATCCGGAGGAAAGGGGGAGAGGGGGTTCGGGTGACCCAGGTCCGGGCCCCCCACCCTAGGCCAGGCCAAAAGGCTGCTGGCACATACGGAGGTCTGCCAGCTGCCCGCCCGTGCTGCTAAAAATCCAGCTCCAGGAAGAGAAGGGCACTTTTGATGAATCCAAGGAGTGGTTACCTCATCTTCAGGATACACCCCATCTTCCTCCACAGAGGAAGGTCACAAACAAAGGCCAAAGCCAAACCAAAACAATGTCAAAGTGAGTTCTTCAGGCTTTGTTTGAATGTTAAGTGTTGGGGGATCTGGCACCTTCCATGTGTTCAACAGTCCAAGTAAGGTCATGCATATCCAGATACTCTGCATTTGGATACAGTTAGACTACCCTACTCTGTGTAATCTCCCAAGACATTTTTTAAAAAGGAGAAAGACAGCTGTTATTTAGATAATAAGTAAAAGCCATTTAAAAGGGGCCCCAATTGTGCAGTGGAGAGAGTATTTGCCTTGAAAATGGTGAACAACACGGGGTTCCCCCTGGCATCCCATATGGTCTGCCAAGCCTGCCAGGAGTGATTTCTGAGCATAGGGCCAGGAATAATCTCTGTTTTGGTGTGGCCCAAAACAAACCAACAACAACAACAAAAAAATTCATTTAAGCAACATTACTTATCTTTAGCAAAGATGAGTTTACTAATTACAGTATGTTGGGGACAGCGGGACAAATGAGAGGGGGGAATGGTGGAGTAATATTGGTACTTAGATGGTTAGTGTGATTCAGTAATAATTTATTCCTAAAACATATATAGTGACACTATTGTAATCCATATTTCCTCAATGGTAAAAAAATTCAGCAAGCATAAAAATATTTCTTGTTTGTTTCCTTCTGCATATCCAAAGAGTATGCCTGTTTGTATTCATGAGTGATTTGCTCTATAGAAAACGTTTCTCACCAGGGAAGCACGTGATTGTCTTCACCTTTCCCAGCCACTGTAACTCAGTATAATCTCCTGACACGGATCACTCTCAGATGACAGTCAAACTGATGCCTGAAATTCTTTTCAACATTTTTTGCACAGATATAAAATGAGGGCAGCTTAGTTTTCAAAATTCATGGCAGCCGCTCCATTCCAAGTGTTTTACAATTTAACAGACAGTATAAAAATAAAACAGAGTAGCCTTTAGAATGAGAATTGTCTTTATATTTTTAAAAGATCAAATTATTCAGTCTTTGTATCCTTAACTTTAATATTACTAGATATTCTAAAATTTCTTCCAAATAACCTCTCTCACTTTTCTCTAAGAACTTCTTTAGCTTTGTTTATAATCTTGAAAAAATGCAGTGCTTATAATCTTATTTTATAAAAACAAAATAAATATTTTGAGGCTTTAATGGTTATATTTATATAATTTTTAAAATAAATAAGGGATAGGGTGCTTATTTTGCAAATGGCCAATCTGGGTTTGATCCTCAGTATTCTTTTTTTTTTTTTTTTTTTGATCCTCAGTATTCTACATGGTTTCCTGAACCTTCCAGGAGTTATCCCTGAGCACAGAGCCAGGAGTAAGCCTGTACCACACTGCAAAGTGGGGTCTACCGCCAAAAATTAAATGTCTACTTTTACCTTTTCTTAATTATGTTCATTTTTGTCTCTTCTTCTTCTTCTTCTTCTTCTTCTTCTTCTTCTTCTTCTTCTTCTTCTTCTTCTTCTTCTTCTTCTTCTTCTTCTTCTTCTTCTTCTTCTTCTTTTACAAATTTTCTTATCCATTATATCTATCTTTAAGCAGCTTTGTGCTCATATATGTATCTACATCATTTTCATAAGTTGGATCGGGTTAAATAAATACATGCTGCATTTAAGGGTCTTCATAGTTCATAAGATTTTCTAGTTGCACTAGTTTTCAGATGCATAATAACTTTTAGTTTTTTCTTTGTTGTTTTGTTTGTGGAAGGTAGGGGGTCCCCAGAAGTGCTCAGTGCTTACTCCTGTTCCGTATTCAGAGATCACTCCTGGGGACCAACCTGGGTTGACTCTATTGAAGGCTAAAGCTCTACCCATATTACTATCTACAAGTGACCTTGCTCAGTGCTTACGCCTGGCTCTATGCTCAGGGATCATTCTAAATGCTCTAGAGTCCATATGGTGTGTCAAAGATAAAACTTGGCATGGCCATATACAAGGAAAACTTTTTAACCATTGTACTACAGCTTCATCCTCTTTTGTATTTTTTTTTTTATATCACACCCAGAGCTGTTCAGAGCACTCTTGGCTAAGAGGGTGGTGGGGAAGGGGTCACTCCTGATAGCATCTTGTGGAGTCATGCAGTTATAGAGATCAAACCTGACTCTCTGCCTTCAAAGGACGTGCATCAGCCTAATGAGCTAGCTATAAAGTCCATTTTCTGGTTCTAGTTATCATAAACAATGCTTTTATTCACATCTTTGCAAAATGTGTCCATATACTTATGTAGAATATAGTGTTTTAAGTGAAATTTCTGAGCTCTTAAATCCTGTGTTAGTCTTTGAACACTTATTTTCCTTGCTTATTTCTTCTTTGTTTGTTTCTTTTCTTGACTCTGGAGAAGCCTGTATCCTCTCTTGAATATGTACTTCTCTCTTTCACTTCACTCACATCTTTCTAAATAAGTTTAAAAAATAGCTATGCTTCTGTAAAATATAGAAAAATAAGGGACTGGGTTGATAGCACAGCAGGTAGGACATTATTAGCTTTACATGTGGCTGACCTGAGTTTGATTATTGGCATTGCATATAATCTCCAGAGTATTTGTAGGAGTGATTCTAAGTGCAGAACTAGGAGTAATGCCTGAGCACTACATGTGTGTTCACAAATAAATAATTAATTAACCAACTAATTAAAGTAAAATTTCTAGATTAAATAATGTTAACATTTTTTTTCTGGAGCATCCAAATAGCTCAAGTTCTTTTTGTAAATTTCCCACTAGTAAGAATATTCCTTTTCTCTGTAGGCCTACCATTAGGGAAAGATAAAGAACATTTTGATAATAGACCAAAGTGAGTTGGAAAAAGGGGTTTATTTGCAAGCACCTAGAGTTTAGGTAGCTCTGCTGACTCTCAGCCAGGAACAGAGGGTCCACTTCATTTTATGTCTTTAAATTCAGAAGCAAGCAATGAGCAACTGAGCAGGTTTACACAAGCCAAATTGCTATTAAAGCTAAAGTGGTTCTGAAGAAGAAAAGGTATTACAAAGAACTAATGGCTTTGCTTCCATTTCTATGATCTAGAGATTCATGCTCAGAATTCTTCATCATCTTTCTTTATATTGCCTTACCCATAACTCTCTGTCAGTTTCCCCAGATTATCATCAATTCCCCTCCTACAATAACCACATAGAAGTGGTTTATATGTATTTATCAGTTTCATAATATTTTTGCAGTTTGCCTTACAATTATACTATAGTATGTTAGCACCATTTTAAATTTTTTTCAGCGACTTGTATATCCAATTCAAGCAAATGTGTTTTTTCATTATCTTTTTTTTATAGTTTCCACTACCAATCTGTACATTAATTTCAAGTAGCACAAATCATAAAAAAATACTCATTAGCCTGTAACATACTTAATATGTATATTGGGGGATACACGGGGTGGTGCTCAGAGGTTACTCTTGGCTCTGTGCTCAAAAATTGCTTCTGGCAAGTTTGGGGGACTATATAAAATGCCAGGGATTGAACCTGGGTCAGTCCTAGATTGGTGGCATACAAGGCATACTCCCTATCCACTGTGCTATTTCTCCGGCCCCTCTCATTATGTATTTAAAAAACATTTTGATATATGTAAACATCATTTTGCAATATCTATTTTGTCACATTTATAAAACCTCCACAAATATTTTCCAAAATATTTGAAATGTGACAGTACACACTGTTTCTAAATATAATATAAATTCTTTTCTCATGGTTGTAGTATTTTATTGATGTTTCTTGATTTTTGATACAATAAAACAATTCACTTTTATTTTAATGGTATGAAGTAGCTAATGAAAATCCTATTTTACAAACATATAACAGAAATGTATTAGAGAAATGCAGTTATATAGAGTAAAAATGCAAGTAAAAATTTATGTGATAAATAGTATTTTGGGGGGATTTTCGGCCACACCCGGTGATGCTCAGGGATTACTCTGGCTATGCGCCCAGAAATTGCTCCTGGCTGGGGGGACCATCTGGGATGCTGGGGATAAAACCGTAGTCCATCCTAGGCTTGAGCACGCAAGGCAGATGCCTTACCACTTGTGCCACTACTCCGGACCCATTAAACAGATTTATTAAAAACTATTACAATATTCCAATTCAAGTTAAAGTCAAGTCTAAATCAAGTTGGCAGAATGTAGATAAAACTTTATTGCAATAAAATCAACTATATTAAGTTTAGATTTTATTCCAAAATTCAGCTATACTGAAGTTTTAAAAAATTATCTGAGACATTTAATATGCTACAAGACACATATACTTTTTAGATCTATATTTATAAAGATGATATTATTTAGAAAACCATTGTTTCCTATATAGTCATTGCTGACCACTTCTTGACTATAATCTAAATCCAGAATGTCCACCTAGATTATTTTTTGCTTGTTTATCAATAATTTGCAAACATTTGACTTATATTAGGTTGATGTTTTCACTATTGTTAAATTATTGTTATATCTCTTTTTAGTGTTTACTTTTTTGTTTTTGCTTGTTTGTTTGTTTGTTTGTTTTCAGTTTCTGGGCTACATTTGGCAGCATGCAGGGGTTAATCCTGTCTCTGAACTCAGAAATCACTCCTGAAAGGCTTGGGGTTTCATGTGGGATGCAGGGATTGAACCCAGTCAGTATGTGCAAGGTAAATGCTCTACCTGCTGTGCTATAGCTCTGGCCTCAGTATTTGCTTTTAAAATAAGATAAAATAAGGAACATATCCAGCAGTGCCCAGGGCTTACTCCTGCCTCTGTGCTCAGGGATCACTCCTATGTTTTGTTTTTTTTTTCGAAGATATGCAGTGTGGTGATTGAGCCTGAGTCAGTTGTATGCAAGATAAGCCTTATCACCTTTCTTGTCTCTCTTCCTCTTATCAATTCTTTTTAGGACACACAGAGCAGTAATCAGTGTTATTACTGGCTCTGTGCTCAGGAATTATTCCTGGTGGTGCTTAAAAAAACCATAGATCCAAGCTGAGTTGTCCACATGCAAAGCAAATGCCCTATCCACTTTGCTATTGCTCAGGTTCTTTAGTTTATAAAGATAAAACCATAGTTGTAGAGGAGATGGCTTAGTAGATTGCAAACCACCTTGCACTCTGATGTGGTGACTTCAATAGCTGATGCCTCTCACTAGTGTTTTCTGAACCCTGGTAGGTTTTTCCATGAACCCCAGCACCATCAGCTGCTTCTGAGAAATAATTAGTTATGCATAAACACCAATCTGACCAAACTTCAAGGTATACCAGTAATTGAGCTAACATCACTAGGACATTGTCAAAGTGAGTTTGGGTACACTTCCACCACCTACTCATACTTTTAGAAGCCCTAGCAGTTGAACCACACCCTACAAATTCGCAGTATCAGCAATAGTGCTTTTAATTTGGACTGAGTGACAACTCCTTTTTTCCAATCTGTCATCCCTGTACCAATGCACCAATTTGTATGTCAAAGTGTATGCAAAGACACCTAATGTTTAGAAGCAAAAGAAGTAACAGAATAGTCAACTAGCAACAAGAACTTAATAAGCATTCTGATAATGAATTAATGACCTCATTGTAAGATATAATAATTTTCATAAATGTTCTTTTTGTACTTTTTTTTAACTCCTTTTTTTTTCCTTTTTTAAAAAATTTTGCTCCAACTTACCTGGAAACAAATGTATTATGACCAACTGTATCAACAGTTTCATACATAGTATTTAAACAAAGTAAATTATATTTTAAAAAAATACCAGAACAGTATATAAGGGGCACCAGATTCATTTTTCTCTTACCACACCAGGATAAATTTCTTAATTAGTACATTTTTTTTGTGTGTGTGTGGTTTTTGGATCACATCCAGCAGCGCTCAGGGGTTACTCCTGGCTCCAGACTTAGAAATCACTCCTGGCAGGCTCGGGGGACCATATGGGATGCTGGGATTTGGACCAATGACCTTCTGCATGAAAGGCAAACACCTTACCTCCATGCTATCTCTCTGGCCCCTAATTAGTACATTTTAATTGTTAATAAACTACAACAGTTTTAACCATTTATTTTAATTGTGAGTTTAAGAAATGGAAGGGATTCAGTCCATTAAGTTTAAGAATGCATGCTACTTTTGGAAAGAAATTTGTGAGCAAATTACCTAATATATTGCATGTATCAAACTGATTTTAGACTAATCTTTGCATATTTTTGAAAATTGTCAATAAGCATTGTCATCATTTTATTTAAAAAAAAAATTGTGTGTGGGGTGGTGGTGCACAGTGAAAGCATAGTGGTGAGGCTTTTGCATTACATGTCGCTGAACCTGGATGGACTGGGTTCAATCCCTGGTGTCTTATATAGTTCTCTGAACCAGATGAGATTTCTGAGCATATAGCCAGGAATAAACCCCGAGAGTCACCAAATGTGGCCCAAAAAACAAACAAAAAAATTGTTTTTTTTGGTTGTGGGATCCTCTCTTGCAGTGCTCAGAGGTTACTCTTGGCTCTATACTCAAGCATAATTCTTGTCAGGGAACAAGGGAACCATAACTGTGCCATAGATTGAGCCCAAGTTTGCCATGACAAACATGTTGCCTGCTTTTCTTTTTCTCTAGTACCTATAATTATTTTAATCATAAAATTATTTAAATTATAATGTATAATACATATACATAATAACACCACTCAGTTTATCCTACATAGTTTTATAGAGAAAGGAAATAAGTTTAGTTCTATACAGGTAATCACTACAAAAGGTAACCACTTCAATTTGATTTTCTGTGAGATATTCTTAATAATAACCAGAAAACAAGCCAGAGTGATAGCACAGTGGTAAGGCATTTGCCTTGCAATTGGCTGACCTGGGATGAACCCAGGTCAAACCCCAGCATCCCATATGGTCCCCTGTCATGAGCGATTTCTAAACACAGAGCCTGGAGTAACACCTAAGCACCACTAGGTATGGCCCCCAAACAAACAAATAACCAGAAAAGTCTGGAAAGAGAGTATAGAAGATAAGGGTGGGATTTGCCTTGTATGTGGCTAAACCATGTTTCCTAGTATCATCTATAGTTTCCCCCAAATATGATTTGAAGGACACTCTTGAGAATAAAGTCTGAAGTATCACCGGAACAAAGCCACGTCTGACCCAACAAACCCTCTCCAAAAAAAAAAAAAAACAAGTGTAAAAACTTAAATATGTCTCAGAAACTATGACTAAGAAATATGATGTTATATCAGATTTCTGAGTCAGATTTGAAAATTTTTCCTCCCCCGGAAATCCTGATATGAGCTAAATTGGTCAAGATATATTTATGCTATTGATCAATGTGCTAATATAACTTCAGCATTATGTTGAAAGGGACACACATATTTTATAAAGAATTATTTTAGTTAAAATTTGATGAAAATACCAGACAGGTCATCAGCACACAACCACAGAACCAGTGGCATGATAAAATTTCTGAGGTCATCAATCTGAAAGGAATATACAGAATATGAAAAGATGAGGAAAATACTAGGGAGACTAAAGATGTTTTTATTCCCCAGCTTTGGAAACTTTTCTTTAAGGCACATTTTAACAAATCAAATATAAATATATGTATATATATATATTTCAGAAATTTATTCCAAAATATAAAATTTGGAAATGTCTCTATTTTGTTGTTATAAATAAAAGATTATAAAACTGCCATTTTCAAAATTGCTAGTGTTCCTATATATATAAATACTATGAGTGAATAAGCTATTTCCCCTTGTGCTTTTTGTCTCATCACCTCAGAGATATATAAATTATTGCAGACCAGTTTGATATCAAAGATGTCAGCCCTTTTCCAGGCTGAAATCCTCTTTCAAGACCTAGTGCTCCCCTGTGGTATGCCTCAACAAGCTAATATATTTTATCTGTAATGGTCAGGCATTTTACACATGAGAGCTATGATCTATAGCCAGAAAGAGAAAGAGGCATTTTAAGTGAGCATCCTCTTTGGATTTCAATCATTTTATAGGCATATACCCTATGTGGTAAAGCCTTTTAGTAAAAGAATAATATATCAACCACTTCCCATAATTCAGTGAAAACTTAAGCAGAATTCATGGCTTATTGGTATAGGAAAATATAAAACTGTTTTTCTTAAATAAGTACATAGGATGTATAGTTGCTAAATCACTTTAAACACAAGAAAAAAGGAAATATCAGTTCCAGATACCAGAATATAGGCTAACTCTTTCTACCAGTATCTTTGAACTGAAGTGTAAGAATAAAGTGTATAGGAAGAAAATTAATTGAATTGAGAGCTACAGAGATAGCTATAGGGAAAAAAAAGAGAGAGAAATAGAGTGGTAACTCAAGTGTCTGTGTTCATGCATACTGGATGGGTTTGAGTCTCAGCATCATATGGTTTCTAGAACATCCCTAGGAATGATACTCAAACACATCAAACTAGATGTGGTCAAAGAAATCTCCAACCACACAAACACAGAAAAAGAAAAGCAACATTAGAAGTTCAATTAGAAGTCGCAGCACAAATATGAAGATCACCAGGACACTTTGACAACGACTGATAAAAAAAAACCTCACATCTGTATACACCATCTGATTATTGAAATTTCTGCCAAAAGATGCCACTATTCTGCTAGGGCCAATTCTACAAACTGGTGGTGACTGTATTTGGTGTATGTTGGCCACAAGAGAGAGACACAGAGCACTGGAAATGTGATGAAGCAGACTCCAAGAAGAGAATGCCCTCAAATGAGACACTCAGGGTTATACTGGCACCCATGATCTTGGGTCAGAAGGAGAAAAATTAAAGTTGAAATTGACAAACCACCATACTGGAGACTGACTTAACACAACTGACTTAACACACCTTCAAGAAAACCACAGGCTGTTCTCAAAACCAGGAAAAAATAAAAAATAGGATGAGTGAAACATTTAGTCTTAAAGTTTCAAGACCAGAGAGTCCCGCTCTTCCCAGGTATGGGGTGAGGGGACACCCTATGCTGGAGGCCTTCTCCCTAGCTTGGGAGGTTCTGGGAGGCTTGGCAGGCCCCTAGCCGGTCCCCTATTTCTCCCCTGGACTCCAGGCCTTCCCTGGGTGCCAGCTCAGGTGGACTCTATAGTGGTTCTCAGGCTTTTCCACTTTCCCTACACTAAGGGTGGGGACTCATGGGGAGGAGGGCAGGCTGATGCAGTACTGGTATATGTAGGGACATTCACTGGTAAATTTTTTTTTCATTGGTCTCCATTTTAAAAACCGTGCAAGGGCGCTATGTATATATAAAAAATAAAAATGAGAGGATGGACTCTCAGGCTGGGATGATACCAGTACTCTTTTCCTACTTGTTTACTCTCAGCGGCCTCTTGGCCTCTTCCTGCCTTTATTGAGTAACTGTAGTTGTTACCATACTAGGTTTCTGATTAGTTCCCACTCAAATGCATTTCGCAATATGGAACTGTGGGGAGTCATTTTGCAGACTCCAGAAGGCTAAATCACAGACCAAAGTGGTGTCCAGGATTCAGCACCATCCTCCTGACTATTTCTATTGACATAAAAGGGACATGCATATCTCCTTTGAATATTGTAGATATATTTCCTCAACCGCTATAACTATTATTGAATATCCTCTTAAACGGTGACAATTATGTCCACTGTCTTAAGTTAGATTGTTTATTTTCCCCACTTTTTATCTTTTCTTCATTTTGTTCAATAAGGAATTTTGGTGAAAGTGTCCCTCAGTTTGAACCAAGTCAAAGCTTTTTGAACCAAGCTTATGTTTGAACCAAGTCACAGGGATTCTTGGACTTGTTCTTGGGGCCCCCATATGCACTGATAATGCCACGTGGCATTATTCCTGGTTTGCATAGGCACATTACAATGGAAAATACTATACATACAAATAAGTTCTTATCTGCTGCAGATGTGTTAGCGTCCCTAATAAAAACCTTAGTGGGTTAGATAAATCTCACTAGGAATAAGCAGGTACACAAGGCAGAAGAGTATGAAATCTGAAAATGAAATAAATGAGACCAAACAAAATGAATTGTATGGGGACCCCCGTCCAAGGGAGTTGAAATTAGAGGATGCTCTGAACTATCCTGTTGGTATCATATTTCTGTATTGAGGATCTTAGAATCTGTATATCCTACATTGAAGACAGCTTAACTGGTGGAGTCCATGTATGACAAATGTGAGAACACAATTCTATCACTGGACCCTCATATTACATAATCAAATATGAGAGCACTTAATTTACATTCTTCATGTTACCTGGCTGAAACATGTTAAAAGCAATGTAGAAATCAAACTTAATTCAAAAGATATTGACATTTACACAACATATTTAACAGAAAATAAGTCTCCACAAAAAGATAGTGAGGTGTGATTAAACTTCCACAAGACAGAAAATAAATTTTATAAAATAGTTCATCTGTACTTACTTGCAATTAGTGAACTACTAATTTGTATTTGAGTTTCCTTTAAGCAGGAATGAGTTCTGATATGTAAAATAGAAATACATTCTATTTTGTTTGTTTGTTTTTTGTTTTTGGTCATGCCCAGTGGCACACACTGGTTACTCCTGCCTCTGTGCTCAGAAATTGTTCTTGGCAAGTTCAGGAATCTATATGAGATACCAGAAATTGAAACGGAGTCTGTCTGGTGTTGGCCGTATGCAAAGCAAATGCAGTTCTATTGTGCTATTGCTCAGGCCCCTTGGAATACCTTCTAATAAAATATCTTCTCAGGATTTTTCTTACATGTTAACTATGGTCAAATGTAACCGGACTTACAGGGAATTATCATTTCTTATATCTATAAATTCTTTAGACATTTATATAAATCTATGCTATGAATAATTGAAATATTGATCTTTGAACAAAGAATATTCCCTCAATCATCAGCCTTCAATACCAACTAGAAACTGCTAATTTGGCTTAATTTTATTTATAACTGTTTATACATTTCCTTGGTTGTTTTTGCTAAAGTTGTCAAATCTTTATTTTATGATAAAACTTTATCTCTTTGTTGTAGCACATAGAGGAATTTTCAATGAAATGTTTTATTCATTTTCAAAGTCCATAGGTGTGTAGTCTCTCTCAGACTCTTATTTTCCTTCTAGAAGTTGGCTGCATGGTCTGCTTAAGAATGAAACCAGCCCCAAATCCCCTCTTGTTTTTACTTTTTACTCCACTACTTCCCCTTCTGCAGTTCTCCCCCATCTTTTCAGAAAAATTTAACTTTCAAATGATATTTCAGATTGACAGTGGGAAAAGGAGAATTGATTGCTTGAAGTTTTTCTCTTTCAATACTGCTTTAGTCTCTACCTTACTTCTCATGGAAAAAAATGGTAAAGGGAAAAAATGCTGTTCCCAGATTATTTCAAAGGTTATACTTCTATGATGAATGAACTAGGTTCCTTTCATAGTTAAGGCAGAACTAGATGATACTTGGCTACATCTAATTCACATATACAATTATTCATTACAAGTTTTACATGGCATTTTTCTTTTTTTTTCTATTCATATCTTTATTTAAACACCTTGATTACAACTATTATTGTAGTTGGGTTTCAATCATGTGAAGAAGAGGCCCCTTCACCGGTGCAACATTCCCATCACCAATGTCCCATTACAAATTTAAGATGAAAAAAAGGTGCCAGAAAATAATTTTTGGTAGTTAGTACTTCATGAAGGTGTAACTGAAAATTTAATCTAACAGAAACATGTTCTTGGGTTTAGAGAGGTTTCTTAGTGGATGGGGTCTGTTTCTAACTTGAAATGGAATTAAATATTTCAAGACTTGTAATGCTGTGGAAGCGGGGATCTAGTGGAAGAGAATCAGTCTACATTTTACTTCAAATATAGTAAAGAAACAAACAAGATTATGAATGGGTTTCTGGTTAGAGTCTTCATTCACAGCAAACTTCCAGAAAAACAAACCAGGCATTTAAGGAAAGGTAAAGAGAAAGTTGAAATTATAGAGCAATGGTATCTTAAACTCAGAAATTTTGTAGCTAAAGTGAAATATTACCTGGTCTTGATATTTTGACTTTCTTCCTTCAATTTTCCATCCCTGTCATGACCTGATTAAAACTTCATTGGTAACTGAAACTATGGGATTATAAAATTGATATACTTATGTTTAATTTTTTTGTGCAATCCTTGTAATTTATGAAGTTATTCATAATTGAGTTTTAGACATATAATGTCTCAGTGGCAATCCCACCATCAGTGTCAACCCCCCTCCACCAATGTTCCCAGAGTACATCCCATGCCACCACCCTGTCCCAGCCTGCCAGCATAATAGGGATCTTTTTTAGCTTTGGTTTTTAAAGTTTGGGTCTCATGATTTTATTGTTGATGACTCTGTGACTTAGATATTTAGTGATATCATTTCTTAACATCTCCAATGCACCTGAGTTACCTTGGTCCCTGTCTCCTGTTATTTTTGAGGAATTATTATGTTTCTCCTTCTATAGCATGTAAAAGAAAATTAGGATTTGAGGATACATTGTTGTGTCTTAACTGTTTACATTCTCACAGTGGTTCACATGGATTTCATCATAGACTATGGTTGTTGTACTCATTCATCATTGCCTTAAACTGAAGTGTTATAACAGTGAAAGGGCAAAGAAAGTGATATTCTAAGCAAATGCTTAGAATGTAGTTTTGTGTAGCCTTCTTTTTTTTTTTTTTTTTTTTTTTTTTGGTTTTTGGGCCATGCCCGGTAACGCTCAGGGGTTACTCCTGGCTATGTGCTCAGAAGTTGTTCCTGGCTTGGGGGACCATATGGGACACCGGGGGATCGAACCGCGGTCCGTCCAAGGCTAGCGCAGGCAAGGCAGGCACCTTACCTTTAGCGCCACCGCCCAGCCCCTTGTGTAGCCTTCTTAGAGTGAAAAATATAGTACCCAGGGCCATTAAGATGTTGTGTCCTTAGACAGCTATTTACTTAAATATTTAACCTACAGAAATAAATGACAAATCAAAATCAATTTTTTTGAGTCACATCCAGTGATACTCAGGGGTTATGCCTGGCTATGCACTCAGAAATTCCTCCAGGCTTGGGGGACCATATGTATGGGGTGCCAGGGGTTTAAACCACAGTTCGTCCTAGTTTAGCACATGCAAGGCAAACGCCCTCCTGCTTGTATCACTGCTCCAGCCCCAAATCAATATCTATTTAGCACAACTCAATATATGAAAATCTGTTTTAATTTAAAATAAAACTAAATTTCTTAGTAAAGGAAACAGACATATATATGAACATGATTAAAATATATGCCATTACTCAACTATTTATGAAAATGATAGAAATTACTGGAAAACTATGGGGAAAATTACAAAAAGTAAACTTAAAGTACCATCACTATAGTCTGAAATAAAAGCATCCAGTCAAAAAAAAAAGAAGAATTAAAATAATATTAAGAAGAAAATAGTTTAAAATATATTGTAAAGTAGTACAAATATGTTTTTAATAAGATGGCACTGATGATAGTGACATTTGGATATGCATTAGTTTATTTTTCCATTTCCTTGTTTTGTTACAAATACCTTAACTACTTGAATAGTTTTAGAAGTCAGGGCCGGAGAGATAACACAGCAGTATGGTGTTTGCTTTGCAAGTGGTGGACCCAGGAAGGACCGGAGTTCAATGTTCAGTAACCCATATAGTCCCCTATCCAGGAATTATTCCTGAGCTCAAACCAAGGAGTAACCCCTGAGTGTCACCGATGTGGCCCAAAACCAAAACCAAAAAAAGAAAAGAAAAAAAAGGAAGTAAATATCATTTGTTTTTATCATTATAGTGACTATTTAAAGAGAGGTATGAATTTCTTTAAATTTGCTCTAGATACTTAGCATTTGTTTTGATACATATATTTTAGAATAGTATATAGCTATGAACATTTTTCTGCAAATTCTACTGTGATACGCATTGATTGACCATGGCTTATTATAATAGTGCTCTTAAAAAATATTTGCTTGGATTTGGAGCCAAAGCTATGTCACAGTAATAGGGCATTTGCCTTGCAAGCTGCTGACCCAGAATGGACCTGGGTTTGATCCCCAACATCCCAGATGGTCCCCCAAGACAGGAGTGATTTCTGAGTACATAGCCAGGAGTAACCTCTGAGTGTCACTGGGTGTGGCCCCAAAATCATATATATAATTTTAGATTATAGTGATTGTACTTTAAGTTCACTTTTTGTAATTTTCTCCATAGTTTTCCAGTAATTTATATCATTTTCACAAATATTGAGTAATGGCATATATTTTAATCATGTTCATATATATGTCTGTTTCCTTTACTAAGAAATTTAGTTTTATTTTAAATTAAAACAGATTTTCATATATTGAGATGTGCTAAATTGATATTGATATATATATATGATATACATTTGCTTGGATTAATCAAATATCTAAGTTATATGAATAACTAGACACTATAATAATTATCATAACCCTTACCAATGTAGCATATTCAGATTGAAAATTTGCAATATTTGAGATAAATGTTCATACTTTTCCTAAATTTTAGCATAGTAAATCACTGAATAAATATAAAATACTTGTAACTATGAAGTCAGTACATGAAATTTTACAGATGTATAAATAAATACATTAGTGGCTAAGATATAAAAGTCACAATAAATGATTTGATTTAAAAACTTGAAGCATTCAGTTTTATGCATAACCAGAAAAGTTAAATACATAGAGTTCCTTGTATTCAAAAAAGGAAATGTGTCACATCAATTGATCTTGACACAAAAGAATCTTCTGGCGTCCCCTGAAAGGTGTGTACTTGGGATTGGTGAATGGGAAACAGACCAAGGAGCCAAGTTGGGTTCAAGCTCTGCTTCTTTTTTTACAAAGCAAAAGGAATATTTATACTCAAATTTTTGACCAATCATAAGGCTAATTTACAAAAAAAGGAACAGGTGAAAATTGTTCAAAGCATATTCTGACTCAGGATTGTTTCACTTTTGAAGTTGATTCTTGCTATCAATAGTTTCTCAATAGCAAGGTCAGTTGAAAATTGTTTTGGTTTTATGCCTAAAATGTTTGGTTTTGGGGCCTGAAATGTTAATCCTTACTATGACTGCACAAAGGCTAAGAAAAAGTTAGATTTGAAGGTGAGTAATTATTCTGTAAGACTAAAAAAAAATACTTGAATCTACGCAAATGTTTCTCATAAGATGTGTTTATATACCTGAGTAATTTTTAAGAAAGGATCTAAGACAAGTGAGTAATAATTATTAGAAAAAGAATATTTGATTCCATGTAAATATTAAATCTGAGTAATTTTTAGAATGTCACTGAAGTTTTTTCTCAATTAATATTTATGCTACATCCCCTGAATGCCCCATGGATAAGCAACCAAGGTTTTTTAGGGCCCTACGGCCTGTGAGTACAGGTTATTTTTTCAAGCATCTTTTTTTTTTTACATGTGCTACTTTTTCAAATGTCCTCTTCGTTAGTACAGACTGCTTTGAAAAAAGTTCCTGTAATAGCAGACAGCTTTTAAAAAACCCTCCTTTAGGCAATTAGAGCGTTTTAAAACCTGGTGCCTTCCTAGGTCTCAAGATTTGTTAACCTGGGGGATGTAGCAGAAAGTCTCATTAGCTATTTTTAATTAATGATTATCTTGGTATTTTAATAAAGGGTGAGAATAAAAATTAACTAGTTCTACTTCTAAATTGTTAGTACATAGTGCTTTGAGAGTTGAAGGAGTAAAATCTAATATAGAATTCACCACATATCCACCAGCACAGCTTTAATTTTCATGAGTAGATAACCAAGACTTACTGGGTAGAGATTGGTGAAAGTTTATAAAAGATCCTAATATTGAACATTATAGAGACTTTCAATATTCAGAAAAAGTATAAACAGGGAATTTATTTGATTAGGTTATAAAATTTAGAGGAGAAAAGGCAGAAACTAGGTGAGGTAATTCAGGTAAGGAGCAAAATAAGGTTGACTTTGGACTTCACATATCAGTAGTTATTATTAAGAGGGTTACTGCCTCTAGGAAGTATATATTTCATAAATAATAACATTTAATCAATATAATAAAATAGACACAAATGTTTGGCTTAAGTTTTGACAAATGAAAACTTAAAACCAAAAATCTATAACCATAATTTACCAGCTTTTATTTTCATATTGTTTTTCAAAAATGGTGACATTTATACAGTATGCATTTAACTTTATGTAGGGAACTCATAATTCTTCACATATTTATCCATGTGACCAAGCTAACTACTTGAACATATCGAAGATTGATGAAATATCTATTTCCAAGTCTAAGGAAAGAAATTTATGAGGTATGTGACACAAATCAATTAATACCTAGGATAGACACTATTATGTTTATAATCTTTCCAATCTCTCATTGATTTCCCAACTCTTCCATAGAAAGAATGATTACTTAATGTATTACTTAATGGAAAAACCATTTGTCCAAATTTCGCAAGCTTATACTCTTGTAGCTATCCTTCTTTCTGAATATGTATCCATTATTTTTCCTAGATTATGCTCTTGGTTTGTTTTTTGTTTGTGTGTGTGTGTTTTGGGTCACATCTGGCGGTGCTCAGGGGTTATTCCTGGGCTCTGTGCCCAAAAATCTCTTCTGGCAGGCACAGATGACCATATAAGATGCAGGAATTCAAACCGCTGTCTGTCCTGATTGACAGTGTGCAAGGCAAAAGCCTTACCGTTGTGCTATATCTTCGTCCCCACGCCTCTTTCTTTCTTTTTATTTCTTTAATATATTCATTTCTACTGCTATTTTCCAAATCAACATTATATTTCACTTGGATCATTAATGTGTCTTAAAATGATTATTTTTTTTGTCCACCTGTTCTCTAAAGAGTTCTTAAAATAGAAGCAGCTGCCTGTTGATAACAATATAATTTCATATTTCTCATTAAAATCTATAATAACTCCTTGCTTCTAACAGAGCAAAACTGACCTCCTAAGAGACTTTTATATACTGGAATGCATTATCTCCCATCTATACTATTTCCTTAGTTACTTTACATTCATCTAATTCTCCATTAGATGGTATAAATACAACTGACAAAATCCAAAATTATTAGAGGATAGATAATAGGGAGCTTTATCACATTGAGAGTGAGAAAATTATACTTAATAGGAAAATAGACATTACTTTCTTTCATGTTCAGCAATAAGACAGGGGTAATATTCCAACATCTTTTTCATTAATTAATCTAATGAAATTATTCAAGAATATGTAATAAAGACCTAAATAAACAAAATTTGTATTTATAGAATAATATATCACATTATATATTATTATATAATATTATATATATACAAATAATACATACAAGTTTATAATACTTCATGGAGAGTTAGTATATAAAATTAGCAAATAGGCTTAGAGAGAGTCTATAGAAATCATAAATATTACCAACATACAGTAACTACAAATGAGGGGCTAGTGATATATTACATCAGCTAGGATCAGGCCTAGCATACAGTTCATGGGAATTTTCTGCTCAGAACCCATATAAGCCTCTATGCAACTTCATGAGTATTCCAGAGTTCAGAGTCGAGTGACTCCTGAGCCTTTGGCAAGATGTAGCCAAAATGCAAAACAAACGAAAAGAATAGAAAAAAATTATAGTGACATTAAAAAACTATAGCACAGTAAGAAATGTTTTGGATCCTTCTCAAAACCATACATTCTTCCTAATAACTAATAAAAAGTCAATATTTTAGCAAATAGAGAAGTTGAATATTTTATAAAGATACAATAAAAGTGTCACAAACAAATACAGTGGAGGAACTCATGTGGATACTGTAATAAATAAGAAATTGGGGCAGAAGAGATAGTACTGTGGGTACTGATAATACTCTGTGTTCAATCCCTCATATGTTATCAATAACCCTTCCATGTGTCATTCCTGAATGTAGCTCAAGGAGCACAGCCAGATGTGGCAAAACTAAGATAAAATTATATATTTTATATACATATATAAAATTAAGGGACCTTTATTTGCTGTGGCAAGTTTAAAAAGTGTTCATTCAACATATGTAGTTTTCATTACAGTGTCTTTTTACATTACCAATTGGCATAGTGTTGGTGGTGAGTTTTTCAAGTAGGTTAATCTAACAGAGAAGATAAAAATTAGATATATTTAAAAATAAAAAGATCTCTAATTCCAAAGGTCTAAGTTTGACAATTACGACAGAACAGAACTTCTGGAACCATACTGAAAGATTCTATCCTAGTCATTGTCCTAGAATCTGAGCAAAAACCAAGACCACTAATTACAGAAGACCAATTACAACAACAGTGATGGAACACAACTTCTAGAACCATAAAGAAAAACTCTCTGCTAGCCTTAGTCCTATGACCTACACAAATAATAAGATCTCTAGCTACAGAGGCATGATGTTATCATCAAAAAGTGAGCAGAAAGTTTCCAGGCACCATAAAAAGACCTTGGGGTGTGAAAATGAGAGTGTATACACTGACTGTATAGAAAGAAGATGTACAGTAAATGCACCCCATATACACCTCAACACAGGCCCTTTACCTGGTCTGTATTGTGATTTGGGAGACAAAAAGGAGGAGGAGGAGGAGGAGGAAGAAGAAAGGAGGAGGAGGAGGAGGAGGAGGAGGAAGAAGAAGAAGAAGAAGAAGAAGAAGAAGAAGAAGAAGAAGAAGAAGAAGAAGAAGAAGAAGAAGAAGAAGAAGAAGAAGAAGAAGAAGAAGAAGAAGAAGAAGAAGAAGAAGAAGAAGAAGAAGAAGAAGAAGAAGAAAGAAGGAAGAAGAAGAAGAGGAGGAGGAGATGGAAGAGGATGTGGAGGAGGACGAGGAGGAGGAGGAAGGAGGAGGAGGAGGAAAGAGGAGGAGGAGGAAGGAGGAAGGACGAGAAGGAGGAAAGAGGAGGAAGAAGGAGGAGGAAGGAGGAGAAACAAACCTTTTTAAAAAGTTGCTTTTTTTTTACTGTTTTTGTTTTTATAGAGTTTTTTGTTCTTGTTTGTTTCCTCATAGTTGATGGTTTTGGTTCTTAGTTTCTTTTGTTTCTTCTTTTTGTACTTCTGTTGTTATTGCCTTATTGTTTTTTGTTTTTGTTTTTTTATTTTATTTTGCTACCTTTTTCTTCTTTTTCCCTTTCTTCTTCTAAATGGATATTTATAACACCTTGACAGACACTTTCTAGGTTTTCTTCCTCTTTTTTTGTTTTTGTTTTGTCTTTTATTCTCCCACATCTTTTCTTATATCTCCAAACAGAACCATATTACATATTGTTCAGCCTCATAATTTGTGGGGGAGAAATGGAAGGTACCAAGACCAGACAGTCGTATGAACATCTAGTGGAAATAAAAAATGATCAGACTTGAACACCAAGCCCAAAGTCTCTGACAACAGAATCGATACCTAATCTATAATAAGCTGTACACGTGGGGAACAGTTACACTAACATTACAGGTAGTCAAAGGAGAGAGATATGGGATGCATGCTGGGAACAGGAGTGGAGGGAGGACAACACTGGTGGTGGGAATGCCCCTCATTCATAGTCACTATGTATCTTAAATATTACTGTGAAAGATTTGTAATTCATTTTGACCACAATAAAATTTTATTTAAAAAAGATGTATTTGTGTACTACCACATTATACTGGAAAAAATTGCGCCCCCTACAATTAAATACAAAGGAGGTAAGCATTTAAAAATATCAAATTAATTTTGGATATAATGAAATTTCTCAACTTAGAAAAAATATAAATTTAGCTTTCATAGCTATTGTCATTGTTGTAGCACTATTCACAATAAAAAAGAATCAGAAACATTCTAACTTCCCATTTATGAGAGAAGACAAATATAATGTACACACATATATATGTGTGTGTGTGTGTGTGTGTGTGTGTGTGTGTGTGTCATATATAACAGAATATTATTTGGCTATATAGAAGAGAATTGGTATGCTGTGTTTCTACTTAAAAAACAAGATTTCTCGGCCCACGTCTGTGAGGTTTCCCGGGTCCACACAAGTAGGGGAACTTCCAGCATCTTTGCCCCTTCCCCACCCGGGTCTGTGAGGTTTCCCAGGGCAGCATTCACCAGGCAACTTTCCACTGCCTCCGCCCTACCCCCAACCATGTCTTCGAGGTTTCTGTTGCACCCCGCTGGGATAGGCTAGGAACTACAGACAAGAGGGGTTTCTGGCAGAGGCCTGGAGAAAGTGAAGCTCCGCTGACATCTAGGCAGGGGAGGAGGGCAAAGGAGTCGGGCTCAAGAGCACCCCCACCATTGTGGCCAGGAGGAGTACTGCACTCAGAATTGAGCAGCCATTTTGCCCAGCAATTACTCTCCTAGGTATCTACCCCCAAGTTGGAAGGACATTCATCCCAAAGTATGTGTGCACCCCACTTTTTATCGCAGCACTCAGTATAATAGCCAAGTCTTGTAACCAACCTCGATGTCCAACAACAAATGAGTGGATCATTAAAATGTGGTATCTATACACAATGGAATACTACAGGGCAGTCAGAAATGATATAATCACAGATTTTGCAGCAACGTGGATGGACCTAGAACATATTATGTTAAATGAAGCAAGCCAGAAGACGAAAGATAAATAAAGAATGATAGGACTATTCTGAAGTACCTAGAATATACACCAGATATACAACCAATACCCTGCAATTAAATAACAGGGGGTAACAGGATAGAAATCTCAAACACTATAATAATCACTATATACTGGGGAGTATAGCCCAAAACAAAGGGAAGAGAAACAACAAAAAGCTCGATTACACATTATATCATAAAGAAACCAGCAACAGCAGAAACAGCAATGTAGAGAGAACAGGTATGTAATTATTGTTTTACGACAAAGGCCCATAATAACTTAACTAGGAATCTAAACAGATTGCAGAAAAAGATTAAGACAGAAAATTACTGAGTCCAATGGAAACATCTCAAAACATTATGCTTGAATGCCTTAACCTTACCACATTTAAAATAACCTGTCATGGGACTGGTGAGGTGGCACTAGAGGTAAGGTGTCTGCCTGGCAAGTGGAAACCAAGGAAGGACCGTGGTTCAATCCCCCGGCGTCCCATATGGTTCCCCCAAGCCAGGGGCAATTTCTGAGTGCTTAGCCAGGAGTAACCCCTGAGCATCAAATGGGTGTGCCCCCCCAAAAAAACAAAACAAAATAAATAAATAAATAAATAAATAAATAAATAAATAAATAAAATAAAATAACCTCTCAGTTTTTCTGTCCATAGGGGTTCCTGGATACAAAGGGTGAACATCCTACAGTGGTATCTCGGTGCTCAGTCACACGAGGCACCATACTCTGCTTGAACCATGAAAATGACCAGATAAAAGTCTTTAACATACCCTTTATCCCTAGATTATGCCTTCTTTTAGGACCTGAAGCACATGACTGGCTAGATCACTGAAGCAACAACCATGACCTACAGAGTTTTACCACAGGGACTAAGCATCGAACATGTTCAACCAAACTAACATGCACTTGCTCTATATATGTAAGCATAGAACCAGGAGTGGCCCCTGAGCCATGCTGGATGTGACCCCAAAACCAAAAAAAAAAAAAAATTCACTTTGCTAGTGAGGCTTTCTAATGAATTTTTCACGTTGCCTACCAAGTTTTTCTGACATTTCTGCCCTCATAGTCTACTGTGTTTTATTGGCAGAACATTCCATTATTTTTTTCTTTTTCTTTTATTTTGTTTTGTTTGTTTTAAAGTCCACACCAAGTGGACTTCAGGACTTACTTCAGACTTTGAATTCAGAAATTACTCCTAATGTAAGTACAGGTGGGCACATGCCAACCTCACATTCACAGACACTGACCGAGATGCCTGGCTGGTTAGGCCCTAGTCTATGCTTTAACTATGGCTAAATGCTCATATACAGCCAGAGGTCAAGCTGATGTAGGAAAATACAGACTACCAACCTTCCCAGAAGAAAAGAGGCACCGGGGAGGCACAGAAACTGATACTAATAATTGCCTATGGTGCCCCCATAAACATTTATTTATGTCTGCTTTTCCACATCCTGGCCTGGTGGACATGTCTTGTCTAGGGTGACCTTGATCCATTTGAATTATGTTACTTGTGTTATGCAAAATGTGTATCCTTTACTATCTGTTTTCTGAGGCTAACTGAACAATGTGCATCATGTTGTGCACAGTGGCTATAAAAACTTTATGGACTCTAAGTTCGGGGCCTAACCTACATTCTGCTGGTCAGGAGTGGTTGGACCCCAGCATGCTGGCTTAATAAACCCTTCTTTGTGTAAAAAAAAAAAAAGATTTCTCATGTTGTAGAAGAAATATTCTATGTGTATATATTAGTTAGTATTTGGCATTTGAGTATACCATCTTTAGGAGACAGGGAAAGCCTTTTCATAATTTAGGACTTAATTTTCTCAAAGAGTAGGAATTCACCTTTCATTAGATATCCTTTTTATTATGAAAAGTTCACAGAATTATAGCAAAGAATGATCAATATGCTTTAAACTTCTTAACTAAATCCTTGCTATCTGACAAAGTGAATAGTTCTTCGTAAATTCAATGGTTTGTTTGGGGGCATAGGCAGTGATAGGGGGTGAAGGTGGGATTAAAGTGACACTCAGCCTGGCACTACTCCTGGCAGTTCTCAGAGATCACGATGTGCCAGGACTCCAAAAAGCAAAAGGTGTGCTCTCTGACTCCCCTTATTTTGGAGAATTTATTATGTTTGATATAAAATATTCCTAAGAGAAATAAATTCCTATGCAAATACAAAGTATCTGATCTCCTGTAAGCAAGTACAAGAGGATCAAATACTCTTAACAATTTGCCTTTACTTTGGAAATAGAATCATTTTCTTGGTGATTTATCCTCTCATCCATCATAATCTCAGTTTTGTAAACCAGTTCTCAGTTCTATTCCCTTTAATCTTCTGTTAGTCTCTATGATTCGTCACATCCCACATCTGAGAGATTTTTTTTTGAAATGTATTGACTTTTTAATTAACTGATTGACATACTTAAGATGTAGAAAGTTGATTTTAGTCCATAAAATGTTCCAACACTTGTCCCTTCACCAATGTTTTTTCCTCTTGCTTTCCTAGTTACCCTCCTGTCCCCCTACATTTACGGGCTGTCCCCCAGCTCATAGAGAGATAATAATATATCTCCCTGTCTCCCTCCTTCTAACTCCCCTCAGGAAAAGAAAAATTTTCACAGTATTGTTTAATGTGTTAAAAGTTTTGGTTGTTCTTAAAATTATAATATATAATAAAATTATCTCTCTCAGGACAAGTTCCTGAAAATGAACATTAAGTTCACCAATAGGAGTCCAAATTAATACTTTACTATACAATGTCCTTTTTGTGTGAGTTCATGCCTATTCTCCCTTATGAACACATTGTTAATTGGATTTGATACTCTAAATAGTAGTTTTTGTTTCATTTAATTTATATGTGGAATATCGTCTAAAGTTTGATATTTGAAGGTCATGTGAACTCACCAGCGCTTATTTCATATAATCACCACTAAATAGATTGGTAAATAGATGTTTGGATGCATGAATATATATATGATATAAGTATCAGTCTGGGATACAAGGATTTCTAAAAGGTGAGAAATACTAAAATAAGATGAGAAGTTCTAGCACGATGTCATAATTGATCAATAAAATATCACTTACAACCTTTTTGAAATGATCTTATGGAAAGCAATTTTGATCAGCTTGTAGGAAAATATCCTTTTCTTCTACAATATTTACTAAAAATGTAAATGAAAGGAGAAATCATGAAGTAACATTCTATTTTAGCTAGTGAGGACTCATATAGTCTACAACGGTTTTTCGATGTACCTTTTGATCAGATGCCTCATTCTTAAAAACTTCGCTTGATTCAATTTCAAAATTATACAAGAAACTTTTAACGTTTTTCTTGTCATGTTCTTTTTAGATAAAAGCTTAGTTTCCTAATTTTGCATCAAGGTTTACTACATTTTTTAATTTAAGATGGGTGATCTGTTATATTCTGGTCCATCCTTTCTTAATTGTCAATAATAATTTGTTCTTTATAATTGAAAACTAGATTAAGTCATAAAATGAGAATGATTTTTGGTTGCCAAGTTAGATAATCACTATTAAGCAATACATTTTAATACATTATGATAAACTGAGAAGACAGATTAAACTATAAAAAAGTACTTGTTTTCTTTTTGTTAACAACTCACATTTCCAACTACATCTTACAAACATTTCCTTACCTCATGGCAACAGATCATTGATGAACTAAATTCATGAATTATCTCCCTTAACACACATTGTTATTAGAAAAAAATGCATGCATTGATTAGGCTTAGAGACCTTTTTATTCACTTTAAATTTTTCTATTCCAAGTTAAAGCTTTCCCAATTCTTTGCAGATTAGACATTTGTGACTTTCACTATAGTTTTCTAGCTTTTAAGCACAATTAGTAGATATTCACTTTAGCTAAGGAAAAAAAATTAAGAATTGTTTTAGTTCAGCAGAATAACCTGATGAGGCTGTATATTACAACTGCATCTCACCTAGGCTAACCTATCAAGTTTGTGAAACTGAGCTGAGAAATCTAGGAGAATATGTAAACTTTACAGCCAGATTTAATCTTCCTACAGCATCCAGTCCAGAAATACCATAACAACAGATGTTCTCATAGAATATTAGCATTTCTGCTTCTGGTCTCAGCTGCTTCTCAGAACTGCAAAGAAATGCAAACATGGAAAATGTTCATTTTTAACACAAACTTAAGTTTGAAAATCAGGGGACATTCATCGGTCCTCCAAAGAAATGCGTGCACATGCTTACTATTTTATTCCTGAAGTAGTGTAGGACATCTCTTTAGCTCAGAGAATATTCTTTATTAGATGAGTGGAAGAAAAGCACAGTCATCATTTTAGCATGACTTTAATTCTTGTGCCTGGCTTGAGCTTGGCCTTTGCATATGTGTCAAGCTGTCATGTATGTCTCATCATTTCAATGTTATTTCATTTCATCCCAACTTTCATCATTGACAAAATTAGGCACCATGAAATTCTACAACTTACTGTGTTTTAGAAAAATGTTATTCCTTTCCTGGTTTAAAATCTCATAAATGCTTAGTTCTAATACCTAGCAGCTGATATCACAGACTAGGTCTCATAAGAGAAATATTGTGACTCGGGAGAGATTTTCATTGAGTCTTTCCATTCCCTTTGCTGAACTTATGTGATCAATTAATTCCACATATTCCAATGCTATATTACTACTCAGACTGAAGTTGCTCCTGTCTGGTAGAGAAATGCTTTCTCCCTTTCACCATTATCAAAGTATAATTTGCTAACAAAAAGTTTATTAAAGTTTCTACACAAATTGGCTTATTATAATACTTTGGAGAATATTTTAATTTTATGAAATTTATTTGCATATAGGTTGGTAAAATCATATGGTTTATTCCAGGTTTTGAACCCTGAAAACACTCGGGAGTGATCAGGGGGAATAAAGTGAGTTACAAAGATCCAACTTGGGTCAGTTATGTGCAAAGTAAGAAATAGGATCACTATACTATTTGTTTCTGCCTCCCTCCTCAATCTTCTTTCATATTCTGAGGACGTCCAAGTTATGCTAAGGGGCATCTGAGTGAGTCTCTGCTAACTGAGCTGCTGGTTCTATATAAGGGCCTGAAAATGTGATGCTACTAATCAACAGGGCTATGGATATGTGGTGTCAGCATTGCATCCTATGAGGCTTGAAGGGCCATGGAGAACCATTGGTCAACTAGAGTGAACCAAAGCAAAGCATGTTCCTTTATTCCAGTACTATCTCTCCAGCCCCTACAAAGTTTGTTTTAAATAAGAACTTACAATCCCTTTTAGAAATACAATATTTCAAAGCCTGTGCCTCATCTCTAAACCTATAGTAAAAATTGCTGATGAACTGGTTAATGATGTTTTATTTTCCCTAAAGTAAATAACAGTGAATACTTGAAGCTAAAGCAAAAGATAAAAGAAGATAATTGAGGCAAAGAGGCAGAGAAGTGTGGGCCATGAAGAGTAACAGAACCAATAGCCAAGGTGAGACTACATCACCCCAACATGAAGTAAAACATATGAACTTTATTGGTCATCATTGAAGAAAAGCATTTTATTCAGGCCTTAACACAAGGTTGGGAATAGAATGGTGTTTGGTTCAAAACCTCTAGCTTCATGTTCTCTTTATGAATAATCATTTTTCTTCTTATTCGTGATAATAGAATCCAATTCATAAGGTAATGGATTATCAACTTATTTGCTATATTTCAGAGTTGAAATAATAACTAGCCCACTTACCCACATTTATATTGTGTAATGTAAATTTGCAATCACATATTTTTACTTATATTTCATATGTAGTGCATATATGAAATGTAAGGAGTATGGTTAATTTTTAATAATAATATGTTAACATAAACATACCATCATTTTCAGTATTTTTAGTTTTCCCACAAAAATAAAAAAGGCAGAGAAACAGCCTTTTATACTTTCCTTAATGTCTGGAAAATCCTGTTAGAGTCAAATGAATATTTACAATGTGTGGTGAGGATTTCTGGATATGCCTGCACTGTCCCACAATGCTGCTGATAAACCCTACATCTGTAACATTACAAAATGCCATATTTACAGAGGCATTCCACTCCACATTGCTTTCAAAAAGGGAGGATATTCACAGAAGATCAAGTGTGGACCTGGGCTCATGGCCCAGGAAAGCATAGATCTTTTTTAATCTTAATATTGAAGAAATGGCCAGGCAGAAAAATGGGGCAAAGTCTTTCCAAGGTTCAGTTCTTATGCAGAGACTGTATCAATCCCTTGAATGGAATGAGGCTGTCTTCAGGAGAGAGATGATTTCTAATGTCAGGATCACCTATGTGGCTGTTTCTACCACAACCAATACTGGAAAACAATGAAGAGACAGGAACTGAACCTCTTATTACTGTTTTCAGTAAACTATTTATTTTCCATCTCTATGACTTTTAGTTCCCCCTGACCAGTAACTCAATTTCTAGAGATTGATGTTTATATCAGAGGACACTACAATGATTTCATTTATCAGAAATTTGAGATTACCACCAATTATCCACTTTATGTTTCACATGTGAGGGAATCAATGGATGAATATAGAATTTGGAAGGCTGCCAGGTGGGGTGACAGATACTGATTTCCAAGAGAAATTGGGTTTCTACTGCATAGCTATTGTAAGAAGATGGATGATTGTGATACAGATGATATAGGCCTTCTATCTCTGTATTTAAGTTACCATATATCAGAGGACAGGTGGCATTTGGCAAAGAAATATGCTGCATCTAAAATGGATTGAAGCACTTTGCATCCTTAGGATAGTGTTTACAGCCTGTGGGTTTCTGACATATTCTGGTTTTGTCTGTATTCTCAAGTTTATTTAGGTTCAGAGAGTAATGTGTGGAATATAAGATAAGAAGAGTGCAGTGCTACATAATGGGTCAACCAAAATTAATTCAGTAATGTTTTTACCCAAATTACATCTTTTCTAGAATTTTATGATACTACTTGGGAGTTGACCCTTCTAGAAATGTACATATATGTGGGAATATTTAATAGTTCAGACTCTTTTTTTTGGTAAAACAATAAATACACCCTCAAAACAACACCACCAACAACAATTAGAAATCAAACATCCATATGACTAATTTTAGTGCTGAGTACTTATCCAAGAGCTCTAAAACTCTATTTCAAAAATGCATTATATTACTATATTTTTTGCAGCACTTTTCAAAATTGTCCAAATCTGGAACCCAACTAAACCAAGAAGAGATAATGGATTAAGACACTGTGGTACATATACATAGTAGAATACTACACAGCTATAAGCAAAAAAGAGTAAATTGCTTCTATATAGATAGATCTAGAAAATATTGAGATTTTTCTCAATACTTGAGAGAAAATAGTCAGAAGGAAGGAAAAAAGAATAAAATGATCTTTCACAAATTTAGGGACATAAAGAAACTTTGTAGGCTTATAAGACGACTGGGCATATAAGATGACCCCCTAATTTTGCAGTTAAAACAAAGGTTTAGGCCTATATTCGCTGTATCAGACAGAATGTTTTTGTGCTGCAACTGTATGTACCACAGTGAGCCAATCACAACAAGCAAAGGTTCAAAGGTTATAGTGTAATAAACTTCCTCTCTGACTCTGGCCAATCTGAGCAGCTTTTTACAGTGTAGATTCAGGTCCAGAACATTGTCTAATTTGCATGCATCAAAAGCCTGCTTGGATTGGCTGAGTTAGAGAGGCGTCCGAGCAGCCTTGCAGTGATTGGTGCAGGATTGAGTTAGAAAATACATTTTGTAGCAATATTCAGACAATTTTCGTTTAGCAGCATATTGAAACATTTTTTTTTCAGGATATACTTGGTGTATAAGACGACCCCCGATTTTCAGTTGACTTTTTGTTTGTTTCAAAAGCCGTCTTATAGCCAGAAAATACGGTATCTGTTTATTTACAATATGGTTTCATTCATAACAAAGATTGTCTTATATGTAAACCTGGGTGGGATAGACTCAGGATAGCTGCCCACCTTGGTGTGGTCTCTATCCCCAATAAAAAAATATGGTAGTTCAGGCAGGCAGCAGGCACTCCATACTAGGTAGAAGATGGCCAAGCTACAAATGTTTCACCTTCAGCCTGGTATAGATTATTTCTTGTGTGACCTTGATTCAGGCTCATTCACCTGGGCTTGGAAATACAGTGCGTGGGGTGATTTTACACATAGGGTACCTAAAATACTTTTTAAGAAAGAAATAAATTCATGTATGCTTTGTAGGAATTGAATAAAAATCTATGCTACATACATAAGATTTAGATCTTAATGCCAGATGAAGTGGCCCACAGTTCCTGTCACAAGTAGATGACAAATCAGCAGTCTCTTCTGAGGATTTGGTGCTCACAGCCACATATATATCTTCCATCTTTATATCTTCCATCTATGTTCATGAGAATGAACAGCTTTGTGTGATGAGATGCGAAGAAAGTTTCCTGGTTTCCATGGGATTCTCAAGTGCTTCATCCACCCGTGCAAGTTATAATTTGCCCTCATTCTACTCTCCTTACAGCCCAGGGCACCTTCCCTCCATTTCGTATGACTGAGCAACTGGATAAGGATAGACCTACTCCTACTCCTATTACCAGCTCCCTACACTAGGAACTTTTAATTTTTAATAAATACGTTTATTAACTTATTAATAAGTTTAATAAATAAATTTAATAAAATTAAAATGTATGTATAAATTTATAAATTAAATTTTATTTATTTAATAAATAAATTTTTAAATAAATATCAGATTCTATTACACTCATCTTACTATATCATTCAATTAAATTTGGACAGGTAGACTAGGTAAATTTTGTGAAAATGTTTCTAGAAACAAGCCTGCAATGTCCTTAGCATAAGGGAATTTAACCCCGCCCCCCAAAAGTCCCTATAAAAAAGAAAAAGGAGCATGCCTCACACAATTCTTATTTCACTCACCTCTTATAGCAACAGCTGGTCATCTGAGTGGTAATCTAGCAGTCAGTTTCTCAGACTCCCACGGATGTCACTTAGACATCTGTAGACATCTGCTCAGATATTATGAACTTGTATAAATGTCAAGTAACTAGAAGTGAGTTAAACTTCCAGAGGCAACTTTGTCAAAGGGCATATGAACAACTTATGAATTTAATGAGTCTTAATGGTGGGGACTCTCATTTCATTCTACAAGACTCTCTAGAAGTTGCCAGCAAGACACAATTGATACCAGGCAAAATAAGGTCAACATTTCCACTTTGTACGAACTCTTTCTTTGTACTGTTCTTCTCAAATATTGTTCATTTTGTGAAATTATCAAAGAGTCCTGCCTTCAAGTACTTTTTTGTCAGATCAGACAAAGAAAGAATACCTCAGTAGAAAGGATTTGGAACTGACTCCTCTGGAAGATTTAAATCAAACTGGGTCAACAAGAATTGTTTTTATTTTAAGCTTGATATAGAGATGATAGGCAAGCGATTGATACTTCATACGACCATTTACTCATCTAGGGTGAATTGTTAAGATATATGTGGAAAACAAATATTGATTTAGTTATTAATAGTGGTATTTGAGTGACTTGGAGAGCAAGAAGTTATTAATTTTTTATATTTTCTACCTGTTGATAATAGGTCACACATGACAAAAAGGAATGAGTGCTTAGTTCGCACAGGTCTCCGTTGAATGGGTAGAATTTTGACATAGTAATAAAAAGATACCTAGTCCTTGGAAAGGCAGATTCAAATAAGTAAATAGGAGTCCTTACATTCTTCAGAACGTTCCAAGATACATGCATTAAATATTCCCTCAGGTACAACCTGAGTCCTAAAATGTTCTATCCTTTACCTAGTTACTCTCTTTTAACTGGTAAATTCTTTTCTAACATAAAATGATGTCATTTAGAGATATTAACAAATAGCAAATATCCCAAAACAAAAGAATGTGAAAAATAATATAGTAAAGGAGGTGAGAGGAAAGAATTAGAGGGTGGAATTGGACACTGGTGGAGAAGGTAAGTGGACTCTCATGGAGGAATATTGTACACATAAAACCTTACCAGTAATAATACTGTAAATCATAGAAAAAAGAATGCAAATAAAGAGGAGGATAAAACAAAAAAGGGACAATGATTGGAAAGATAAAAAGAAGACAAAGAAGAAACAACTAATTTACCAAAAGTTTTGCAAACAGGTGGTCAGATTCTTTTAAATCCTAAATGTATTGGGTGAGAAAGAGTGTTCTTTCAGTTAAACATATGATAATTTATTGACATGGGTGCATACTCCATGATTAGAGCTTAAATTTTTTACCAAAAATATTTGGGCCTATTATTTTTTTACAAATATCTTTATTTAAACACTTCGATTACAAATATGATTGTAGTTGGGTTTCAGTCACTTAAAGAACACCCCTCTTCACCAGGGCAATACCTCATCTGAGATTTTATAATCGACCCATTGAAGTAAAAGCCCACAATAGAAAATTTAAAGGATACAGGATTCTCAAAGAGACAGCTTTGGACATGTTAGAACAGATTGGCGATACAAAACTGGTATATGTATTACTTGTTCTTCAAGAGTGACACAAGCACTTCTAACTTGTTTGGCTTAGTGTCACAAGACAAGTAGGTAACAGAGAAGTCACACTGCAGTGCCTTGAGAAGCAACATCGCCTTCTCTTTACTTGAATAAAAAAACATGAGTCAAAGTGGCAATGGACTGTATTCCTCTCAGTTGGTCTTTTTAAAATGGTCTTAGATAAGAGATTAGGTCCTATTCATTAGTAAACTACGGCAATGTGAAGGTGATTACCTTAAATGTCAATAATATCAAGGACAAAAGCAGAGTGCTCTGAATTATAGATTGTTGGCAACAACTTATATGTGATGAGATTGGTAAGAAATAAATTTAGAAATGTCTTGACTAATCAGAAAATAAGCGAAATGTAGGAGTTAACTAAACCATTTGTGAGTAATAATACACCAAATATTTTGTTGCTCTGACTCAATTAAATCCAAAATGCTTAGAAAAGAATCAGTGAGGACTGATCTCTGAGCAGAATGGAAAACAAGCCCTGAGCACATTCAAGTATGAACCAAATTACCCTCTCCTCATCCCCCTAAAAAGGAAGTCAGTCCTCCAAAACAGATAGGTATAGTTATAGACTAAGGGGAAAATTATAAACATTTTCCCCAAAGCAGCTAAACAGAAGACTGAACTCATAGTAAATCATTAAAGGAGAATCAAAACAAGAATGATAATGTATGCACATCAGGAGAACAAAGGTATTGGCATATACACCATCATTTCTCAATCCCAAATACTATGTGATTGCATTTTCTAATCATATAATTAAAGTTCATTATAATAATAAGTAAAAGAATTCTATAAATGTATTTGTGAATTAAACGGTATTTGGATGAAAACTTTTTCTGGGTATTCTTTTCATTTTTTTAATGAAAGTCTCTAAAACCTATTTACTTCTACCACAAATGAAAATTCTAGGATAAATTCCAGAAAATATGAACACCAAAAAATTAAATGTTACAGTGGTTTGGTTTTTTAATTTATTTTATTTTTTTTTTATTTTTAATTATGAGAACAATGATGCAAAGGAAGAGGACAAGGCAAAGTTACTGTGGAAGGACAATCACCAATAAACAGAGTTCTCAGAAGAAATCCTATTGCTGACACCTTAATTTTAAACATACAGTCAAGGAACATTAAGAAGAAATAAAACAGAACCCATGTACAATTACTTTGTCCCTCAAGTCTCCAGATGTACATTATAACATTTCTTAGTGGCACACAAAGCAATTTATTTATTACAGTGGTTTTATGCCATAATCCACATTTAGTTTCCAGCTAGGCCACTGTAGAAAATAAAAATTGGGCCAGATTGTTGGGAAGTTCATCTTGAGCAGACGGATCTGCAGTCCAACTGGTATGTCACATATGGTATTGATACGCAAATAACTTCACAGCCTCGGGCAGCAGAATGTGGCTATTGATCAAAGTTAAGAACTACCAGGAAAAGATAAAAGTCAAGATCTGCATAAATGATAGTTGAAACTTTGATAGCCAGTAAATCGTCCATGTTGAAGTACAGAAAACTTGATGTATCATATAGATTCAGACAATGTAATTTAATAACAGAAATTAATTTGGCATACACTTTTCCTAAGCAAAAACTTTAATTGGTATTTAACATAAAACTATGTCTACATTGTGCATAGGTTTCTGAGCTTAGCGAATGCAAAAGTGAACCACAGGCATTAGCAAAGTAAAAACTAGACAGTGTTGAATGGACATGTATTAAATGCATCATTTTATTGACATCTTATCTATATATCTAAGATATAACTTAAGAAGTAATAAATACTGGAGAAATTCATAGATATTCAGCATGTGTATCCATTAACATTGTCATTAATAGTATCTTTCTTAGGAATACCAGAAGGAAATATCCGAAGTATATAAGTATTTCACAGAAGAAACATGCAAGACATTTTTAGAAGCACTATTTAAAATAATTCTAAATTGAAACCCAAACACCTAACAGTTGGCTGATATACAGTAATAGAGCCATAAATTGATTCCTATAGGTTATTGAGAAGGAATAATTTGCAAGTGGATATATTAACATAGTAGATCTTTGAGAGTTAGTGTTCACAGATACAAAGAAATGCTGGAATAAAGGAAAAACCTATGGTAGCCTATGGACATATTACTTTCAGGATGTTTGTTATTCATGTGGATGGCAATGGTGGGGAAAATCTGCTAATGTGGTCCTTTTGCTTTGGGACTACATCAATGCATCTGAACAATAACCAGAAATTTCTGATTTGTTTAGGATCTGTTTCCTTTTGATTCTTTGTTAAAGTGTTTATGTAAAATAATTCAGTACCCATTCATAACCTGGTATCTCTGCTAGCTGATTCCTCTGTGCACTAGTACAATTCTTTGAAGGGTGGGAACGTCTGCAATCTGGCATCCTCAGAACACTCCACAGAGCCATCCCTGTAATATGTGGAGTCTCAGCTTATAGTTTCACACAAGAAATCAGACAGAGTCACTAGAAAATTTGCATTTCTTTCAGAAGATGTTGAGCATCTTTTTGGATCTTACTGAGTCAGACAAGTTTCTTTTTCTGCTGTTTTCCCCTGCCCATTTTATTAGCCAGAGTTTAACATAAATCATCCGAGGGTCAGGGTTGATGTGATTAAGGTACTTATGTCTTTTAGAAAGGAAAAAATAAAGTGATTTTAAAGGTATATGACAACACATCCCTATATCAGTGTCTCCTGCTCATGGCCACATCACTACCCAGAGTTGGGGCTCTGAGTATCTGAGTAAGGGCCAGGCTTTCCAGAGGGTGACCTTATAGAATGACCCTATAAGAAGAATAATAACTTGCCATGGTCAATAAGGTAATCTGTTGACCTAGATTCTCCTATGCCAGAAAAACAATATTATTTAGTTCTTCTTCATTACAAGATCCACCATTTTTCTTCCCATTGCTCATTATCCCTAGATCAAACTACTGAGGGAGACCCTGAAGTTTCCCTGATGTTGACTTTTATTGCTTTTCTGGCTCTGATCCAGAACTGTGCTGAGTCCTGCTCAGGAATAAGTGGCTGTGACCAGAGTGCCCATCTGCTGCTAAAGTCTGAGATCTTTCAAGCTGTCTTAGGCAGCCACAATCCATCAGATATCAAAAATTATACCACAGATCTGGCCTTGAGAAAGTCAGGAGGCAAAAAATATGTTGGCTGATTAACAAGGTGGCTTAGATTTCTTGGCCATTGTTTATCACTGAAACCAATAATGATGACTGTTTAAATATGGGAACTGTCAGGGCCTTATCCTCATCAACATCATCAAGGTGTTTCTCAACCTAAAGGAAGGCAGATTTGCTGACAAATCCATTGGCTTAAAATGCCACTATATATATAAAAAAAAAAAATAGAACTGTGCTTTCGGCTTTTAGTCACACAATAAGCTTATAAAAGATGACCTTGATGCTAATAGGGGAAAATCTATGGTCAAAGTCCTCATCATTCAATTTATATGGAGGGATTCCTCAACATATTGTCTAGATTTGTAGTTGAAACTGGAAGATAAAAGGTAAGGAGAGAAAAGTGAAGGAAGTTTCTGTACAAACCTATGAGATAAGGTACAAAGTTATATGGTCTTTCTTCTTTTACATGGTAACCAGGTGGTCTCCAGCTATGTGGAGACAGTCTAAACTGTAAAAGGGGGAGATACACACTTTGCTGTTAGGTAAGTCTTTGCACAATGGGCCTCTATAAAACAATGATCCATGACCCGATCAATACTTTATTTTCCCTTACTCATGTAAAGGGGCTTGAATGGCAGTAAAGAGAGAGTAGCATTCAGTTCCAGATCCTGTAAACTACCGGACTTCCTGGAATATCCCTCATGCAAAGAGTCATTCTACAGCTAATTAGATCTTCCTTAGAAAAAATTGAAAAGGTCAGGAATTATACTCATAAAATGTGTGTGGACTATCTTACACATCTGTGGTGCCTCAATTCACACTCAGACATACAAATACCATCACATGCACCTTAAGTTTAACTTAACATGAAAAACTAAAATGTGACACCTTAGGGTAACAGCATGACAAATGTACCATTGACACTGAAAGATTTAGAGAACATAACTGACTTTCCTAAAGCCATTTTATCTTGCTTGTCTCTGACACAGCTAAATACACATTAAGAGAGCAGGCCTGGTCTTGAAACTCTTTCACAGCAGGAGGCAGTCTGTTGTTTTCATTAAGGCCAAAGTTTCTGCATCTGACAAAGACATTGCAATTATGTCTTCTCGATGATCGAGGTAACACACCAAACAGAATTAAGAAACCAGAAATCAGTAATGACTATTTTCTGAACCCTAATCAGGGATCATTCTCTGGAAGCTTGCACAGTCCAGGAAATAAAGAAGAAAATGTCCATGGCATATTAAATTTTCTTTAATATCTGAAAATGGACCCAAGAAGAAAAACAACCTATATATATTTTTAAATAGAAATCTGCCAAAGAAAGAGGTACTTTATGATTTTAATATAACTCTGATTTTAGGCTTTGATCTTTCTATCTGTTTAAACAAAATCTATGATTGCCTTTGTGTGGACTAAGAATGAAACAATGCAATGAGGACAAGAAAGAAAAGATGAGAATGGAAGGGAAAAAGAGAAGCTCAATATTGGCCAGTGGTCTGCTTATGGGGTGCCAGGAGTGCTGAGTGTCCCTGAATTCAAAGTAATCTTTTTGTGTGTGTTTCAGGGAAAGGATGACTCATGATTGGGAGCTAATCTCTTTTCTTATACAACGAAGACAATGCAATTGAGAAGGTGGGTGAAGGGTGAAGTTATTCTCATCAGAAGTACAGAACATTTCAGAACACTGGTGATAACGATATTCCATCTCTGCCTTTTGGAGACTAGCATAGCACCTTTGGTTTGTTTTGTGACTTCCTGTACTGGATTGAATGTCCAGGAATAATTGTCATGTAATTGCTGAATTTTCAATCATGATAGAAATGTGTTTCACACATCTATCATTTGTTTGTCAACAGAAAATAAACAAAGGAAAAACAGTCAATTTAAAGATAAAATCTCAGATGTCAGTACAGTGATTGTTTAGCATCTAATGCAATAAACTTGAAAAATATGTATATATATAAATATTTCTCAAAATGTGCATTATTCTAAAACTAATTTCCTATTGTAAGAAAACAAAAAAAGTGATGAGGGCTAAAGAACACTATCATTTGTTGAGAATCTTTTTTTCTCTAGACACTAAATTAGGCAAAACCTCCCAATGCGTTCTCTTATATTCCCATTGTTCATGGTTCAATATTGAACAGTTTATGATAATTTGTAAAAAATGTCTCTTGAAACTTACTAATAGAGGCCATATTGAAATATCAACCAAATTATGCCATATTTGAAAGTTTTATCTGTTGTATTATCCTCGGAAGTCCCAGAATTACACATTGACTGAATTTCCTTATAGTAACAGAACACTATTTTAATGAAGAAAAATAAAAATCCCCAAAGCAAGTGAGTATATCTTCCAATATACAGCATTGTGACTCTTGGAAACTTGACCAAAATCTTCTTCTAAATCATTATCTGCAGGACTCAGTACTGTTCCTCACAGTATGGAAAACAGAGTTGAAAAGACAACAGAGAAATAAAGACACATTTGGGAGTCCCGCAGTGCCCACTAAAGGTGATGTATACACTAGGAGTATCTGAGATCTATTGCTTTTGCCTTTAAGGCCTTAAATCAATCTCTAAGTAACTTACAGACCACTGAGATGAATTCCTTCTGATGAATCATTTCCTGTACATTTCTCATATTTTTAAGCTATATTTCTTTTAGTCTTCACATAGAAGAGGAAATCCAAGAGCTTTCATTCAGATGAGTAAAACATGCTCACCAAAGGAACAATAGTTCTCAAAGATCTTCGAGAGAGGAAGAAGGAAAAGTTGATTTTCTAAGTCATTCTCATTATCTCAGTCCTGCTCTAGAATGATGATCCTTTACTCCTTGGGAGAGCCAGCTAATGGTTCTTCTATTCCTGCTTTCCCAAGACGGTTATGTAGCAAGAAGGTCAAAGTTAATGCAGAGAAGGGATGGCTTTTCATGCCCACTGCTCTCTGGTGTGGTTGAACCTGCCACCAGGGATAACTGGGACACTTTTCTTTTCTTTCAGCTCCTAAGAGAGGAAAAAGAGAATAGAAAGCTCAATTTTATCATCTGAAAGCTATGAAAAAAAGAATCTGGTTGTCAAAGCTTTTCCTGAAGGAAATGACAGTTTAATACCTTGGCAATTTGCTAATATTTGCGACACTGATTTTTAAATCTTACTTTATTTTTCCAATGGTTACAGGTAGTAGAAAGTAAAGAAAAGTCCCCATTTTTAAGAGCACAGGAAGACTAATTTCACAGGTAATTCTTGAAGGATACAGTTTTACTTTGGACAAAATCTAAAACCAACATATTAATTTTAATAGAAATAGAAATTTCACCACTGCCAACCTTAAAGCAAAATTAATTTATTAGTGAAGAATTTAAATATTAACAGTGATTAAAAAATTAATTATATTTTCTATATCACATTTTGAGATAGTCTTAATATATCATAGAAAAGCTGATTAGATATTTACTGCTGATGAAGAAGTTCAGCTAACTACAAAATATGATAATTATATGATTGGAATAATTATATTGTATACATATCCACAATAAAACCTATATTACTCATGTTTCTTAGTTGGGACAATGATACAGACTTTGCCACATTTATTTAAATAACTTCCTAATTTGTGTGACATTTAAATAAAAATTCCCTAATGATTTATTATTTTTTAAATTCCCTAATAATTTATAAAGATTTCATCATAATCAAAATAAAATAAAATTGGAAATTGTCTCAAAATTAAGAAAAGCTAAGAACTAATATCTATGTGAGAATATTTTCAGAGTCCGATACTATTTAAGGAAAATTATATTTTTATGATCTTTTTTATTTGGGGTGAGGGTATATTCAGCAGTGCACTCAGAACTTACCCCTGGCTCTGTATTCCGGGACCATACCAGGCATGTCTTGGAGAACTATTTGTCATTCTGGAAACCAAACCCAGGGCAGTGATGTGCAACAACGCAAGCTCCCATAGTGTATCATCAGTCAGGTTTTGGCTTTACAATTTATGGGGAGGGAAATATGAAAACAAAGAGATACATATTATTTAAATAATTTCAATTATTTAGCTTCCCATTAGCATTTTAATATAAGTTTTTACTGTATCAACTGAGATTTTTCCATAAGGTCAGACTTAAATATTAATGTAATTAAGGGCTGAATAGATTGTGTAAATGTTCTTGATTACATACTAATTGTGTTTGCTCTATTCTCTGAGCCCAAATTATAACATGCTGGGAAGAAGGTAGGTATTATTTTCCACAACATGTTCCCAAATTTTTGTAATATAATCTCAAATTTGAATATAGGTTAATAACCAATCTGTTCTTGAGGTAGTTCACATGCTAATGGGAGAAATAATTCTGGTCAATTCAATATAATTTCTGTTCCATTCTCATGATGTAGAGAAGAAATTCAAATGATAAGTAAATTGGGCAATTAATTTTTGTACAGTCTAATTTAATTTGTAGCTTGTGGTTTGACTAATTATCTACATTGATTTTACTGCCAAAAGTACATGTACTTAAACAGGTACCACATATTTTGAATTACATATTATAATCCTCATATTGTTGTATATTGGTGTTCACAGTATAATTTTTTTCTTTTTTTGGTTTTTGGGCTGCACCCGGTGACACTCAGGGGTTACTCCTGGCTATGCGCTCAAAATTTGCTCCTAGTTTGGGGGACCATATGGAATGCGGGGGATCAAATATGTAACTTTGTATTGTCTTAATAAGGTGACAAATATTGGGCTGGAGGGATAGCACAGCAGTAGGTCATTTGCTTTGCATGCAGTTTCCCAGGATGGGCCTGGGTTCAAAACCCAAAGTCCCATATGGTACCCTGAGCTAGGAGCTATTTCTGAGCAAACAAACAAAAAAAGAGGTGAAAAATATAATTTTTTGTCATTTTGCAGCTTCATACATCTTGTAATGATTATTTTTATACATTTTCCAAGTGCATAAATCCTGAAGGTATATTTATCTCAAATTCAGAAAAAGTTCAAAAAAATACTATATAATGTATATAGTTGACCCTTTAACAAATTTACAGAAGCTCTGATGTCATTTTCATTGAAGAAAAATTTGTACAGGGCCAGAGTGATCATGCAGTAGGTATCACAGAGTGATAACACAGAGTGAATAGGGTGTTTTCCTTGCATGAAGCTGACCTGGGTTCAGTCTCCTTCAACCCACATACCTATCTCACCCCTTGAGCCTGCCAGAAGTCATTTCTCAGTGCAGAGCCAGGAGTAACCTTTGAGCGCTGCCAGATGTAGCCCAAAAACCAAAACTATAAATAAATAAATAAATAAATAAATAAATAAATAAATGAATAAATAAATAAATAAAAGAGAAATTGTATAAATCACATATTTGGGAACTTTATTTTTTCATTGTATAAGTGACATGATTAGGCCACATTAATCAAGTGTTAAAATCGCACTGAAGAACGGTTTCCTTTGAGAAGCAACTATTATTATGCAACCCAAATTATCCCATATTTGTGAAAATAGCCAATAGTTGATCTCTTTATCTAATTAGTAGAAAGCCAATAAGGAATATCTCTGTCTGTGTATTTATATATATATATATATATATACACACACACACAGTGGTATGATTAAAGTATTACTATGAGTGAGGGTTTATATACATATATAATCATTACATATATACACCTACATATAATCAACTTAATATAAGATAACTTTGTGATTAGTACTTTGGTTCCTTGTGTATCCAATCAGGACCAAGAAGAGTCCAATAGGCTAGAGAGGGTGGGGAAGAGCCCTGAATTCAGTTCCTGGCATTACAGAACTGCTCAACATTGGGAGTGTGTCCTGAGTACCAAGAGGCAAATAGCTGCAGATCATAGATGTGACCCCCTATAATATACAAAAGCAAAATATATCCAAATCAGATGTTCAGGAGAAATTTATTCTTTTTGTTTTGTTTTGTTTTTTTGTTTTGTTTTGTTTTTTGGGACACACCGTTTGAACCTCAAGGGTTACTCCTGGTTATGCGCTCAGAAATCGCCCCTGGCTTGGGGGGACCATATGGGACTCCAGGGGATAGAACCAAGGTCCGTCCTACGATAGCGCTTGCAAGGCAGACACCTTACCTCTAGCGCCACCTTCCCGGCCCCAGGAGGAATTTATTCTTTTAGAAACAGCATCTTGGGTCAGAAAAATAGTACTTTTTCATGGGGCTGATCAAGGTTCAACCGTTTGCACCTCATGTGGTCCCCAGAACACTTACTCATTAAGTGTTAGGTATTTGGAGGTCTTTATAATATTTCTCTTCAGTATCAGTTTCCCTGCCTGCTTTCCCACCTTCCAGGTGGAGGACGCTATTGGGACCCTAATAAATAGGTGTCCAACTAGGAGATCAGGATCTTTTGGACAGCTAGCTGGCAGGTTTTGGCTGACAAAGGACTGTCTTGCCTTTTTACCCTCCTGTTTGCGTGAATCATTTGCCACGGATAAATATTACCAGGATTGCTTCCCCATTCTACAGGATAGGGGAATAGAAATCTCTTTCTCATTGTGGGAGCTCTTTGAGGATTTATCATTAGCCAGTCTAGTAGAAAATATAACCTTAAAAAATTTAACTCTACATTAAGTTCCCCTTGAACTTTACTTTTCTATTATTAATTATGTTAATTTCTGAGAAAATGGCAATCACAGCTAGGAAATTGAGATTTCAGCTATTAATTCTGAGGAAACAATACTTATACTTAGTAGGTCACTGACACCTTCTTTTAAATGGTATTATAAACTCAGAGTTTTTGTTTTTATTTTGCAAGGTGGGGGCAGGTGCACAGCAATGCTCAATTTTTTTTCCTGACTCTGCCCTCAAGAATTCCTCCTGGTGGTCTCAGGGACCATATAGGATGCAGGGGATTGAACCCACTTTAGCTGTTTAAATTATTATATCCTCTGTATTATCCCCCCTAGACCCTTTACATTTGTTTATGTAAATGGTTCAATGTGTTATTTTAGCTGCCACCAAATTAAGAATGATGAGTATAAGTTCTGTTGTAATATTAAGAGCCTCTTACATAACAGGTAGTTTGGAAAATTAGTATCCTGCCATAGTTCTAGCACACCATATTTTTTCATGTGTCATCTATCTCATTTGTCTTTCAGCTGAAACTTTCTGATTAGTCATTTATTTATTTCTGTGTAATTCCCTTATTTATTCATGTGTTTGATACTAAATAATGAATGATTTACACATTTTAGAGTCTAGTATTAGTTCTCTAGAAAATAATCATCTGTTAAAGAGTTACTTTTCAACCTACCAAAAAACTAGCCTGTTTAAAGGATGAGACATATTCTTCTACTAGTATACTTATAAATCTTCCCTCATATTAAGCAACTGCATATTACATTTAAATATCATTATTGTTATCATTAATATTATGGGGCTTGAGATAAGATGACAGTAATCAAGAATTTCTTCCAGGTTAGTGTTCATAGGACCATGTGTTGCTAGAAACCCAGTGCATGGCACATGTAAGGAAAATCCACATTTTTGCCCATGTTTTCTCTTCAGGTCTCATTTTTAAAATTTTTAACATTTGTTTATGTATTTATTTGTTTACTTGTATGGGGCCACATGCAGCAGCACTCAGAGATTACTACTGGTGCTGTGCTCAGAAATCACTCATTGATGACACAGTCATTGACGACTATGGGATGCTGGGATGGAACCCAGGTCAGTCCCTGGTCCGCCACATGCAAAGCAAATGCCTTAACTTTTGTGTTATCACTCTGGCACCCCAGGTCTCATTTTTAAAATCAAACATGCTTAAAAATTTATTAGACCACTATTCCTTACATGCTAACATTTACTGAAAAACCAAAAAGGGGAGCACGTGCAACTGATGGTGTTGCTCACAGGGTGATTCTGATCCATTCTTGTGCAAGAAGGGTGTTCCCAGATTCTGCAACAACAGTGCCCTCAGGTTCACTCAATCAATGCCCTCAGGTCAGTTTGGAATGCACAGACTTGCTGGACAATTAGATGTTTCAATATTTTATTACAGTTGTGCCAACAAACCTCCACACAAACAAAATTTCAGCAGACAGCCATCAATTTTCCATGACAGAAAGATTTAGTAAAGATCCAGAAGAATCTAGAGTCCAAATTCTATTGCTCTTTATTTTGGACCTTGATTCTCTCCTTTCCTGTGGCCTGGAATCTTTAGAGGTGAGCTGTACTGTCCACAAAGGATGGAGCCAGAGGAGCAGCAGTTCCACTTTATGGCTGCATGCATCTTCTAGCCAAAGAACCCCACCATAACATGCAAGAAAAAAAACACTACTAACATAACAATGGGGAAAACTATACATGGCCAACACCACACATAGAGAATAAAGATGGTGGCTCTGATGACCTGAAAACTGCCAACCATTAAGTTGACCTCTCAAATATGGAGTTCAGAGAAGAAATATGGAGGATGTTCATAGAACTCAAAGAAAGCATAGATCAAATTAAACAAAATAGAAAAAGGTCTAAGATGATTTGAAGATAGAAATCAGAAAACTCCAAACTAAAATAACAGGTCTGAAAAACTCAGTAGACAAAATGAAAACCTCAATGGAAAGCCTCTCCAACAGGTTAATAGCAGCTGAGGATAGAATCAGTGATCTGGAAAATGAGATGCATAAAAACTCGATATAGCACAAGAGATTGGAAAGAGCCTTAAAGTAAAATGATTAGACAGTAAAAAAAAAAAAAAACCCTCAAAGAATGTGAACAGATGAAAATAGAAGTCTTTGATAAACTCAACAGAAACAAAATAAAAATCATTGGAGTACCAGAAACCCAGGAATAAAATTTCTTGGGAGAATCAACAGTCAACTACATCATTTCAGAGAACCCCCCTAAATTAAAGACTGCATGCAACCAGATCCTGCATGCCCAAAGAGTACCAGCTAAAAGAGAACTGAAGAAAGTACCCCAAGACACATCCTAGCCACAATGACAATTCCCACCGATAAAAATGGAATATTAGAAGCAGTAAGATAGGGGCCGGCAATGTGGCACAAGAGGTAAGGTGTCTGCTTTGCAAGCACTAGCCAAGGAAGGACCGCAGTTCGATCCCCCAGCATCCCATATGGTCCCCCCCAAGCCAGGTGCAATTTCTGAGCACTTAGCCAGGAGTATCCCCTGAGCATCAAATGGGTGTGGCCCGAAAAACCAAAAAAAAAATGAAGAAGAAGCAGCAAGATAAAAAGAGAGATTACATTCAAAGAAACATCCTTAAGATTAGAGCAGACCTGTCACAAGAAAACCTCAATGCAGAAAACAATGGTGGGATATAGTGACAAGACTCAATGAAATGAATGCTTCGCATAGAAAATTGTACATAGACAGACTCACTTTCAGGTTTGAAGGAAGTATAAACAGTTTTCATAGATAAACAACAGCTCAGAAACTGCAGACTCAAAACCTGCCTTGAAAAGAAAAATGAAACGTCTACTTTAAGACCAGACAGACCAACAGAAACAAGAAACTTTACAAAGATGAGAGAAAAACCCATAAAAATTATCTTTCTAAATGTCAATAAACTAAATGCAAATGGCAAATGGATCAAAAAGCTAATTCCAATGTTCTACTGCCTACAAGTCAGAACAAAATAGTCTGAATAGTCAGAACAAAAAAAAAACTCAGAATCAAAGGTTGGAAGACAATCATTCAAGCAAAAATCTCTTTTAAAAAAGCTAGAGTGGACATATTAATATCAAATGACACAAACTTTAGACTCAGAAAGCTATACAGGACAAAGATGGACATTTTGTACTAATCAAGGGATATGTACAACAGAAAGAAATCACACTCTAAAACAAATGTGCATCCAATGAGGAAGCAGCAAAATATTTAATATAATTGTTGACAAATATGAAAGAAGACATAAATAGCAATACAATAATACTGGGGGGACCTCAACACTGCCTTCTCTCCCCTTAATAGGTCAACCAGGCTGAAACCAAACAAGAATATACTAGATCTAAAAAGAAAAGTGGAAGGAACTGGACTAGTAAATATATATGACATTCCTCATCAGAAAACTCAATACAAATTCTTCTCCAATACACATAAGTCATTCTCCAGGATTGACCACATGCTGGCTTATAAAACGTATCTCCATAAAGTAAAAAAATATAAATTGTACAGACTACCTTCTTACATTACAAGACACTGAAATTAGAAGTAAATTACAAAGAGACACTGAAGAAAAACTTTAACACCTGGATATTAAACAGCTCACTACTAAACAACCAGTGGGTCAGAGATGAAATCAAGGAGGAAATCAAAACATTGCTGGAAACATGACAATGAGCAAAATATTATCAGAATTCATGGGACTCAGAAAAAGCAGTACTAAGAAAAATTTATACATTTTTAAGCACACATCAGAAAGAAGGGGTCTATATAAATAGATTAATTACACAGCTTATAAAATTAGAAAATGATAAAAAAAAGGAACCAAATAACAAAAACCAAATAAAAGGAATGAAATACCAAAGCTTAGAGCAGAAATCAATAAATAGGAAATCCAAGAAACAATCTGAAAGGTCAACTAAAGCAAAAGTTGGTTCTTTGAAAAAATAAAGAAGATTGATAAATCACTAGCAAAACTCACAACGGAGAAAGGGAGAAACTTAATCATTGAGGTTAGAAAGAAAATGGGGGGAAATTACTACAGATACTGCAGATATTCAAAGGGCAATCAGAAACTACCTTAAGAAACACTTTGTCACAAAACATGAAAACCTTAAAGAAATGGATAAATTCTTGGACTCATAATCTTCCATGGTTAAACCAGGTGATCTAGCATATCTAAACAGATCCATTTCTCCTAAAGATATTAAAATGGTAATTAAGGTGCCGGAGAGATAGCACAGTGGTAAGGCGTTTGCTTTAGATGCAGAAGTATGGTGGTTCGAATCCCGGCATCCCATATGGTCCCCCGTCTGCCAGGAGTGATTTCTGAGCATACAGCCAGGAGTAACGCCTTAGAGCTGCCGGGTGTGACCCAAAAACAAAAAACAAAAGCAAACAAAAAATGGTAATCAAAACTCATCCCAAAAACAAAAGCCCTGCCCAACTGGATTCACTAATGAATTCTTTCAAATCTTTCAAGAGGCACTACTACTAATACATTTCAGGCTCTTTCATGAAATTGAAGAAACAGGAACACTTCCAAATAGCTTTTTATGAAGCTATCATCATCCTGATACCAAAACCAAGCAGAGATGCTGCTAATAAAGAATATTACATACCAATATCCCTGAAAAACAAAGATGCAAAAATCCTCAACAAGTTTTTTAATTTTTGTGATTATCTTTATTTCCACATGTTGCAAAAACTGAAAAAACAGTTAATAAACTCAGAAAGAAATAAATTCAGAAATAAAATTAAACAGAGATAGTAGACATCACATTTTAGATAACAAATGAACAGATTTGTGATGCAAATAGTTTAGTAAATAATTTCGTTTTTTAGTGTTTTTAAAATTTATATCTTTATTTAAATATCTTGATTACAAATATGGTTGTAGTTTGGTTTCAGTCATGTAAAGAACACCCCTCTTCACCAGAGAAACATTCCCATCACCAATGCCCCAAATCTTCCTCTTCCTTACCCCGCACCTATACTCTAGAAGGTTTTCTGCTTCCCTCATTCATTCACATTGTTATGATAGTACTCAATGTAGATATTCTTCTAACTGCACTCATCACTCTTTGTGGTGAGTTTCATATCATGAGCTGGATCTTTCAGCCCTCCTTTCTTTTATCTCTGAGATTGATAGACCATTGGCAAATCTCACAAAGTGTGTGTGTGTGTGTGTGAGAGAGAGAGAGAGAGCGAGAGAGAGAGAGAAACTTGATAACCCATATCAGAAATGAAAAGGAGAGATCACTACAGATATTGCAGAGAACCTGGAAGAAATGGATAAATTCTTAGACTCTTATAACCTTCCATAGTTGAGTAAGGAGGATGTAACATATCTAAACACCTTCATCACTATTGAGGAAATTAAAATGGTAATCAAATGTCTGCCCAAAAAGAAAAGCGCAGGCCCAGATGGATTTACTAATGAATTCCTTCAAACCTTTCAAGAGAAACTCCTACCAATAGTGTCCAGGCTCTTTCACAAAATTAAAAAAAAAAAGGAACACTTTTAAATAGGTTTTATGAGGCCAACATCACCTTTAAACCTAAACCAGACAGAGAGGCTTCCAAAAAAGAAAATTACAGAACAATATCCCTGATGAACACAGATGCAAATATCCTCAACAAAATCCTGGAATATAGGATCCAATGCCTCATCAAGAAGATTATTCACTATGATCAAGTAGGTTTCATCCCACTAGTGCAAGGATGGTTTAACATCTATAAATCTATCAACACAATACACAACATCAACAACAAGAAAAATAAAAATCACATGAACATATCAAAGCATTTGATAAGGTCCAACACTCTTTCTTGATAAAAACTCTCACCAAGATGGAAATGAAAGGAATCTTTTTCAATAGTTTAAGGCCATCTACCACAAGCCAATGGCAAATATTATCCTCAATGGAGAAAAACTAAAAGTCTTTCCTCTAAATTCTGGTACAAGACAAGGCTGTCCTTTCTCACCCTCCTATTTAAAAAAATCTTGAAGGTCATTCAACACAACCAAGTAGGTTTCATCCCAGGAATTCAAGGGTGGTTTAACATATAATACACCACATCAACAAAAATAAAAAACATATGATCATATCAATAGATGCAGAGAAAGCATTTGTTAAGTTCCAACATCCATTCTTGATACAAAAAACAAACAAACTCACATAAAAATGAAAATGGGTGTATCTTTTCTCATTGTAGTCAAAGCCATCTACCAAAAGCCAAAGGCAAATATTATTCTCATTGGAGATAAACTAAAAGCCTTTCAGTAAAAATCAATGGCCTTTTTATATACCAATAATGATAGAGAAGAAAATGACATTAAAAAACAATCTTATTCAGATTAGTGCCACACAAACTCAAAGATCTTAGAGTCAACTTAAATAAAGACCTATTAAATAAAGGACCTATACAAAAAAAAACCTACAAAATCTGCTTCAGTAAATAAAAGATGATATAAGAAAATGGAGATGCATACTATGCTCATTGGGTTGAATGATTAATTTAATTAAATGGCATTACTCCCAAAAGCATTGTACAGACTTAAAGCAATCTTTATAAAGCTACCAGTGACTTTCCCTAAAGAAATGGATCAAATATTCCTAAAATTACCTTGGAAAAATAAACACCCAGGTATAGCTAAAGCAACACTTGGGATAAGAAATATGAAAGGCATAACTTTCCCCAATTTTAAAATGTATTATAAATCAATAGTTATTAAAAACAACATGGTATTGAAATAAAGACAGACCCTCAATAGATCTGAGTATTCATAGAATCTTCCCCAGATATACAATCAATTAGTTTTTTAAAAAGGGACAAGAAATGCAAAATGGAGGAAGGAAAGCCTCTACAACAAGTAGTATTGGTATAACTGGTCAGTCACATGCAAAAATGTGAACTTAGACCTCAATCTAACACCATGTAAAAATGTCAAATGCAAATGGATTAAAGACCTTGATATCAGACCTGAAATTATAAGATCTATAGAAGATCTATAGAAGAACATGTAGGTAAAACACTCCATGACATTGAGACTAATGGTATCTTCAAGGATAAAACAGCACTCACCAAACAATTGGATATGGAGTTAAATAGTCAGGAATATATTAATCTAAGAAGCTTCTGTACCTCAAAGGAAATAGTAACGAAGATACAAAAGCTATCCACAGAATGGAAGCAACAATGCCTATTAGATACATGTTTAATACCTAATATATAGAAGGTAATGACAGAACTTAACATAAAAAATACCTAAACCCATCAATAAATGGGAAGAAGAAATTAATAGACACATTGTGAAAGAAGAAATACAAATGGCTAAAAGAAACATAAAAATGTTTGACATCGCTAATCATCAGGGAGATTCAAATCAAAACAACAATGAGGTACTATTTCTCACCACAGAGACTGGCACACATCACAAAGGACAAAAACAATCAGTGCTAGCTGGTATATGGAGAGAAAGGAACTCTCATTGCTTGTGGGAATGCCATCTGGTCCATCTTTTATGAAAACAATGTGGAAATTAAGTTCTCATATGATCCATCTATACCACTCCTAGGGATATAAACTAGTAACAAAATGCACAATAGAAAAATACCTTACTCACACTCATATTCATTGTAGCACTATTTACAATAGCCAGACTCTGGAAACAACCAAGATGCCCTTCAACAGATGAATGGCTAAAGACACTGTGGTACATATACAAAATGGAATATTATGTAGTCATCAGGAGATATGAAGTCATGAAATTTTCCTATACATAGATGCACATGGAAAATAATATGCTGATTGAAATAAGCCAGAGGAAGAGATTTAGGCACATAATAGTCTTACTCATCTCTGGGTTTTAAGAAAAATGAAAGACATTATTGTGATAATGCCCAGAGACAATAGAGATAAGTCTTGGAAGGACTAGCTCATGATATGAAGCTCGCCACAAAGAGTTGTGAGTGCAGTTATATAAATAACTACACTAACAACTATCATGACAATGTTAATGAATTAGAGATGTAGAATGCCTGTCTCGAATTCAGGCAGGGGTGGGGCAAAAATGGACATAGAGGGCATTGATGGTGGGAATGTTGCACTGGTGAAGGGGGTGTTTTGTTTATGACTGGAACCCAACTACAACCATGCTCGCAACCATTATGTTTAAGTAAAGATATTATTAAAAAAATAAGAAAAAATAAAACAAAGAAGGATTATGAAATTCAATTGATGAATCATTTTAGGGATATTTTATATAATTACAGGACAAACAATTAAGCCAAGTATTTCCCAGCATTTCATAAAATATACAATAGGGTTTCTCAAATTTAAAGTCTAACATTATAAATTTTAAATAATAAATTCACAAATAAAATAAATAAAATCTATTAAACTTAATGTCTGAATAAGGAGAACTATTCTTGCTAGAATAAGTACACTCTGACTACATCTTCAACACTTTTAATAACTAAATTTTTTATCAGAAGTCTCAATAGTTATTCTCAATTGAAAGAGTAACATTTTAGTTTATCAAAACAAGGTCCAGAGGCAGTAAAATATTCTATTCAAAGTTTAGATATTTAATAAAATTTAAAGAGCCTCTTGAGACTATCTCAAAGTACATTCTTAGTAACATGAAATTTTATGGTGCATTATTTTCCTAAAATAATGCATCATCTTTGATAATACTTTAATTATTATCACATAAGAAGAAAGAATGAATGAATGAATGAAATGAGAAAGAAAGAAGAAACAAAGAAAGAGAAGAAAGAAATAAAGAATAAAAGAAAGAAAGAGAGAGAGAAAGAGAAATAAATACATAAAAATAAAAATAGAGGATACCTCTCCATCTTAGACTTTGCATGTCTATGTATATATTTGGGTGGGGCTAGAAACACATATTTTATCCTCTGTTCAAAAACAATTCTCAGAAGCTAGGATTCAAAGCCTATGGCTTTGAATTGACTTAAATCCTCCAGACCACAATTTTTAGGTTATAATAATTTGAAATTTATTTAAACGTAGATATATATTATCAGTATTTGAAATTGGGGTAATTAAATTTGTTACAAAAACTCATAATCTTAAATTACATTATTGTACATGAGTACTGAATATAGTAACCTATCCATCTCATAAGGAGAGAATAAAAATAATGCTTTGAACAAAACAACCCCCCAGAAAAGACTTTAAACTTGTTTATATATGTTTTAAGAAATCATCACACTGATAATAGGGATGTGTTCTCAGAATTAAGTACTCTGATCTATAATATAATTTTTTAGACCTGTCTCACATGTGTCATGCCATAAGTTAAATTTCCAGCAATGTATAAGTGAATTTTCTGTGCCAGAAAAATATCGTATAAGGCTGGAGCATGTGCTTTGCATGTACAATATTTTGCACCCGATTTCTGGCACTACAAAACTCCAGAGAAAGCAAGAGTTACAAATAAAAATAGGAATAAACAGTAATGAAATGGCACATGTTTTTAAACATTTTCATCCAGAATTCTCCGTATCTGCAGATGCCCTGTTTTAACATGATGTGGCTAGTCTAGATATAGATAACTACCAAACACTGATTTCCACAGTTTCAATTTCAACTGACAGTGAATTGCTAAAGGCAAAGACAGTGTCTCTATTTCTGCTGTGATATCAGCCTACAGTTTGCTATCCAATCTGCTCTAGTCACAAATGGATAAAATATCCAGTGGGAAAAGCTGAAGCTATCAAGAGAAATATGTCGGAAGCTTTTATGATAAGAGATACACAATTCAGCCTTGAGTCATGTTCCATATAATTTAGATGAATGTTAGTTGGGTAGCTGTTGTTATTAAATACGTTTTAAAGTTTGCTTTTAGAACTAATTTCTTTGAGGTAGGGAGATATTACCGTGGGTAGATAATTGATTTATAAAATATCTAGACAGGTATAGTCCCAGGTACCATATATGGTCCCCAAACCCACCAGGAATAATCTCTGAGTACAGAATAGAAAGTGAGCTCTGAACATCTCTGAGTTTGGCCCCAAAACAAAACAAATAATTCTTCCTTTATTTTAAATCATGGCTATAGTTACAATAAAGACATGATAAAAAATAAAGGTGGTATTCACAAGTAATCTACAGCCTTGTATTACTAACACTTCTGAACAAATGCCAATAAAACTCAAATAATAGTTCAGAAAAGGAGTAAAATGATGAGATTGAAAGCATGCATTTAACATTCCATTATATATCAAAAGGTATATTTTCTGGGTAGAAAATCCATGTCTCAATGAACAAAACATACTATTTTTAATTTAATACTAACTCAATAGATCTCTTGTGATGTAAGAAAAAACTGTTTTCTATCCATGTCTAACTTTTAAATTAGTGGATGTAAGGTGACAATATATTCCCTTTCTGTTTATATAAATAAAAAACCAAAAAGGCATCATTATCTTTTGATAACCAAAAACTAGCAAAAAATAAGAAATCATTACAAGACAGACATTTTTAAAATAATGATAATTCACAAAAATTGATTTAACAACTTGACATGCTTATATAGAAGTGCAAAACAAATAATTATATTATATAAAGTCTGTCATATTGGTGAAAGGTGAACAGTGATATTGTACTAAACAGTAAGAGTAGAGACATTAATGACCAATTCTCAATAATAAATCAGACAATCAGATCAATAAGGAAATAGAAAAATTGGCCAAAACTGTGCAGCAACTGAAATTCGTAAACAGTAAACTTCACTCAATAAAAGAAGATGAATTCTTCTCAATGATCTGAAACTTCCCCTAGGAGAATTTCACAAGTTATGTCACAAACCAAATCTTAACAAATAAAGGCTGAAATTATTCCAATCATCATTTTTAAACAGAGAATTCCAAGAATACATGGAAATGAAACAAATTAAAAAGAAGAGAGACGGAGGGAGAGAGAGAAAAGGGGGAGAGGAAGAGAGAGAGGGAGAGGGAGAAAGAGAAAGAGAGAGAGAAGGAAATTGCTTGCTCTAAAGCAAAACAGTTAAGGGGGATCAGGGAGACTGGTGGGAGAGAATTGAATTGGTGATGGGATGGGTGCGTTGGTGAAGGATGGTGTACATTGTATGACTGAAAAACAACAATGAACCATTTTGTAACCACAGTTCTATATTTTGTAAGTAAAGCAATTAAAGTAATAATATCTTCTTCAATAACAAACTTTTAATTAATTTAAATTTTTGTTTGTTTGTTGGGGTTTCACACCTAAATATGCTCAAGGCTTTCTCCTAACTCCATGCTTATTGATTCCTCCTGTCTATGCTCAGGGAGGCCATTATGGTGGCACAAAGTTTGATCTTGTGCAAGGCAAGTTTCTAACCCATTGTACTAACTCTCTGGCTCTTATCAGAAAAAATTAAGTAAGACAAATTTTATAAAACTATATATTTAGGGACCGGAGAGATAGCATGGAGGTAAGACGTTTGCCTTTCATGCAAAAGGATGGTGGTTCGAATCCTGGCATCCCGTATGGTTCCCTGTGCCTGCCAGGGGCGATTTCTGGGCATAGAGCCAGGAGTAACCCCTGAGCTCTGCCGAGTGTGACCCCCCCAAAAAACAACTATATTTTTAGTATATTACCTTGCTTTTTTAATACTTTCATGGTCTATAATGTATTTTAGTCACATACTTGTATCATACAAATGGTTAAAATAAGACTCTTTTCGGGCCGGAGAGGTGGCGCTAGAGGTAAGGTGTCTGCCTTGCAAGCCTTAGCCAAGGAAGGACCACAGTTCGATCCCCCGGCGTTCCAAGCCAGGGGCAATTTCTGAGCGCTTAGCCAGGAGTAACCCCTGAGCATCAAACGGGTGTGCCCCCCCAAAAAAAAAGACTCTTTTCAATCCAAATTTTATTATTGAGTTAAAGGTATAGAAGAAAAAATTACTGAATGCAAATAATTATAGGAGACCAAGGTTATGTAACATTCAAGAAATAAAATGAGAAAATGGGACTTTAGAAAGAGAGATGAAAGTTAGGAAATTAATAGGTGTTTCAGATAATAGATATGTAATATATTTGAATATGTTTTTCTTCCTTTTTAATTTTGTTTGTTTGGGGGTGCCACACCCATGGTTCTCAGGACTTACTTCTGGCTCTGTGCTCAGGTGGGATTTCAAAGATCATGTCTGGGATCAAACTCAAACCCATGTTGGCTGTGTGCAAGGCAAGCATCCTAGTCTCTGTACATTAGCTCCAGCACCATGTATTTTAATTATAATAACTAGAGCAATTTAATTGAGATAATACCCTTTAGTAAACTTCAGATGTGCTCACTTTCTTTATGAAACATCTGTACATGCTCTCTCTAAACAAAGTGTTTGATATATATTTACATCTCAATATCATGTGTTATCTGGAAATGTTTGTTTTGTTGAAACCCACAGTTATTTAAGTGTGAGACTCACCACAAACATTGTGCTACCTAATTTGTTCATTTTATGAAACATTCAAAGCATTTATTTTTAGCCAGCCTGTATTTTTCTGGTTTTCTTTATTTTACTCAGAAGGATTTAAAAATAGAAAACTTAAAAGAAAACAAAAGACAACTCATTTTAATGATTCCAATAGCTGAGATTTTGATTGTAATTTATTTTCAAATATTACTGTGTGTGAGTGAATTCCAGGATTATAAACCCTAGGCTGCCAATTATTAATCATAAACGATCAAAATATGATCTTCCTTTTGTCAGATCAGCTTGTTTTTAGCCTTGTCTTAACATTAAGTGTATAATTCCTCTAATGTGATATAAATGTCTGTACTGAAATTAAAGATAACTTTGCCTTTTTTAAACTTTCCTTTAAATATTAGCACATTAAGAACTACCATGATATTGAAAGACAAATTCCATTAGCAGCATTAAGTGAATATCCAATGATAATGTATTATTTTATAGCCATTTCATAGAGTTGATATTAAATTCAAGGTCAGGAAGAAATAAATAGAATCACAATTTGCACTCCTGAATTCTACTGATCAAATTATTTTTATTAGAATTTTCCATCTTTTTGCATCTAAAAGTAGTCTGTAACTTTTTTACTCAGAAAAGTAGTTCACTTAATCAGAAAATTACATCATATGTTGGCAAGAAATCACAGTTGTAGATACTCCAACGCTATTATTCTTATGATCATACCTGCATTATGCTGAATAGATGCATACATTTCTTCTAAGATATGATTAGCAAAGATGTGAGCCAATGAAATTTTCTTCGGCTTTCCAATCTAGGATCTCCAGGTGCAATGGTTGGGGAATCTTTCAGGGTGCTTTGGATTGATCCTGTATCCATCACTTGCAGGACATGCCCCCTGACTGCTATCTGTCTCTCTGGTCCCTAAATTACTTTTTGAAATGATTTGCAAAGGCATATATTGGCCTAAAAGTCATTCAAGTTATTGCTACTTTAATTTCAATGGTATAGAAACAATGGTATCTTCATTCCCTACCCTATTTTTGTGTGCTTGTTTCATAAATTCATTTTGATGTATCTTATATTGAACTTTTTTAAGTTTCTTTTATCCCTACTGAAGTATTTTTAAAAATTACTTTTAATACTTTGTGGTAGGAACATCTCCACAGGATTCTGGGATCCAACCCAGATATGTATCATGATAACTGCATTCTATCCGCTGAGCCTCTTTCAACTACTCTTGTAGGATAGGCCTACTTCTCTTGAAAATTTGTTTTTATCTATCTGGAAGTATCTAACATTCCTTTTCTAGACTTTGTTCTCTTAAAGTATAGTAATGCTAGATATAAAATTATCAGTTGATGATATTTTTTTGAGCACTTTATGTCATTACTCTGCATTAAGGTATGGCTTCCATATCAACTTAACTGTTAGGCTTTTGTGAATATTCTAAAGAGAAAAACATAAAGATAAGTTGTTTCTTTTACTTCTTTTAAAAGACTCTCTTTGTAATGTTTAGAATTGACTATGATATACTAAGCATGGTATTATTTCTAATATTTATATAGAAATGCTTAAGTTTTTCTTCACACTTATGTAAATTTTAGCTCTTCCTGAGGGCTCCCATTTTACTAAGGATACTTCATTAAATCTAATAGACCTCTGTGATATATGTTGTTTTATTTTATTCCTTACTTCTCCTCTTAATCAGACAGGCAAACTCAAATGATGTAATCCAAGATTTGCTATTTTTAAAAGGGTGTACACATGGTAATATTCAGTGTTTACTCCTGACTTGCAATCACAAATCATTACTGGTGTTTCTCAGGGTACCATATGTGATGCTGGGAATCAAACTCAGTACAGCCTTCTGCAAGGCAAGTACTTACTGTACTACCACTCTACTGCTTCTCCAGCAGTACTACTTTCCCAATATTTGCTAATTTTTATTAATCAAACTCAAATATGCTGCTAAAATCCTCTAATTGTTAGCTTTTTTTTTCTTTTTAATTAACTCTAAAATGCCTGCAGTTAGTTTTAGGAACAGTTTATATATGTTCATACTATTTATATGGTGGCATGGAGTTCTAACTAATATTTTGCTTTATTAGAAAATTTCTTTTGGTTCATTAAATATTTAAAACAGCCACTTTGATATCTTTGTCTAACAGTTTTTTTTTACTTGTGAACAGTTTAAGTTGACTTATTTTTTTTCTTTTCATGCATATGGGTCAAGGTTTTTCTACTTCAGGGTATGTCTAATTTTTCAAATAAAAATTAGAACTATTATATGAAACTTTAGAAATCCTAACTTGCTCTCACAAGACATTTTTGTCTGCTATTGTTACAATTTATGCACTGAATGATGATGTATCTGGGCTAAATATATGAAAGAAACTTATAATTCCTGTAGACTTCGATTACTAATTTCTCTACTAGGAGGAGTGCTTAATAGTTGACCCTGATCTTAATTTATTTCCATGAGTCAACATTGTTTTCATCTTTGAGACTCTAAGTATATATTCAAAGGAGAGTTCAAGGGTCCACTGTTTAAAACACTGCCATTTCATGATGCAGGCTACTTAAATGTCAGCTATAGTTGGTACTCAGGGACCAATTAGAATTTTTCTCTAGCTTTTCCTTTTAAATATCTAGAAATATGCAAAAATTTTTACATCTTTACAAACAACTATGCATATTCCATTTAACTATCCTTTTATATTGTATATATATCTAAAATATGTTATATTAATAAGCAATCACATATTATCTCTATGAATATATTGGTAATAGGTTAATACTTAATAACAATAAATCATTAATATAACTATAATATAATTAACAATAATTATTATAAATAGGTTATCACCATATTAAAATGAATATCATTGGTATTAATCATATTATATATCTATATATACATATAGTAGGTATTTTGGTCACACCAGTGATGCTCAAGGGTTACTCTTGGTTTTACAGTTAAGAATTACTTAATAGTGGGTTATACTTATACTCTCAGAAATCGCTCCTGGCAGGCTTGGGGGACCATATGGGATGCGAACCACCACCCTTCTGCATACAAGGCAAACGCCTTACCTCCATGCTATCTCCCCGGCCCCATGATCTCCATTTTATAGGTAGAAAAGAGATTTATTGAGATTCTCAATATAGTCCCAGAGGCACCAGCATTTGCAGAAGGCCACTCGTTTTCCCAAGACTCTTATCTCAATATGAAGTAATTTAAAACTTCTTCTCACCATCATCTTTCCTAATTGTGATTTGACCTTTGAACCAAAAGGTGTTTAATAAGTCCACAGGTTCTCCAAACTAAAACTTCATTCACAGGCATGCAATTTCTTATGCGGCACATTTTTGTGTTAAGAAGAAGAAAGGTCACACATCTACTTAAAACCATTTAACTTGCTCTGAAGTTAATTTTGAAGTATAAATAAGGGAGAAACTAATCAAATTATCCTTACATACCTCTGAAATAAAAAAACTACTAGAATAAAGAATTATGTAAAAAATACATATGAGTAATATCTTATATTTAATTATTTAGCATACAAATCTAGCACTAAATATATACATTTAAATGTAATCACTTGATATAAAATGTAGTGTTACAATGAAAGCAATAAAGGAATTTTTCTTTCTATAGAAAAGGTGTTAGTTCATGAATTGACTGAGTCTATCACTAAAATATTAAATGAGTCAGCAAAATTATAAGGCCTATTTGTTGAGAACTAAACTACATGTTTACGACTACGTTAATAAAGACTGCTTTCTGCATGCTTAATTTATTATTAACAGACAACAAATTATTTTCAGAAGCTGGTAACAAATACTTGGTGAACTCTAACTATCAGTACAATAACCCCTAGAGAAAGTATTTTAAGGACAGTGGGATGCATCTTCAAGACTGTGGAAAATGTATTTTATGCTTAATTTGATTTCCACACTTGAAAAATTGAGTATTTTAAAATATCTCATGGATGCATTACTTATTTAAATTTAGTAATCTATGTGCAAAATGTGTATATGAAATTTTCACTTAGAAGCTGATTTAGCTAAGTGCATATTTTTCTTTTTGGATATTTCTTTTCCTTGTTCATATGCTTTTCGGAAGAAAAAAATTAAAACCAGTAAAAACAAGAATATGTGCTTCTCAAAGAGACTTGGAATATCCCTAAATGTAGCCTCTTTCAATATTTTATGTGCAAAAGATATACAGTTATGTAATAAATTTTGTTTAAATATAAGAGAACTATTAAACTAATATAAGATAATTGATTTGAATACAATACATTTTATGTAGTGGCATACTTTTAAATTGTTTACCAGAAGAAATGTTACCTTTTTTTCTTTTGGTTTTTGGGTCACACCAGCAGCACTCAGGGGTTACACCTGGCTCTGCACTCAGAAATAGCTACTTGCAAGCTTGGGGAACTATGTGGGATGCCGATATTAGAACCATCATCTGTCCTGATTTGGCTGTATAAAACATAAATGCCCTACTGCTGTGCTATCTCTACAGTCCCAGAACTATTACTTTTAACTCACATGACATCCTTTTTTTTTCTTCTCTTAAAACAATATCTTTCAGAGTAAATCTTTATTTGTTTAATACTCCACTTAGTTACCATTGGTCACCTTTTCTTCTTGTTCTTAACACCACCTTATAACTTTTAAGAGTGCCTGGCAAAGTATGGCTCTGTCTTGGTCTTCATGTTCTTGTTTTTCACTTAGTTCAATTTTACTATTAATTTCAAAAACATGCATTAAGTTCCATTGTCTAGCCAACTACAGTTCCATTTCACATTTAGTGATTCTCAAACTGTGTTACATAATTCCTATGGGACCTTGATATCAAGGATAAACAAACATACAAAGAAATAAACAGAAGTTGAGTTCTCTCTAGTACTGTCCTTATATCAATCAGAGTTTGTGCCTCTTTGTTTGCATGCTTTCAGTGTCAAAAATCCCTTGACAAATAAATAGGAAATAATGAAAGGAAATACTAAGGAATGAGACTAAACATAGTTAAAGGATTTCACAGAAATAATAGAATAAAAACAAAATATTCACATAGTAATAAAATGTTTCAGTTGAATTTTCTCTATCTGTATGAAAGCTCTAAAATAATTTGCTTTAATTACTTTAATTCTAGAATAAATATATGGCCCTAAGGAAAAAGATTATAGCAATGCCAGCAAATAGAAAATCACATAGTTTTAAATTTCTTTTCCATTTTCACAATTCATTTTTCCATATCAGACTAAACACAAAATAACAAGGAAGACTATCCATACTTTTACTCCATCTAGCTTAGACTAACACCAAAAGTCCTTAATGAGTTCTTGGCATTATCAAAGTTTTCGAAATCGATTCTTGATGACCTAGTGTAATTTAATTATGTGCAACAAATTGGTCTAGCATGGATAACAAGGAAATATTTTAATGCTATTTATTACAGTGTCAATTCATTTCTACACATTCTGTTCCTAGTTCTTTCAGCAGCTCAGGCTTCGAAATACATCATACAAAACAGGACAGATAATTCTTAGTCCTTAGCATACTAACATAGCAACCAAAATCTCCTTTTCATCTGCTTATTTTGACTATTATTCTCAATTCCAGTTTACATGAGTTTCCAAATTTGACTTTTATATTCTTTTTTTTTTTTTTGGTTTTTGGGCCACACCCTGTGACACTCAGGGGTTACTCCTGGATATGCGCTCAGAAGTTGCTCCTGGCTTCTTGGGGGACCATATGGGACGCCGGGGGATCGAACCGCGGTCCATCCTAGGCTAGCGCAGGCAAGGCAGGCACCTTACCTCCAGCGTCACCGCCCGGCCCCTGACTTTTATATTCTATCTTTTTTCATTGGCTTCTAATAATTGAGGTTGTTTTTAAAACTTTGTCCCCAGCACATTCAATTACTGTATTTATTTATGGTCAATAATATAGACACTGACCGTCTGCCCTGTACAATCCCCCTGAACAAAATCTCTTTGCATATGTGTCATAAGTAATAAACCAGGTTATAGAGGAAACATGCATTCAAAACAAGTGTAAGCCCAAGAGCCAGCACTCTTAGTATTAGAGAAATAGAACCACACATAGGGTTCTAACTTATTAGAAAATATATTGCAGAAAATGATGAAATAAGGCAAAATTATCTGGGATATATTAAAACAATGCCTACAGTAATATTTGTACAGAAAAAGCCATGGAAAGCAGATACGTTACAAAATCAGAAAATTTCAACAGTGATCATTTTAGAAAAATAAGAATATTGGTAATAACTAGGAAAAGAAAGGAAAAAGAAATAACAAATATCAGAAATGATAGGAATGATCAGAGATCTATTAGGAAAATTTATTAAAAACCTATCAGGATCAACTTCTACTAATAACAAGATAACCCAGTTGAGAAATTGGTTAATTTTAAAAACTGCCAAAAAATGTCTCAAGAAGAAATATAAAATCAGATGGGTTCTCAGTATAATTAAATCAAGCCATTGGTAGTATCTTATAACTCCAAGATCCAGGTACTTTGAATAGTTGAATTCAATTGACTTTTATTCAAATATACATTCAAAAAACTAAGGTATAAAGAGGTGATTTTTAAAATCATTGTTGATATCAATAGAAAAAATATAGAGTAACAAGTTTATATGTCACAAACTTAAAACTATTCTGTTGCTTTTGAACTTAGACATCAAACCCATGTCTAGATAAATGATGACATAGGTAGTCTGCTGTTAGCAATGAAGACGTCTGCTGTTAGCCTGTTTACACAACTCTTATGTAGATAAAGGACAACTATATGTTCATGTAAATATATTCAAGAGTATTCAATGGGATCAATACCCATTTAGAATGCAAACTTAGCAATTTAAAAATAATAGTCTTCACTCTCATAAAAAACTATAATACATCAACTAGTATTATAAAAATGTTTTCAATGCAGTAATTTAAGAAAAAGGAAAAAAAGGCACAAACAAATACAAATTCCACCATTCATCTATAAGTAGCTACTCTAGAATGGCCTCTCCTACATGGGATTAAATAAACATATTTGAGAATGATAAATACCCAAAGACAACAGAAACTGAGAACTAGTATTCAGTAGAAAACTTGCCCTGGTGATTGGGGTATAAGTGGGGCATGAACAGTAGAATAATGGTAGAGATAAGATAATATTCTAGTGGATATTCCTGCTGAGACATCTTATGTACAAGAACCCAGACACTAGTTTTTTGTAAGCCACAGTGTCTAGAATTATATTTAAATAGCTATATATTAAAATTTTTAAATGTACAAAATAATCTGAATTAATAAATGATTCAACAAGACATAGGGCATAAAGATCAATAGAGTAATTAATTTTCTCTTTACTAGCAAACAAATATGAGAAATTCAAATTAATATTAAATGCTAACTCTCAAAGTATAATTATAATCCTAGAAATGTATTTGCCAATGAAATACAAGTTATTTTTTGTTAAAAAAATCTTTGTTTGAACGGAGACTATGAAAAATATAACTGTATGGGCACTACAGACAATGACCGGGATTGGACAAACTAGTTTGCCTGGAGCCTAGAAATGGTCTTTTGTCAGGAAACTTCAGGGGTAGGGTCTCCTTGTATTGAGGCCAAAGTTTTTCCTTTCCATGACCCCCATACTTTGGTGGGCCCATGCAAACGATAATTGCCACACTAACATTGTTTTTACAGTGCTCCTTTGACTCTAAACTTTTAAGAAACCACTAGTATAAATATATGGAACTTCAAATAAAAATTGTTTACATTAGTGTTAACATATATGCTTTTAGTTACACTAGCATTCTGGAGGATAAAGGGGGGGGATAAGGATATATGCTTGGGAACAGGGATGAAGGGAGGACAACACTGGTGGAAAGATCCTCATTTATTGTCACTGTGTACTTTAAATATCATTGTGTAAGATTTGTTATTCACTTTGGCCACAATAAAAATAAAAAATAAAAATAAAAGAGAAAAAAATTCAGAAATGGTCATATCCACAAAAAAAAATAAGAAAAAAAATCTTTGTTTGGGGGAGCTGTTTATTGGTGTTGGAGGCCATTGAGGTTATGCCCCATATTTCCTGAAACAATGAAACACTGAGTATAGAATCAGGGCCCTTGAAATCACTTAAATTATCTACCCAGTCCTATAAAGTATAATTTGAAATACTTTTAGGAATAGATTTGTAAATTCTGTTAGCTTGAAATTAGTTAGCTTGCAAACTAATTGTAGCCCATTGCCTATATATGCATATCCCATAAGCTAAAACATTGAGGATATTTATATACACACAACATTTTATTTAGCATATAATATAATTATTTATAAATAATTTATAATATATGAATGCAAAATGTTAATTAATGTCCTATCATTTAATATATAGATATATATTTATATAGATATAAATAATATGTATTCATATTTAACTGCCCTCATATTCTATGCTTATGTAGTCATGATTTTTAAAAAGTTATTTTGAAAAATCTGAAATAACTGTAATGATTTTCATCTACGAAGCTGAAAGCTATCTATTTGACTTCAATATGTATTATACAGCTAAAAAAGCCAGAATGAAACCAACAGATATAAACTCTAATCAGTGGTGAAATGGAAAATATTCAAGAACATCCATACCAAAATATCTCTTGATTTGTGGTTTGGGTGCAGAAGTAATTCAGTGAAGAAAAGCAACTGCAAAGTTCAACATCTAGAAATTTTGTCTTATTTACTGAAAAATATAATTTAAAAAAGCAGCAACCAATGACCTGTTCCATATTAACCTAGCATGGTAGTACCTATTCCTGGGATGTCTCATCAAGTCAGCTTCAAGTCCATCCAACTCTCTCAAGGTTTTTGATGAACCACATTTATCCTTTAGGATTAGGGGTCCTCAAACTTTTTAAACAGGGGGCCAGTTCACTGTCCCTCAGACCATTGGAGGGTCTGACTATAGTAAAAACAAAACTTATGAACGAATTCTTATGCACACTGCATATATCTTATTTTGCAATGAAGAAACAAAACAGATACAAATACAATATGTGGCCCACGGGCCATAGTTTGAGGACCTCTGCTAGGTTGTCATTATTATGCCTGCTAAAATAGAGCAGAAACTCATGTGGTTTTTCTAAGATATGATAATTCATAACAATTAACAACTAAGGAAATGTGTCTCTGTGTCCTTTAATTAGAAAGTAAATACAAGAGCCCGGAGAGATAGCACAGCGGCGTTTGCCTTGCAAGCAGCCGATTCAGGACCAAAGGTGGTTGGTTCGAATCCCGGTGTCCATATGGTCCTCCGTGCCTGCCAGGAGCTATTTCTGAGCAGACAGCCAGGAGTAACCCCTGAGCAATGCCGGGTGTGACCCAAAAACAAAAAAACAAAAACAAAAACAAACAACAACAACAACAAAAAGAAAGTAAATACAAAATATAAGTGTCTTACATTCATTGGTCTATCTCTTTAGCATTTGGTTTATATCTGGCATGCAATTGTGACTCAAATCAGAACTCCTAAATGAATAAGTGCCATCTATAAACTAAAAATTGTTTTGCTATATTTTTCAGTGCTGATGGCTAAATTTAAGTGCCCAACACAGCACTAGTAAAATCATGGACAATTCTGAAAAATTCTACGATGAATCTAGTTACAAATAGAATCTCTAAATTAATAAAAATATATGTAAATATATTGTCTAATAAGATTATTTCAAAGTGATTATTTTGATTTTAAATAAAAAAATACTTTACAATATTTGTATTACAGTTCAAGTTCTATTTAGACCTTAAAGTTTGGTTTGAAATCACATTATTTCTTAATTTTTTGTATAGTAACTCAGTTTCAATAGGCTAAAAGAAAAATCCTCATTGTTTTTACTATCTGGCATTCTTTTAAAAAGTCTAGCTTTCAAAAAGAAAGGAATTCAGGATAATGAGTTGGGTAAACTGTATTAAACTGTAATACAATTTAATATCTTAATCTTAAAATTATTTTGATTTACATTTTTATGTATTATAAGTATGTGGTTTTAAACTATCATAAAAATAATTCCAGGTAACTTGATTTACATATTCAAAAATGCTTAAAATGATAAAACTAAGTATGTTTTCACTATTTTAAAACATTGAATCAAAATATTGTATCCAAATAGCCAGGGAGGGAGGTAGTACAGGGATTTTTAGGTACTGTCTTGCATGCATCGGAGAGTGAGTGTATGTGTGTCTGTGTGCCTGTGTGTGTGAGAGAGAGAGAAACAGATAAAGGTGCTTGTCTTGCTTGCAAATAAAGTACACAGTGATCACAGAGCTAGGTGTGTCATAAGCACCACAAACTAATATGTCCCTAATCAAACAATAAATTTGTGCTATTCTTGTAAAAAATATAATTTTCTAAAAGCTTAGATGTATAAATATTTTTCTATATTTGCATTCTATCAAATCAGACAAAACTCTCAGGGTAACACTGAAGCTGTAATATACAACATGATTCTAAATGCACAATGACATTATTATTTCTTAAATCCAATCTAGCCAAACTTCTTACTTAAGTTACCATGTGCTGGAGCTGGAGCAGTGGCTCAGGCAGTAGGGTGTTTGCCTTGCATGTGCTAACCTAGGTGGACCGCGGTTTGATCCCCTGGCTTCCCAAATTGTCCCCCAAGGCAGGAGTGATTTCTGAGCACATAGCCAGGAGTAACCTCTGAGTGTATCCAGGTGTGACCCATAAAGCAAATAAATAAATAAATAAATAAATAAATAAATAAATAAATAAATAAAAGTTAACATGTGCTTGCCTTGCATGTGGCTGATCCAAATTCAACACCCATGAGCAAGTCTTTGAGGCTCAGCCACAAATAAGACCTGAGCATAGAACTAGTTAGAGTCCTTAGCAGCTCTGGGTGTGACCTAAAAAAGGGGAAAATAAATAAAATCATGAATTGTCATTTCCTGCATGAATAATAGATCCACTGGTCCCTTGAGTGTGAACATTTTTGTCCTTAAATCTATGTGGAAATCCTAAATTCAGAGACGATTGTATCAGGGGAGGAAAAATTTGGACTATGCTTGAAGTATGGAGTTAGAACAATCACTGCTGGCGGGATGTGGAGAGAAAGGAACTCTTATCCACTGCTGGTGGGAATGCCGTCTAGTCCAACCTCTATGGAAGGCGATATAGAGATTCTTCTAAAAACTGGAAATAGAGCTACATTCGACCCAGCTATTCCACTCCTAGGGATATACCCTAGGAACACAGGAATACAATACAAAAACCCCTTCCTCACACCTATATTTATTGCAGCACTATTCACAATAGCCAGGCTCTGGAAACAACCAAGATGCCCTTCACCAGACGAATGGCTAAAGAAACTGTGGTACATATACACAATGGGATATTTATGCAGCCATCAGGAGAGATGAAGTCATGAAATTTTCCTATACATGGATGTACATGGAGTCCGTCATGCTGAGTGAAATAAGTCAGGGGGGGGGGGAGAGAGAGAGAGAGAGAGAGAGAGAGAGAGAGAGAGAGAGAGAGAGAGAGAGAGAGAGAGAGAGAAAATAGCCTCACTCATCTATGGATTTTAAGAAAAAAAAGTCATTTTTGCAACAATCCTTAGAGACAATGAGAGGATGGCTGAAACTTCCAACTCACTTCATGAAGCTCACCACAAAGAGTGGTGAGTGCAGTTATAGAAATAACTTCTCTGAGAACTACCATAATTATATGAATGAATGAGAGAACTGGAAAGCCTGTCTAGAGTACAGGTGGGGGTGGGGTGGGATGGAGGGAGATTTGGGACATTAGTTGTGGAATATTGCACTGGTGAATGGGGGGGTGTTCTTTACATGACTGAAACCTAATCACACTCATAATTGTAATCAAGATGTTTAAATAAAGAAAAAAAAGAAAAAAGAAAAGAATGCTCAAGACTGGGGCTAATGGGCTGGAAATTACATAGTGGTTAACTGTTTGTCTTGCACATATTTCTGATATGGGTCAAGTTGGGTTCCCTGAGCACTGAAGATGTAACCCCTGAGTACCTCTGCTATGCCAAGAAATAAAGACTGGGATTAGCATTCTCCATAGTCAAGATTTCTTCAAACCTTTCCACCAGGAAATGATCATGAAGGGTGGGGTATAATGAAATATTTAAGGTAGAAAATGTTCATCCAGCAGTTCTTGGATCCTGATCTCAAACTTCCAACTTCCAACTTCATGGACTTGGCATTTCTGTGATGGATAAGAGAATCCTCTGCAGTAGTTGTTATAACAACCCGTGTTATTGGTTATAACAACCTATGTCATCGTATTTCGAGGGTGTGGTCGCAGCAAAACTATTCCAGTTTAACAAAATGATTATTTTATTTTATTTTTTTGGGGGGTGCCATACCAAACTATGATCTGGGGTTAATCTTGTCTCTGAATTAAAAATAGAATTCCCTGTTAATATATACCTAAAATATTATTGTCAAAGATACATAAGCTACTATGCTTAAAATAAAAATTATATTAGAAAAAAAAAGATTGGAGAGATGTTACCTTTTTATATATTATACTTTGACAAATGTAAATAAATAAATAAATAAAATTTATTTAAATGAATACAATTATTCTCTAAATAAATTTATATATCTCAAAATGTCAAAAAAATAGAATTTCCGGTGGTTCTGGTACTGTATAACATACAGGAAAATATCTGTACCCCACAGTACAAATAGATCATTTAAATCTTGTTAACAGCAGACCTACTTGTAAGATGTTCATACAACAATTTTGGGGGAATAACATATAGCTGTGTTTAGAGGTTACTCGTAACTCTGCACTGAGGATCCCCTCTTGCTGGGACTGGGGCACAAAATAAGACACCAAGAATTGAACTCTGAGTTGATAGGTAAGTGTAAGGCAAGCACCCTACTCACTGTGCTATTGCTTAGGCCTCTAAAAATTTATTTTTAATTCAGTAAAGCAAATAGCAAAAATGTGGGAGTAGTGGATTTGTCTCTAGCTTTCATTGTGATGCTGGTTTTGTGACTGTATAATTATTCCCAAACACAATGGTTTTTAATACATCAAGAAGACAGCTTTTGGATGTCAATCACACCACTTAGTGAACTTTAAAATGCATGGATTATACCTACAAAAGAAAACAAAAGAGAACATCGATCAAGGAGTTCTCTTGCAAACTCTTGTATCAGAGAAATTTTTGTCTTAAGGAAGAAAAAGTACAGCAATAGAAGGAAACACCCCATATTGGCCTTTCACTCCTTGGCTTTCAAAATGTGCTGTTGAGAATGAAGAGTGGTGGTCACAGTAACAAGACAGGTAGGGATATGAAAAAATAGGGAGGCTATTTCCTATTTCTGCCATCTCTGAATCTTGTGATTGTGGGACTCCGAATCTTTATTTTCTCATCTGGTCATTGCTTACTAACTGAGCAAGAGCCAACTCAGGATCCCAGCAGGGTAAGGTGAGCAGAGTCTGTGGATATATGAGACACATTAAACAACTACATTGATAGTCCCCGGCAATTTGAGTAATTGGGAGACAGATGACTTTCTTTCTTGCCTCTGAACAACCCTAGAAAGTATGTGGTAAGTAATTTAAGTCTGAAAAACGTTCAGCCCGAGAAATCCAGAATGCATTTATTTTCTTCAGGCAACTATCAGTTAAGTTGGGAGAGGCGAGGAACCCCAGACCTGATTCATTCCAGAAATTCAGAGGTTCTTGAAGTCATAAAGTCCACCCTGGGGAAAAATGAAGCAGACTGCAGAGAAGAAAATCATTCTAATTGAGTTTTCTATACAGGAATCATTCCGAAATGCTATGTCTCCAGTGTAATGACTCCCTGAATTCTCTCTTAAAGTGGTTTCTTTTTTGCCTTTTACACCAGTATTAGACACTAGCCATATTTTTGAAACCTAAGATAATAAACATCACTTTTTGCAAATGTCTAGCACAACCTAACTTCTAACTTTACATTTTCTTTAGAGTATTATGAGTTTATCATTTTCATTTGTACCCCATGGCTTGACACAAACTAAACATTCCATCTGTTTTTTATCAAATAATTCAATGCAAGATGAATAAATGGAATTATTTCTACACACACTAAATTATTGAAGTAATTAAACCATTGTATAAACAAACACATTTGGCATTAAAATAAGTACCTACAAAAATTTATAATATCTAAGCATATGTATACAGAAATTCGATCTTGACTTGGTACTTATTTATTTTTACACTTACTGAAACACACTTTACTGTAATAAATCAACAAGGGATCCTGCTTTCTGGAACATTCTAAGACCTTTTAGACTTATGCAGGAGGCGTTCCCTGAGCTTTTCCACCCTTGTCCTGGTCATAAACATAAAATGTAACAAGGGGCCCTTGGCGCTTTAGTGTTTTGTTAAGTTCTTCTGGCCACAAATTGGCTAAAATGAACACTCATTCTAGCACAGCATGGCTTAAGCCGACTTTGCTTAATAAAGTCCTATAATATCTGCATACTCTCATCCTTCCTCAGAACTAAAATGATACTTTCTGCATATTCAAATAAACCACAGTTCAGCAAATTTATGACAACAACAAGAAAGGGCTTCAAACTATTCCAAATGCAATAGGAAAATCAAGGTTCTTCATCCAAATGTCTGATACCAAGGGAAAAGATTTTAATGGAAGGGTTAGGGAGGAAATGCTATTTTATAGCAGTCTTGAGGGTCACAAAATGAAGCTAGCTTGGCAGTGCTTTTCCAAATATGTTCCAGGCACAGAATGAGGTATGTTTTTTTATTCTGCCTGGCATAATCTGATTGCATTAGACAAGAGTCTCCTATATTTTAATTGTGTCCGCATAATTTGTTCTCATGGTAGCCTTATCATAAAAGATTTAAAAATATCCCAGTCAAAAGTCCCCAAATAAATTCTTTCTTAATATAGATGTGCAGAGGGTTATATGTTGATAGGGCAATCTGCCTCCATTGGAAGAAACCCTTGAGGTTGAGAATGAGATGCATGGGGTCAGATGCTGAGTGAAGGCATCACTTTCAGAATATTAGACAATTTGTAATATTCTCACAAGTTTTGTCACTCTTTCAGAAAAAGTACTAATTGAAATGCAGAGCAGACAAGCTATAATAATTTAGGCGACTTACAAAATCACATTCAAACTCAACCTCACAGATGCTAAGACATGCAAATTCCAGGTTGCTTATCACTATTACTGTTTTTCCTTTTTTTCTTTCATGTATTTTGAATTTTTCTTGAACTGCTCTACATATGTCTAGAGGGTACATGTAGATGTATATGTGTCATCTGTGTACACAACACAACAATTTAACTTATATAAACTTAATTTATATACACTAAGATAATGATGCTTGGCTTCAGCATCAAAGTAGTCAAGTTTTTGGAAAGAAGTGAGTGAAAAATTGATTTAAAACCTGGTTTCCTGAAAGTATTTCTCTAGAGAAATGCCTAAGATTTTATACATAATAAATCAATTGAAGAAATAAGTTAGTTTGTAATAATGGAATATATGTGACATATAAGTATAGTACAGGGGTCCTAAAACTTTTTTAACAGGGGGCCAGTTCACTGTCCCTCAGACCATTGGAGGGTCTAACTATAGTAAAAACAAAACTTATGAACGAATTCTTATGCACACTGCATATATCTTATTTTGCAATGAAGAAACAAAACAGATACAAATACAATATGTGGCCCATGGACCATAGTTTGAGGACCACTGGTATAGTATATAATAAAATAAACAAAAAATATCAGCAGAGGGATTTTTAATGAGATTATCTGATTTGTCCTCATCTATCTTGAGAGAGCAGTCCTGAATTCCCTAAAACAACAATATTCTGAAATGAATGTGATCAGAAATAAATATAAGTGTGTCTCTAAGTGTGTGAAGATTGTTCTGATCAAAAAATCCAGGAATGGTGTAGATATAACCTTTTCAGAAACATGTACACTAGCTGATGTGGAGGCTAGGGAGATGGTACAGTGAGTAAGGCCTTGCAAGTGGCCAACCTGATTGCATTTAATTATCCATTTAAATTATATTATAAAATATATCAACATATTATATCTAAACTGTATAATATATTAATAAGCAATAAGCATGTCTATAGATATATCATAATATATTAATTAACAATAGGCCAATTATCCATATAATTAATTATAATGATTATATAATAGTAATTATCATATAATTATAATAATGATTATACTATATTATCAATATATAATAACATATTATTAATATTAATCATGGTTTCTCCAAGCCTGCCAGAAGAGTTCCTGAGCATAAAGCCAGTAGTAACCTCAGAACAAAAGCAAACAAAATCCAAAACAGCATAAAATAGCGGCTGGAGCAGTGGCACAAGTAGTAAGGCACTAGCCTTGGACAGACCGAAGTTCAATCTCCCGGTGTTCCATAAGGTCCCCCAAGCCAGGAACAGTTTCTGAGCACATCGCCAGAAGTAATCCTGAACGTCACTGGGTGTGGCCCAAAAACCAAAAACCAAACCAAACAAATAAAACAAAACAACTGTAAAATAAAGCAAGATCAAAAATAAGGTTCTTCTGTGGGGGCCACATCCGGTGACACTCAGGGGTTACTCCTGGCTATGCGCTCAGAAATCGATCTTGGCTTGGGGACCATATGGGACACCTGGGAATCAAACCCCGTTCTATCCTAGACTAGCCCTGACAAGGCAGACGCCTTACGCTTATGCCACCCTTCAGGCCCTAAATTAGTTTATTTTTTAACATAGCAATGCCATTTGGTTCTAATTATTTAGTGTTTTACTAAATTAACCAATATTTGAAAGTATAATGTCTAAAAGTAATACCTCCAGAAGATTGGAATAATTCATCATTTCCTCTGATAAAAATAAATTAGAAAATTTGTAAAAATAGACTTTGTAATCCATTTTATAATCAATTTGAAATCAAACCACATTTAGGGGCTGAGAGATAGCACAGCGGCGTTTGCCTTGCAAACAGCCGACCCAGGACCTTAGATGGTTGGTTCAAATCCCAGCGTCCCATATGGTCTCCCGTGCCTGCTAGGACCTATTTCTGAGCAGATAACCAGGAGTAACCACTGAGCACCGCTGAGTGTGGCCCCAAAACAAAAAAAAAACAAAAAACAAAAGCAAAAAAAAAAAACACAAAACATTTAAAATATTCTAGAGAATGTGAGCTATTTTGTTACCAATTTCTATATTTATATCTGACATCGTTATCAGTCAAGACGAGGATGATTTAATCTGTTTATAGTAATCAAGTCTTGAATCTGTTAGGGAGCCTTATTAGGAGGGTTCACACCAAGGCTCATAGTTGCTGTCTGATGCCCAAGATCATGCTCTGTTCTGATGGACGGAGACAGGGAAACACCCCCTTGTTCTCAAGGCAGAACAAAACATGCAGGTTCAGGGCAAATTACTGGGCATGTTGACTGTAGGGGACACACTGACTCCACACCAAATAGGACCTCACCTGTTCCCAGGAGGAACCAAGAAAAAAACAAGCCAAAGAAACAAACATCCTTTCAAGTCAGGAGAGATGCAAACATTTTTAGGGAGGAAAGGGAGTAGATCAAGTTGATTGACCATAATCTACCTGGGAGACCAAACACCCACACAGACCAGGATATGATTTCAGTGGAAACACTTTGCCTAAAGCAGACTTAACCTATTTTTCCCTTCACTAAAATCTTTTATTTTGGCTATACTCCATCAATAACTTTTTTTTGATTTTTTGGTCACACCCATCAATGATCAGAAACGCTCTGCACTCAGAAACTGCTCCTGACAGGCAAGGGGGACCATATAGGATGCTGGGATTTCAACCACCATTTGTCCTGAATTGGCTACGTGCAAGGCAAATGCCCTACTGCTGTGCTATCTCTCCAGCCTGTAATCATCAATAACTATTTCAAGCAGGAAAGAGTCCACCTTTGAACTAGGGCGGGAGCTTGTATCTATGATCATGAATTATATGGTCTTGTTCTCAGCTTAAAATTGCATATCCATTTAGATATTTATTAATGTTACATTTGTGGGTGGTTAAATGATTCTATTAATAACAAATTGATGTTAATTGTATTCAAGGATTATATTAATAGTCATATTTATTGTTTCTGGCACCCATTATTACAAAAAAGCATATCAAAATAATGAAGTAATGAATATAGTTTTACAACAGACTCTATATAAGTTAAATGTATCTCTATTAAAGGATAAAAATTTAAAAATGTGGTAGGAAGATTTTAACGGGAACAATAATAGACTATTATAGACGAGGACAGGTGCTAATGCAAGCATAACTACTGAGCATCAAAGCTCACTAGTCAAGAGAAAATGAACCTTGTAATTGGATCCAACAAAGATACATTTATTGCAAAGAATGGCATTATCATTATTTTTACTGGATAGTGAATAAACTCATCTCCACCTCAGAGGCAGATAATATGTTCAGATTCTTCCTATTCTTCCCAGGCTTCCGATTAAGCCCAGGAAAGAAAATATTAAACAACTCTCCATATATCTAATTGTTTTGTAATATAAAATAAATACATATAATGTGCAATATAAAATCCAAAGTGAACTTGAATTTCAATAAAACTATGATTATTTTAGGCATAAGTCTGTCCATTACCTATAGGCACTCAGAGGTATTCATTGTTTATCTGAAACCTGAATTAAAATGAGCATTCTCTACTTTTTTTTTTTTTGGCCACACCTATTGATGCTCAGGTGTTACTCCTGAGCATGCACTTAGAAATCACTCCTGGCTTGGGGGACCATATGGGACACTGGAAGATTGAACCTCGGTCAGTCCTAGGTTAGCATGGGCAAGGCTAACCTTGTGCCACTACTCTGCCCCTCTAATTTATTTTTAACCAAAATATCTGATAAAATTGCTTGAATTACAACTGAGTACTCCAGAGAGATCACAGATTATCTATGAGCTCTCCAGTTTTGGGTTTCTATTTCAATTTGTTTCCAGGACATAGATCTTGATTGCTAACTTAGACACAGTGATATACAGAGCAATGGAGAGTTGCAATCTTTCTAGTCAATCTTATCAGTGCCCAGATAGACTGTATAGAGAGAAAAAAAAATGTAGGGATGGGGCCGGAGCAATAGCACAGCTTTAGGGCATTTGCCTTGCATGCAGTTAACCCAGGATGGAACTCGGTTTAATCCCCGGCATCCCATATGGTCTCCCAAACCAGGAGCATATTCTGAGCACATAGCTAGGAGTAACCTCTGAGCATCAATGGGTGTGGCCAAAAACCAGAACCAAAACCAAAATAAAAACAAAACAAAACAAACTTAGGGAAATCACATACTTGGATGTCTCAATCCTTTTATGAAAATTGGAGAAAATACTTTATCTAAAGAAATCTTTAAAATATTAATATAACTGAGAAAGTTCTATGCAACTCAGTGATGGTTAATTATAGAAAGAATAGATAAAATTATTAACTAAGTTAAGTATTTTTTGTAGACATAAATCACCAAAACTCACATTCGGTTATCTATTTAGACTGACATTGGAAAGTCCAAATTAATTTAAAAAAGAAATAAGTTAACAAATAAAAAATAAAATAAAAATATATAATAGTAATTCAAGTAACTACTGAGTTAGACAGCAGGTAAGGTGCTTGCTTCACATGCTTGCCTCACATGCTTGCCTCATATGCCTCATATGCAGGTGAGGTTGCCATATATAATCCATAAGTACTTTCAAAAACAATCTGGAGTAATCCCTGACCATATCTAAACATTACTCAAAATCTCCTTCCCACTCAAAGATACTAATTGCATCTGTATTACTATATAATCATATGTCAAATTGATTTTTAATTCATTTTTTTAATTAGGAAATTTTTACTGATGCATTCATATGTTGGACTTCGTTAAAACCAACCACCTGGGCCAGAGGTGACCAGAGATCCCTAGGAATGCATATGGTCTCCAAGCACCTTCAGAAATGGTCCCTGAGTACAGAGCTGGATGTAAACGTGGATACTTCCAGGTGTGGCCCCAAACCCTAATAAAAACAAATCTAAAATAAGTATCCTGCTTTGTATAAGACAATGACAAAGTAAAATGAGTATACATTGTCTAGTAACACTAACATGTAGAAATATTTACAGAATTCATCTGATAACTCTTATCTAAAATATTGGATAACATTATATTTAAATTATTGGGCTAGAGAGATAATACAGAGTAAAGGACTTTCCTTGCTGATCCTAGGCTGATCCTAGTTTGTTCTTCATCATTGCATGGTTCCCAGACCACTAAGAAACACTGGGAGTGATCCCCAAGCACGGAGTATCCCCAAGCACTGTGACCACCCAACACACATACACAAACACAAAGTAAAGATACTAAGGGATAGTACATGGTTAAATTACATACTTTTCAAGTGTCTGGTTATGTTTGGCACAATAACTGTTTTCACCTGGCTTACTAAGCATCCCAGAATGCAGCCTAAGAAACATTGTAGGGAGTGTGGGAGGGGTCAGATTTCAGAGCACCTCTTGAGAAACCCCTCAGTCCCTTCCAAAAATTTCCAAGTAACAAACACATCAGTAAAAAAATAAGCCAATTAAAGCATGCCACAAAGACCTTAACAGAAACCTCACCAAAGAGATATACAGATGGCAAATGAGCATATGAAAAGATGTTCCACATCACATACCATTGGAGAAATGCAAATTAATGCAAGGAGATATCACTACACACCTATTAGAATGACTAAATCCCATAACAAGTAGAATACCAAATGCTAGTGAGAATGTGGAACACCAGGAAATCTCATTCAGTGCTAATGGAAATGCAAATAGATACATTCACTTGGAAAGGCAGCTTACTGGTTTTGTTTCTCTACAAAACATAGCTACCAGACACACAATTGTGCTCAATGGTATTTACCCATAGGGGTTATCAGAAGTAAAAAGGAAATGATCTCATATTCCTCCAGAATTCTCAGAGGCTGAACGAATAAGCATTAGATAGATTGACAGAAAAAAATACATGAAAATGAGCATTTTAAAAATATATGCTTCTCTTTTATTTATGAAAATAACTTAGAAAGATTGAATCATCCCACATTACATCTAAGGATCAGCTAAAATAATTCAACAATGACAAAGAACATGGGATTATAGAAAAAAAAAGATGTTAGGAAAATTTGGAAGGAAGACAAAGTAGACCAAGAAATACAGATTTAAGTTTTTCTTCTTAAAAAACAAAAACAAATAAAACTAAGGAAGGCCGAGTGATAACACAGCAGGAATGATTTTGCCTTGCATATTGCCAATGAGGGTACAATCACCAGCATCCCATATATTCTCCTGAGCATTCTAGGAGTCATTGCTGAGTGAGAGTGTGGAGCCTGGAGGAAGTCCTGAGCAGGGCCAAGTGTGACTCCCAAACCAAGTATAAATAAATACTGCATTATATTCTTTGAGTCCTTATTATGCTAAGAAATTCACTATTAAAGTTTTTGTTCTTTTCTTCTATTGTATAAGTTTGCTTTTACCTTTGAAATTTTAAGACAGAGTATATCATAGTCCATATTCATTTTTCTGATCTTAAAATGCCTATTTCTTCGATGAGCATCCTTTCTCCATAGTATACTCAGTGAAAATTATTTTTATCCCATATCAAACCCATTACCATTGTTTTACTTCTAGCTCCTTTTTGAATCTAAGTAAATATTAACTATATATCTCCCTTTGTGCATTTCTGGATTTTTCCTCTACTGAATGTATTCCTCAATATTGTAATTTGTTTTTAAAGTCAATGTCATGTAAACAGACATGACAACAGCATGACATTGTGAAACTTGAACCAATGTCAGTCACCTGCACAGCTGTCATCCTGTATCATGGAAGGATAAAATGTACCAAGGAATCTCTTCTCATCAAAAGGATGAAAATCACAGGATGCAGAGGGGTCACACATGTACCATCCTGAAGGAACTTCCCCACATATTCACAGGGAAACAATTATCCAAATGAGGAATCCTTGTGGACGTAAAGCTGTTTGCAGTGTTGTCCATGATGCTTGGCTGAGACCCAGTGGTTTGCTGAACATCAGGTTACTATTTAATATGCAAAAATATTGAAAAAAGAATTAAATTATGGAACACTTGTTACCAGACAGTACTGCTGCTAATGAGAGAAGAAAAAGGTTAAAAACTTGAAATAGTAATTACTGCAGAATTGCACTATAGGAATTTATATTTCTCTTGAGAAAAGATAAATGGAATATCAAACAAATGGAATATAATTTTTTAAAAACCATACCAAGATTAGATGAATTTGGTGACTTGACTGGAATGACTTCTCATTCTTTCCCTATGGAACAGATTAGATCACCTTGACATTTACTTAGGATCCCCAGAGGGCCATGGGGTTGACAGTCAGAAGGTTCACTGAGTCATAAACTCTGGTCACTCTCAGAGCCAGGTCTGTCTGTGCTTGATACATTCTTTGTCCAATACTTTACATTATAAACAAATTCTTAGTTTCATATTTTATTTCACAGTTCTAGAATGTTTTCTATTTTTGTTTGTTTTGAGGGGTCACAACTGATAGCTCTTGGGGCTTCTCCTGGCTCTGCAATCAAAAATAATTCATGGTAGGCTTGGGAAACGATATGGAATGCTGGGATAGAAATCAGGTTGGCCATGTGCAAAGCAAATGCCTTCCCTGTTATGTTATTACTCTGGCCCCTCTAGAATATGTTTTTGATTACTTATATATAGATTTTGCTGTTCATCAAAAAATGTAAACATTTCCTTATTTTTCTATCATTTCCATGATACCTTTAAGCATATTAACTGTGTTTTGACACATACCCACAGTTTATTCCAAGAATTTGGCTATTTGTGGCTCTATATTACATTTAAATTTTATCTAGATAGCATACTCTTTAATCCACTAATGTTGAAAAGGAAGGAAAGAAGGAAGGAAGGTAGGAAGGAAGGAAGGAAGGAAGGAAGGAAGGAAGGAAGGAAGGAAGGAAGGAAGGAAGGAAGGAAGGAAGGAAGGAAGGAAGGAAGGAAGGAAGGACAAAGGGAGAGATGGTAAGTAGAAAGAAAGGAGAGTGGGTAGAAAGCAGGAAAAAAGGTAGAATGAGGAAAGGAAGGTAGGAAGAAGGAAGGTAAGAAAATAAAGGAGTATGTATGGAAGATTAATTTTCCTTATTTTTTTTGCTACGTATTGCACTGAAAAGAACAACAGACAGTCTTTAATGCATCTTCTGCCAATAGTGAACATCTTTCTTCTTTGGACCACTTAGATCAAATGGCTGATCACCTCCATCAAATACAGGTGGCCCTGGATCTTTGAGTGACAAGAGTTCATGACTCAGTCAACCTTCTGGCCAACCACCTCAGTCAGTGGCTACAAGCCACTCCTGCAGATCATAAATAAATGTCACAGTGATCTCATTCTACTCAGCCTGGAGAAAATGGGAGCTTTTTCCAGTTAAGACACCAAATTAATCTAATTTTTTGTCTAGTTTTCAAAAAATGATCTTGGTATTCCATTCATTGAATGGCCCAATAGTTGCTATGGAACCACAAAGCTTACATATGCTGTTATATCCTTTTTTTGAACTAAATTGTCACCGAAGAACTTATCTAACATTTGATGAGTTAAAGACATTGTCCCTTAAAAATGTATAATAACCACTGAAAACCATTGCTGTTCCCTAGAGATACAAATCGTATCTCTAGACCTGTTTCTGGAATTCTCCCTGCCCTCTCCATCATTCATGTGAGGAGTTTTGACTTTGTGCTGGCTGATGGCTTGGGAGAACAGATGATCTGACTCTGGGAGTGGCTGCCTCGGCAGGTAATTCATCAGCACGTATTTAATTAAATTCAAAGTACCACTGCCACCTGCTGCTGTCGTGTTTCTTCTATGGAAAAGCTATCAATCATGAAAAGGAACTGACACTCAGGCAGGTCTAGTAGGCTGTTCATTATGTGAACACAGGATCATTGCTATATGAGAGGGATCCTGACAACAAAATCTCAAATTAAGTTGATTCATTGAGGGCTGAGAGATGGCTGGCTCCAATGATTAGAATGAATTCTTGTATGTGGAAATTCCCAGTTTCATTTCCAGCTCTGCACAGTCTTCAGAGCACAACAGAAAATACTCTGTGATTATGGTCAGGTGAGGGTTCCCAACCCTTCAAATAAACATTGAAAAAAATGAAAGACTGAGTGTATAATGCATGACAGTGATTCATTGATTCAACTCTAGACTGACGAAAATAAAATAATAAGAGGCTCATATGCTATGAGTGTCTCTTCTTCTAAAAAGCAATTTATACTAATATAATCATTTCTTTTTTAATTAATTAATTATTTTTGTTTGGTTGGTTTTTTTGGCCACACCTGGTGACACTCAGGGGTTACTCCTAGCTTTGTTCTCAGAAATCACCCCAGGCTTGGGGGACCATATGGGACGCTGAGGGATCGAACCACAGTCCATCCTAGGTTAACATGTACAAGGCAAATGCCCTACCTCTTGCAATACTGCTCCAGTCTCTATTTTTATAAACTTATTTGGAAACTTATTTAGAAAGATGTGAGGGGAAAGAGAGAAAGAGAACATATGTATGAGAGAGAACACAGGCCAATCCAGAGTGAGAACAGGTAAGTGGAGACATAGAAACAAGCAAAAGAGAGAAAGATGTGAATTCAAAGGAGAACATATACTTGAAAAGGAACCTAGTTAAGTCCTTAGTGAAGAATTAATTCTACAGGTGGAGATATGATTGGAAGCCAGAGACTCTCACTGGAGTGCTCACTGGAGTACTATCAGTATGTTTTAGTTCCTTAATTTTATTATGTATAAAATACCTCTTCAACTTCTTTGTCTACACAGGTCATTGGAGATATAGATTGAACACAGTAATTTCACAATTTAGTGCTCTATCATATTAGACTTCAAATTCAGTGCACATTATGACAATGTCTTAACAAAATACTTCTAAGTATCCATTTCCTTTTGGTTACATATGCTAATATGACCTAAAGCTTATGACCATAGATACCACTGAACAGCACACCCTAGACTTTTGTTATTGGCCCAGTTTATTGAGTATGTTTTCACAAATTCTATTGTCTTACTTTTTATCTTCCCCTTTTTTACTTTTTTCTTCTTTTTCAATTCAAGCTAAGTTACTAGGATATCATAATGTCCACACTGTCAGTGTCCTTTTAGGAAATGAACCTCAATGCACAAGACATGGTGGATGATGCTACACAGGGTAGACTCTTATAGTGCTTACTACCATATTGGTTAGTATTCTAGATGTAAAATTTATGTTTATTCTAAAATACTTCATGCACAATCTAACCCTGAAAACTTCATTGAGCGAAGTTTAGCCCCACCATTGATATAGTGCCTAGAAATTGGAAAACATTTCCATTCTAATGTGCCAGCCCCATTTTTAAACATTTTTTTATAATTTTTATTTTGATCATAGTGGCTTACATATTGTTGACAATAATATTTTAGGTACATATTAACATAATATCAGGGGGATTTCACCGAATTATCCTTCCTATGTCTCCGTTCCCATCCTACCTCCCATATCCTCCTCCCTCACGCCCGGGGCTGCTAGAATACGTGATCCCCTCTGAGCCTAGCTTACTATTTAGTGGTCCTACACCTGTTTTGGTTTGGTACCTCCCTTGTTTCCTCCTCTAATTGGGAGGCGGGACTAGATAGTTCAAGTTATGTGGTTTTGTTTGAAGAAGAAAAAAATAATAAACTGCGGTAAAAATCAAATACGCCGAAAATGGGCGAAGTCCTTCTAAAGGCTCTCATCATCGGTTTGAGAGACGAAGGGGAGAAAGAAGGTGAAACACCCCAACAGTACACAAAGAAGTGTCAGATAAAATATCCCATGAGCACTCCAACAATAAAGATAAGCACCGCATAAAAGCCATGGTCTTGAGATAAAAAGCATGGCAGAGCACCTAAAGAAAGAAAAGAACAGAAGAAAAAATAAATATAAATGGAGACAACAACTTAAATAGCCATACCAAAACAAAGAAATTAACAAAACCTAGATAGATTTAAAAAAAAAGAAAGAAAGAAAAGAAAAAAAAATTTTTCTTTTTTTTCTTTTTTTTTTCTTTTCCTCCTGCACAGGCACAGTAAATATTGGGGTCATTTGGAAAAGAATTCTCTTGGCCTAAGAGATACAGGATTTCTCCACACTTGAAGTATATTGTCATGGGTTTAACTATAGACTCTGTTTAGGTTCATTACTCTCCTCAGACATATAACCACCTAGTTTTTTGATAAAGGAGCAAGAAATACTAAATGGAGCAAGGAAAGCCTATTCAACAAGTGGTGTTGGCACAACTGGTTAGCCACTTGCAAAAAAGCGAACTCAGACCCCCAGCTAACACCATGTACAAAGGTAAAATCCAAATGGATTAAAGACCTTGATATCAGATCTGAAACTATAAGGTATATAGAACAACATGTAGGTGAAACACTCCAGGACATTGAGACTTCTGCTTCATCCTGGGTGATAAAATCAGATCTCTGTATCTAGATATCTCGGTATCTGCACAGGTCAAGGGTGAAATGAAGTCTTTCTTTGTGGTTTTAGAAGATCTGTTCCATCATTGTCATTTTAATCTGTCTTCTGTGATTGGCGGTCTTGGTCTTTGTGCTGATCCTTGGATGGAGCCTAGGATAGTGTCTTTCGTTATGTTTTCAGAAGACCCAATCCGTTGCAATTGTCTCAGATTGACCCTTGGAACTGGAGATCATGGTTGTTGTGCAGGTCATAGCTCAAACCCTAGACTAGGGCTTTTTTATTGGTCACAGGATACATACAGTCCGGTCATGGTTGTATCAGCCAGTCATCTGTAAAACACAATCTGGCTTTCCAGGTGTCGGCAACCTGCGGCTCCGGAGCCGCATGCGGCTCTTTTGAAGGCTTGCCGCGGCTCCGGAGCCGATGTCAGAAAAAAAAAAATACTGCTTTAATCTCAGCTCCGCTTCTCTCCGCTATATCTATAGCAGTGAGGCGGAGCTGAGGAGCGGAGCCAATGGAGGCAGCCGTACCTGGTGACGTATATAGCATTAAGGTAAGAAACAATATATGCAGTGTTATATTTGTTTTAAATGTTGCAATGGTTTTGCGGCTCCCAGTTTCCTTCGGAAACGGGTCCAAGTGGCTCTTTATGTCTGAAAGGTTGCAGACCCCTGGGATAGACCAAAGGGTGATAAGTCTTCTGATTTTGTCTCATTGTCAGCTGGAGGGGTAGGATAACCTGATCTTAGGTCAAGTTGTTCCCATTTTCCTCGTTGTCAGGATATCATATTAGAGCTGGCACTTGTTGGTGTCCGAGCAGTATTAAGGATGTCCCAGATGGGATTTGTTTCCTGTAGCTTTCATAAAGAACTGTGTCATTAATATATCTGGGATCTAGGGTTCAAGGCTGGACGGAAGGTGTCTAATCACCTGGGATCTAAGTTGGGTCCACATGACATATTTTCAAGGTAGGAGATGTCCCTGTATTGTAAACAAGTATGAGTTCTTATCCCTAGTAGTTAAGAGCTCATTTTTATAAGTAAGATTTCCCCTTTTTTTAGTGTGTCTTTGCAGGAGGAAATGGTGCTACATTATATTGCTGGTGCATTTGGTGGTGGAAAAAGAAGAAAACACAAATAGGTCACACATGCAAAAAAAGATAAAAATAGAAATAAAAATATATGTGCTCATATATATATATAACAGGAACAAAGATTTAAAAAATAAAGTAACAAAGTAATTAAAGGAACAAAATGATGCTATGATTTTCTTATATTTGGGGAAAAGCAGGTAGAGATAGTGCAATACAGGACTTATACTAATGATGGAAGTATAGGTTTCCCCATTGTTTTTTGAGATTTTCTTGTGGTGTGTGGGTTCCTGGGCGCCTTTTCATCACACACCCTGAACTTCTTGAGGTTGGCAAAAGTTTTGTGGCAGGGAGGTCTTGGGAAGAGTACTTGCTTTGGGGATACTTTTAGAACTGAGTCTGGTTTCAAGTAACAGTCCACACTAGGTAGAATTGGTAAGGATAGCCACACAGCTTGAGTCAGCAGGGGAGTTGGTTGCCTTTTCTTGCTGGGATGAGGTGTGGATTTAATTGGGTGTCCCTTTGGTTGGGTGCTGGGTACTAGTTCGTCAGGGTAGGAGGTCAGTCTTGATGCCTAATAGATTAAGAACTGAGGGTGAAAAGTTTTAATAAGGTGGGAAATCTGGATGGGATTGAGGAGTGAAGGGATAGTCGGACTTCCAAAATGGGGAAAGTGGAAAGTATATGGAAGGGGCAGGAAGGAAGAAAAGAGAAAATACTTTATAAAATAAAAAAGAAGAAGAAAGAAAGAAGAGAAGGTAAAAAAAAGAAAGTAGTGAGAAGAGAGGAGGAAAGGGCAAGGGAATACTAGTTTTGCTTGAATGTGTTTGATGAGTAGGTCTTGTTCGATGAGTTTATAGGTCACAGTTGCTACTTCAATGTTCTGGCTGGTCACGTGTTCTAAGACCTAAAAGAAGGTATAACCTAGAGATAAAGTGTATATTAAAGAGTTTTCTCGGGGCTTTCTCATAGTGCAAGCTGGGTATGATATCTCTTGTGACTGGGCCCCTAAGTGCCATCATAGTTTGTCCACCTTATGTATCCAAGAACTCCTGTGGACAAAAAAGCTGAGAGGTTATTTTATAGTAAGATTAAGGCATTAAAACATATTGTTATGATATGTTTCCATTGGAGTCAGTGATTTCCCGTGGTATTCTTTACCTGTAACCCTGTATAAGATCCCTGAGAGATTATTATGGCCTTTGTAGTAGAAGGCTGATTAGATACCTGCTCTCTCTATGCTACTGTTTCTGCTATTGCTGGTTTCTTTGTGGTATAATGTGTAGTCAAGAGTTTGTGTTGTTCTTCTTTCATGTGTTTTGAGCACTGCTCCCAGGTGTATGTTGACTGTTACAGTGTTTGGAGTTTCTATCCTGTTAAACCCTGTTATTTGATTGTTGAGTATTAGTTGTATATAAGGTATATGTTCTAGGTGCTTCAGAATAGTGCTATTATTCTGTTAATCTTTCATCTTCTGACATACTTCATTTAACATAATATGTTTTAGGTCCATCCACATTGCTGCAAAGTCCATGGTTGTATCATTTCTGACTGCCATGTAGTATTCCATTGTGTATAGATACCACATCTTAATGATCCACTCAACTGTTGTTATACATCAAGGCTGGTTCCAAGACTTGGCTATTATACTGAGTGCTGCGATAAAAAGTGGGGTGCACACATACTTTGGGATAAATTTCCTTCTGACTTTGGGGTAGATACCTAGGAGAGCAATTGCTGAGTTAAATGGCAGCTCAATTCTGAGTTTCTTGAGCACTCTCCAGACTGTTCTCCATAGGGGTTGGACTAGGGGTCATTCCCACCAGCAGTGGATGAGAGTGCCTTTCATACTGCAACCCTGCCAACAGAGACTGTTCCCATTATTTTTTATGTGATCCATTCTTACTGGTGTAAGGTGGTACCTTATTGTTGTTTTGATTTGGATTTCTCTGATGATGAGTGAAGGTGAGCATGTTTTCATGTGTTTTTTGAACATCTTTCTGTCTTCCTCCAAGAAGTGTCTATTCATTTCAACTTTCCATTTTTTATGGCTTTATTTGGTTTTGGGAGCTCAGCTTTCTGAGTGTTTTGTATATTCTGGATATCAACCCTTTATCTAATATGTTGGGTGAAAAGATTTTTTCCCATTCACTTAACTGTCTTCTTGTGTTAAGTAGGGTTTCTTTTGCCATGCAGAAGCTTTTCAGTTTGATGTAGTCCCATTTGTTTATGTTTGATGCTAAAATTGGTGCTCCATCCTCGAAGACCTTTTTGATATATGGGTCTTCGAGTGTTCTATCTATTTTATTCTCAATAAACTTTATAGACTTTGGTCTAATTTCGAGGTATTTGATCTATTTTGAGTTGATTTTTGTATAAGGAGTGAGGTATGAGTCATTTTTGAATTTCTTACATGTGTTTTTTCAGTTGTACCAACACCATTTGTTGAAAAGACTTTCTTTGTTCCATTTCAAGTTCTTGGCTCTTTTGTCAAATATTAGTTGACTGTATATCTAGGGGTTTATGTCTGGAGATTCTGTTCTAACCCACTGGTCTGAGGTCCTCTCTTTGTTCCAGTACCATGCTGTTTTGATCAGTATGCTTTGTAGTATACCTTCAGGTTAGGTAGCGAGATGCCACCCAGCTTCTTGCTTTTTAGTATGTGTTTGGCTATCCTGGGTCTTTTGTGATTCTAGATGAATTTTATAATTGATTGTTCTAATTCTTTAAAGAATGATGTCTGAATTTGGATCAGGATTGCTTTAAATTTATATAGTAGTTTTGGTAGAAGAGTCATTTTGACTATGTTGATTCTACTTACCCATGAGCATGGGATGTTCTTCCATTTCCTTAGATCCTCTTCAATTTCTTTCTGGAGTGTTTTGAAGTTGCCCTGGTATAGGTCCTTCATTTCCCTTGTAAGGTTGATTCCTAGGTACCTTATATTTTTTGATATTATTTTAAATGGAGTTGTATTTTTGATCTCTCTCCTCAACTTCATTATTTGTGTAGAGAAACGCTGTCTTTTGTGTATTAATTTTGTAGCCAGCCACTTGCTGTATTGGTTAATTATTTCTAGGAGTTTTACTGTGGACTCTTTAGGGTTTTCGATGTACATAATCTTATTGTCTGAAAAAAGAATAGTTTGAGTTCCTCTTTCCCAATTTGGATTCCTTTGATTCTCTTCTCTTGTCGGATTGCTATTGCTAGGACTTCTAAGATTATATTGAATAAGAGTGGAGAGAGTGGACAGCCTTGCCTAGTTCCCGAGTTTAGTGGAAATGTTTCTAGTTTTTCACCATTAAGGATAATGTTGGCTGTGGGCTTTTAATAGATAGCTGTAACTATCTTGAGGAAGGTTGCCTCTTACCCTATTTTGTTGAGTGTTTTCAGCATGAAAGGGAGTTGGATTTTGTCAAAAAGCCTTCTCTGCATCGATTGATATGATCATGTGGTTTTTGTCTTTTTTGTTGATGTGATGTATGATGTTGATTGATTTGCATATGTTGAACTAACCTTTCATTCCAGGGATGAAACCTACTTGGTCATGATGTATGAACTTTTTGATAAAGTGCTGGATTCGTTTTGCTAAAATTCTGTTGAGAATCTTTGCATCTATGTTCATTAGTGAGATTGGTCTGTAGTTTTCTTTATTGGTGGTATCTTTGCCATCTTTGAAAATGAGTGTGATATTAGCCTCATAAAAGGAGTTGTGGAGGATTCCTATTTTTTTGATGGTTTGGAAGTGCCTGTGGAAAAGTGGTAGTAAGTGTTCTCTGAATGTTTGATAGAATTTTCCTGTAAATCTGTCTGAGCCTGGACTTTTGTTCTTAGGGAGTTTCTTAATTACATCTTCAATTTCCTCAGAAGTGATTGGTCTGTTTAGGCTTTCTAGTTCTTCCTTATCCAGTCTCGGAAGATGGTATTTTTTCAGGAATCTGTCGATTTCTATTGGGTTCTCTAGTATGTTGTATTTCTTGGGGTTGTGTTGTAATTTATCCCCTTTCATTTGTGACCCTACAGATTTGGGTGTTTTCCCTCTATTTTGTTTGTGAGTTTTGTCAGTGGTTTGTCTATCTTGTTTATTTTTTCAAAAAACCAACTCCTGGTCTCATTGATTTTTTTTGTATTGTTTTCTTTGTTTCCATGTTGTTTATTTCTGCTCTGGTTTTTATTATTTCTTGCCTTCTGGTTGTAGTTGGATTTCTTTGCTGCTGTTGTTCCAATTACTTGAGGTGATCCTTTAAGCTGTTGGTTTTGTCATTTTCCTGTTTCTGACATAGACCTGTATTGCTATGAGTTTCCCCCTAATTACTGCTTTTGCTGTGTCCCACAGATTTGGACAGGTTGTCTCTTCATTATCATTTGTCTCAAGGAATCTTTTTATTTCCTCCTTGATTTGCTCTTTGATCCAGCTGTTGTTGAGCTGCATGTTGCTTAATCTCCAGGTATTAGTTTTTCTCCATTGCTTCTTCTTGTAGTCAATTTTGACCTCTAATGCATAGTGATCTGATAGGGTGCTTCTAATGATCCTTACATTTGTGATCTTATATAGGTTAGATTTTTATCCTTGGACATGATCTATTCTGGAGAAGGTTCCATGTGGGCTTGAGAAGAATGTATATTCTGTTTTCTGGGGATGGAGGGTCCTATAAAAGTCTATTAGCCCTAGATCTTCTAATTTTTCATTTAGGGCTCTTATGTCTTTGCTGTTTTTCTGTTTGGTGGATCTGTCCAGTGATGATAGTGGAGTATTGAGATCTCCTACAATTATCACGTTTCCCTTCATGTGTTTCTCTAGGTTTGCAAGCAGTTGCCTCACATATTTTGCTGGGTTACATTAGGTGCATAAATGTTGACCAGGGTTATTACTTCTTGATCTAGTGTTCCCCTGATCTGTATGTAGTGTCCCTCTTTGTCCCTGATTACTTTTTTGAGGTTGAATGAAATTTGTTCTGATATAAGAATGGCTGTTCCTGCTCTTTTTTGTACTTTATTAGCCTGAATAATTAATTTCCATCCTTTTATTCTAAGTCTCTTTCTGTCCTGTAGTTGTAGGTGTGTTTCTTGTACGCAGCAGAAGTCCGGTTTATGTTTTCTAATCCAGTTCTCTACTCTGTGCCTCTTAATGGGAGAGTTTTTTAGACCGTTAACATTTAAGGAAATTATTGACAGAGGGGACTGTAGTGCAGTTGTGTTGTGTAGGGTGGTTGTTGTTACAATCAGCGGTTTGGATTATGTAGTTTGTCTCTGAGTAGGTCATTTAGGATCGTTTTGTTTGCTCAAATAATGCAAGGTCATTTTTGTTTAAGAATGTTTTTAGTCTGCCCTCCCATATGAATGAGAGTTTTGCTAGATATTGGACCCTAGGTTAGAAATTTTTTTTATCCAGGCATTTAAATATGTTGTTCCATCTCTTCTTGCTTGAATTATTTCAAATGGGAGATCTGGTTTGATTCTTATTTCCCTTCCTTTGTACTTGAGGGTTTTTTTTCCCTTATTGCTTTAAGGAGATCATCTTTATCTTTGTTTTTTTGCCATTTGGATTACTATATGACTTGATGTTGGTTTATTAGGGTTTATTTTATTAGGGATTCTCTCCACTTCCTGGATTTGCACTGAAGTTTCTTTCCAGAGGGTGGGAAAGTTCTCTGCTATTATTTTTTTGACTATTTGTTCTTCCCCTTTCCCTATTTTCTCCCATTCTGGTATATCCACAATTCTTAGGTTATTTCTTTTGTCCTTGTTCATTAGATACTGGACTTTTTCTTCCAGTGCTTTCTTGGTCGTTTTTTGTTTGCAGTTTTTCTTCGAGTTCTTCAATGTGCTTCTCCAACTGTGTGTTTCGGCTCATAAGGCTTGTTACATTGTCTTTTAATTCCTTCAATTCCTTTTGTATGGAATCTCTCACGTTCTTTAAAATTCATTCTTTAATTTGGCTGATTTGTTCATCCATAAATTTTTTATACTTGGTGGCTAGCGTTTCTTTCATTTCTTTATCAATTCTTGCATTTCCTTCCTCATGGCTGCCTTTAGGTCTCTTTCCCATTGATCTGTGAGTTTTGGTGGACTTGGAAACCTGCCAGGGTTTGTCTCCGTATCTCCAGATGTTAGGGTTCTCCTTAATTTACCCATATTTTTTTGCATTTATTGGTCTGTCTTGGAGTGTTGTGCCTTCCAAATTCAGCCTGTTTTGGCCCCTGGTAGCTTGGGGATGGGTTCCCTCCCTGAGCATGGTTCTAGAGGGGTCTGTTGGGTGAGGTCACTGAGGTTTGGCTCCTCGTGTGTTTTCTGGTGGGGCCTGATCAGTTGTTCTTCCCTTTTGATGTCAGCTATTTCATTTCCGCTCCTGGCCACTGTGGTGGGGGATGCTGTTGAGCCTATCTCCTTTGCCCCACTCCCCTACCTGAGAGTCAGAACTGCCTATTTCTTTAGTGTGCCTAATCAATTCCCTCTGCTTAGTCCTGCCATCTGGTGCAGTTCCGCTCCTTGCCACAATGGTGGACGGTACTGTTGAGCCTAGGTCCCTGCCCTCTCTCCCCTGTCTGGAAGTCAGCAGAGCTTTGCCCTCTCCGGGTCTCAGCCAAAGAAATTCCCTCAATCAGAACCCCAGCAGCTTCTCTTAGCCCCTGGAGTTTGAAGTCCACTTTTCGGCTCAGGGGTGTGGGCTGCTGTAGCCCACCCAAAGGTCAGGGGAGTGGTCCAAGCCCGTCCCAGCGTAGCTGGGCAGCTCGGAAGCCAGTCAGAGGGTGCCTAGGGTTCGATTGCTCCCTCACCCGTGTCTGCACGTGTCTGGTGCCACAAGTGGATTGCGCACTGGGGACTCCTGGGGGTGGTTGCTCCCTTACTTGTGTCTGAGCCAGTGTGTGGGTCTGGGGTGTGCACAGGGAGTGCCCTGGGTATTCACTCCCCCACTGGCTCCAGGCCTGCGTGAGGGTCTGGGCTGCGGTTCTGGGGTGAGTGCAGGGGGTACCTGGGTAGCTCGGTCCCTCACCTGCTTCTGGGCGTCTGTGAGTCCTGCTTGCGGGGTCTGGGGCGGGCACAGGGAGTACCTGGGAAGCTCAGTCCCTCACCGGCTTTTGGGCTGGCCTGTGAGTCTGGCATGCAGGGTCTGAGGCGGGTGCAAGGTGTACCTGGGGAGCTCGGTCCCTCACCGGCTTCCAGGCTGGCCTGTGAGTTGGTGCACGGGGTCTGAGGTGGACACAAGGGGTGCATGAGGAATTTGGTCCCTCACCAGCTTCCAGGCTGGTCTGTGAGTCTGGCACGCGGGGTCTGGGGCAGGCGCAGGGGGCGCAGGGGGTACCTGGGGAGCTCGGTCCCTTACTGGCTTCTGGGTTTTCTTAAACATTTTTACTTATTTATTTTATTTTATTTATTTTTTAAGCACTCTGACAATCCCATAAGGGCCTGGCTCCCAACTATACCCTATGAATAGAACTCTATTTGTCTATAAGTGGACGTAAATTTGTATGCAGTGGACTTCTATATGTTTGCCTAATCTATACTGTAAATAAGACATGAGTATATTATATATAGCCCCTCTTATATATTATCCTTCCTCCCATCCCATTAATGATTTTATAACTTTTTCTACCCCTAAGTCACTCAATCCTGATTCATTATCTTCCCTAATTAACCCTCTTTATTCTCAGTTCATAACTCCTCAGAACTAAGACTGTCTTCCTGCCCCAGGAAGCTGCCACCCAGATTCCAAAGAAAAAGACACTGTTTATCTCCCTAGCAAGAAACTGCAGACATCACTCCTGATGAATCATTCTATGTGGCCCTTTTTCTTCCACATGTTCTCAATGTGTACTGTTGTTTGATACCAGGTTAAGCTCCAGAGATATCCCTATCTCATGGACACTACCTGATTCCTTACTGCTGCAAACCATTTATAAGACTCCATAAGACCACACTGTGGGATGAAATATGCCCTCCATTTTTATCCCCCCACCCTCATGCTATCTCAAAAGACAATGGGAATATCGATATTTTGTATGTTTATTTCCTTAATAGTTATAACTCATAATCTATTTATTTTCATATGAAGAGGTAGCCTCCGCCATCTTTCTTTTTTGTCTTGTTTTGGTTCTGCTTAGTAAGAAATTCTAGTAGAAAAGTCTTGATTGGTATAAGAGCTCAGGTCAAAACCAAGGCACAGAGATTGTACAGATTCTCATTTTTACTCCACAAAGTACTAATAATATGATATGGCTTGATTCTTTTTTGCATAAGCACACTAAAATTGGGAAATATATATAGAAACAAGTTTTTATTTTTATTTATTTTTAATTTTTATCACTCAGACTGCATCTTCTCCCTCTACCCCTTCCAGAGAAAAGGGAGAACGATCACCAATGGCCAAAGGTGGTCGCAGAAGCAATATATAGAGCTGGCTTCACACTCAGGAGAGGACGCTCTGACTCCTCCTTGTGGCTTAGGGTGCTCTACACGATCAGAGAAAATTCTCTAGTCACATACTATAGAAATGATCCCTGAAAGTATAGTCTTACAAGTTTTTATTTAGTAGGAATAAGAACCCACAAATTTCACAATACGGGGTGCCTTCCACCCTGAACATTTGTCATGAGAACTCAACTTAGACCTCAAGTGATCGGACATTGACCATCCAATCCTGAACCCTGGATCTCAACTTTAGATCTAGCATAGTTCCCTGCGTCAGCACCAAAAATCAAACTCCCATCTTGGGGAGGCCCTAATATTATGCTGGCACCAACTTGAGCAAGGTAGGTTCATATGACACCCTGATGATGAGGAAACAGCAACAATCTTGATCTAAGAGTAGGTTGTCCAACCTAAGCACCTAAGGGTAAGATAAAATCAGAAGAGACTCCATCCTAAGATCTGTGCAAAAATAAATATCTCTAATTATGAAGACTGACTAAAACAACCATGACTAAGCGGAACGTTTCCTGGAAACATAAAGAAAGACTATCCTAGGTTTTGTTTTACGATCTGTGCAAAAACCAAGAACCTTTAATTATAGAGGACTGATTTGAACAGGTGGAACTGAGCAGAATGTTTCCTGGCATCATAAGGAAAGACCGTGGGTTTTGACAACTAACATGTCCAGAGTTTGTAGTCAGTCATGACAGTATGATTCAAGAGTAGGGACACCCTGCATCTCTTAGGCCAAAGGAATTTATTTTTAATTTCCCCAATATTACTGTGTCTATGCAAAAACAAACAAACAAAAATACCCCCAAAAACAAATATGCCTAATCTGCCCTCCACTTTATTTTTATTATTTTTCTTCTTTCTCTTTTATTTTAATTTTATTATAATTATAGATTCTAGAAACTTAAAAGATACTTATAGCTTTTTTTTTAATAATTATAGAACATGAAACATCTTGTTCTGCCTCATATTTCTATGTCTTCCTACAAACTGAGAAAAAAAATGGAAGGGACTCAGTGACAAAATGGTCTCAGGAAGAGTGAGTGGGAAAAAAAGAAAAAGGTCATAATTAAATATTCAAACCAACGTCAATGACAAGAGACCAAAATACAATAAGCTATAAACAAAAGCTACATACTGTGTATACAGTTCAGGTGGTTAAGGGTGGAGCTATGGGATGCATTCTAGGAACTATGGAGGAGGGAGGTCAACACTGGTAGTGGGAATGGTCTTACTTCACTGTCACTATATATCTGAATTACAACTGTAAAAGACTTTTAATTCACATTAGTCTCAATAACAATTATGAAAAAGAAAAAAATTGATTATAGGATGTAGATCGAGGATGAGGGTTAACTGCAAAGGGCCAAACTGCAATCAGAACTGTACATTACCTGAAGCATTAGAGGAACAAAAGTGAAGATTTATCCATTGAGTGACTCAAAGTCTTAGGAGATTCTATTGTTTCTCCCACCACCAACTCAGCATTAGATGAATTAGGTCAAGAACTGCCTCCAGCAACTTTTTCTGCCTCTCTGCATGAAGCTTTATTTCAACTAACAAAGCTTGCTTAACTTGAGTCTATGAAAGGCTCAATCTCATCAAAAGTTCTTGTCCAGGGGACTGGTAAATTAACTTCTTCCAGAGTCTTTAGTTAATAGAACATTTTGGAATTGTTTGTCTACTTATTTATTTTCTGGGAGAACAAAACAAAACAAACAAGAAACAATAAGCTAATGAAAGCACCTATATTGGCTTAAATTGTTCCTTTATATCAAACATTTCTTAAAATTTTGGCTTACTGGGGCCGGAGCAATAGTACAGTGGTAGGGGTGGTTGCCTTGCAAGAGTCCATTTAGGGACTGATCCCAGCATCCTATATGGTCCCCTGGGCTTGCCAGCAGCAATCTCCTGACGGCAGCAAGGCGTGACTTAAAATACAAATAAATAAATAAATAAATAAATAAATAAATAATCTAAAATAAAATAATAAAATAAGATAATAAAACATTATTTAAAAATAATTTTATTGGGCCCGGAGAGATAGCACAGCGGTGTTTGCCTTGCAAGCAGCCGCTCCAGGACCAAAGGTGGTTGGTTCAAATCCCGGTGTCCCATATGGTCCCCCGTGCCTGCCAGGAGCTATTTCTGAGCAGACAGCCAGGAGTAACCCCTGAGCAACGCTGGGTGTGGCCCAAAAACAAAAACAAAAACAAAAAAGACATCTTAAAAAAAATGGGGCCAGGAAGGTGGCGCTAGAGGTAAGGTGTCTGCCTTGCAAGCGCTAGCATAGGATGGATCAAGGTTCAATCCCCTGGCGTCCCATATGGTCCCCCAAGCCAGGAGCAATTTCTGAGCGCATAGCCAGGAGTAACCCCTGAGCGTCAAACGGGTGTGGCCCCAAAACAAAACAAAAAAAATAATTTTATCTTATTGGTATTTTTGTTGACTCTCATACAAAATAAAACTACTAAAGCAAGAAGGTAGGCAAAAAAAGAGATAGGGACACACTTCCACAACGAATTCTTGAGATGTAATAAAACCAAGAGGTGGGTTTGGATGAGTTACTTTATTATTAATAAGAGTCTCTTCTGGTACAACTGCAGACACAGAAACACTGGATCCCTTTAATGGGGAAGCTCCAGCAGGAATAAAGGCCAGTAAAGAAATAGCAAAGACCAGAAACCCAACACTTACTGCTGGTAACAACACTAGCACTGAGACTCACCAAGGTAGAAAGCCCCAGGTTGTGAAAACCCAATAAAAGACAACTTAGAATAAGGGATGGGTGCATATGTTCTTCCTAGTCCATAGATGACATGAGATGTAGGTGATGTGTGCTCTTGTTTTATAACTAGGTAGCACATGTGCACCCATCCTTTATCCTAAGTTGGCTTTTATATGGTTTTCACCTACATCTCCCCCTCCCCCAGATGTTGACTTTTTCACTTTTTTATTTGGTTGTGTCTTGAGGCTCTGTTCATCTTTGGAGAAGCCCATTCTCTCCCTTGAGCATGCTACTCATTATTCTTTGTTGTCTTCTCTTTCCTGGTTACTTCCAAATAACCTGTTTTGTTGTTTTATTGATTTATTTTTAATTCACTATTACTTTCTATAGTTCTTTTCTGTGAAGGAAAGTCATAGATCAGAAAGGGGTTTAAAATGGCCTTTGTTTTTCTTGAAATATCAGTGCCCACAGTCCTAGATCTCCACAACTTCTTCCCCAGGTGGTGAGATTGGGGAGAGAAGAAGCAGCAGATTTTTTTCTTGGGGAAACTCCCTGTCTCCTCCCCACTCCACTTACAGAAGTGCCTGGTGACTCCACCAACATTGCTACTAAATTGTATTTGGAGTTTCTACTTCAAAAGCAGATATTAAAAAAATGAAAAACAATAGCTAATAGTATTTTTATAAACATCTTATTTAAGAGTTTGGGGGCATAGTGTCCCCAGAATTAAAAAGGAACCCCACATACAAGGAAAAATATTTCCCACTATTTATCTAATCAAGGTTTAATATCCAACTTGTATAAAATAGGGGTAGAAATTTACAAGAATATAAACTAACCACTTCAAAAACAGGGGCAAAGAGACGAAGAGAAACTTTCTCAAAGAATATGTACAATTGACTCAAAGGCAAATAAATAGATGCTCTGCAACATTTATCATCAGGGAAATGCAAATAAAAACAATGAAATACCATCTTATACCAGTGAGACTGGCACACGTTATAAAGAACAACAGAAAAAATCAGTAATGGCAGAGAGGTAGAAAAAATGAAAATGGAGGCCAGAGTGGTGGCACAGCAGTAAAGTGTTTGCCTTGAATATGGCTGACCTAGGACAGACCACGGTTTAATCCCCCAGCATTCCATATGGTCCCCCAAGCCAGGAGCGATTTCTGAGCGCATAGCCAGTAGTAACCCCTGAGGATCACTGGTTGTGCCCCTCCCCCAAAAAAAGAAGAAAAAGGAAGGAAGGAAGGAAGGAAGGAAGGAAGGAAGGAAGGAAGGAAGGAAGGAAGGAAGGAAGGAAGGGACAGAGAAAGGGAGGAAGGGAGGGAGGGAGGGAGAGAGAAAGAAAAAAGAAAGAAAGAAAGAGAAAGAAAGAAAGAAAGAAAGAAAGAAAGACAGACAGACAGACAGAAAGAAAGAAAGAAAGAAAGAAAGAAAGAAAGAAAGAAAGAAAGAAAGAAAGAAAGAAAGAAAGAAAGAAAGAAAGAAAGAAAGAAAGAAAGAAAGAAAGAAAGAAAAAGAAGGAAAGAAAGAAAGAGAGATAGGGAGAGAGAAAGGGAGAGAGAAAGGGAGAAAGGGAGAGAGAAAGGGAGAGAGAAAGGAAGAAAGAAGGAAAAGAAAGAAAGAACGATAGAGCAAGACAGAAAGAGAGAAAGAAAGGAAGAAGAAACGAAGAAAGAAAAGAAAGTGAAAGAAAGAAGAAAGAAAGAAGAAAAAGAAAGAAAGGAAAGAAAGAAAGAAAGAAAGAAAGAAAGAAAGAAAGAAAGAAAGAAAGAAAGAAAGAAAGAAAGAAAGAAAGAAAGAAAGAAAAAGAAGGAAAGAAAGAAAGAGAGATAGGGAGAGAGAAAGGGAGAGAGAAAGGGAGAAAGGGAGAGAGAAAGGGAGAGAGAAAGGAAGAAAGAAGGAAAAGAAAGAAAGAACGATAGAGCAAGACAGAAAGAGAGAAAGAAAGGAAGAAGAAACGAAGAAAGAAAAGAAAGTGAAAGAAAGAAGAAAGAAAGAAGAAAAAGAAAGAAAGAAAGAAAGAAAGAAAGAAAGAAAGAAAGAAAGAAAGAAAGAAAGAAAGAAAGAAGGAAGGAAGGAAGGAAGGAAGGAAGGAAGGAAGGAAGGAAGGAAGGAAGGAAGGAGGAAGGAAGGAAGGAAGGAAGGAAGGAAGGAAGGAAGGAAGGAAGGAAGGAAGGAAGAATGAAAACCTTGATTACTTCTGGTGGGAGAGGCAACTGCTCTAGATTTTATTTAAATATATGGCTATTTCTTTAAAAAATCAAAATTGTGGACCAGAGCGATAGCACATTGATGGGGCTTTTGCCTTGTATGTGCTCATCCAGGACAGACCCGAGTTTGATCCCCAGTGTCCCATATTGTTCCCCAAACTAGGAGAGATTTCTGAGCACATAGCCAGGAACAACCTCTGAGTGTCACTGGGTGTGTCCCCAAAACAAAAACTAAAACAACAACCACAAAATTGAAATTGAACTTCAATATTCCCTGGAAATTCTATTTCTTGGCATTTACACCTTAAGCCCCCAAATTTATTTTTGTTTTTGTTTGTCTTGGGCCAACATTTGGGGATTACACAAGTATTGACTTTATGCAAGGCAAAAGTTCTGCTTGCTGCTATCTCTCTGGTCTGGAGCTCAAATTCCACTCAGAAACGACATTTGCAATCCTTCCTATGATCTCTACAACATTATTCACTATAGCCACAATCTGTGAAACAACACATTTATTCAGGAATAGATAATTTGATAAACTGTGGTATATATGCACACTGGAACAGTGTTTTCTCTAAGAAAAAATGAAAATATTCAATTTGCTGCAACATGGATGCATCTGAGGGTATCATGCTGATGAACTTAGTTAGAAAAGGGACTGGTCCAAAATAATCTTTCAAATGTGGGTTATAAAAAAACAAACAGGTATAACAAATGCCCAGTAGTAACAGAAATTTTGGAATTTAATAGGAAGCATATCATAGGAGAGGGAAAAGGTGGAGAAGAAAGATGAACACTGAAATCATGGTCTAACTCATGGCAGAAAAGGTACTAGATTGTGTTATGCATAAAACTCTCTTAATAACAGTATCACAAACTACAGTGCCTAAAATTATAATAAAAGATGCTTTCATGTATTCTTGGTCATACCTGCCAATCATAAATGACGCAGAATTGAGAGACTTACAATCTCATTTTGTACTTCCATCTTTAGAACTAAAATTATATTGAGGTAAGATATTATTTTTCTCACTTGAATAATAAGCTAGCATAGATAACTATTTTTCTTTAATCTCACCTATTGACTTTAAGAAATATAGTAGTTTTTGCCATATATCTAGAATTGTATTGCTCATTTTCCTTTTTTAATTATTAAAGAAATTGGGGTAAATTTTTTGAAATAAGATCTATTTTCCAAAACCTTAATTGCTCATTACATTATGGTGAAGTATTTCCATTGTCCTATACCAGAGCTCCTGAAAACTTATACAGTGCATCACTGAATTCACATAATATAACATATAACATATGCCCAGAACCCACAACCTCTGTCAATCACCATCACATTTTGCTTTTATGAATGACAATTTATCAGACACAGCAAAGAACAGAGATATGACATTTGTCTTCTGAGTGGTCTTGTTTTTCTCCTATTTAGAATCAACCCCCTGTTTCTGAGAAACCAGGGACCCAAGGACCCACATGTTCTTTCAAAAATTACTCCACATCCTAACACAGACTATTGACAGCATTTATACTTGCTGAAAGCCTCGAGCAGAACATACTATTCTCAGCATCACTAAAGATGCTTTAATTGTGCTACATGTTAAGAAACTACTGGATTTTATTGCTTATTTAATAAATTTGTTCATTACTTTTTTATCAACTTAGGGACAATAGTCTCTTATGAACACCTTTTTTATTTCTACAATATTTTTAATGTGTCTCTTTATTCTTTTTTTAATATTTTATTTAAACACCTTGATTACATATACGATTGTGTTTGGGTTTCAGTCATGTAAAGAACACAATATTTTTTAACTGTCTAAAGTGCTAACTAATTTGACAAATAGGCACCAGCCTAAACTTCATCAAATTTAAAAGGAAAAAAAGACATAGTTAAGTAGTTTTTCGTTTCTCACAACTTTACTTGCTGCTATTGCTACTGCAAAAACAAAAAGCCTAGTTATACTCTGGGGAAATTGATGGCAGGAAACAAATTCTGATAAAGGGATGGGTGTGGAACATTGCTTGACTGAAACTCAACTATCAATAACTTCTTTTTAATTTTATTTTATTAAAATTGTTGAGATTTACAAAGTCCTCATACTTATATTTCAGACACACCATGAATCAGGGCCACTCCAACCACCAATGTCTACCTCCTTCTACCAATGTTCCCAAAGTACATCCTATAACACCATCCTTTGCCATTTGACCTGCCAGTTTATCAGGTCTATTTTAAGCTCAGATTGTTGTAGCTTGGGTCTCTTGATTCTACTCGTGACTTTGGCTTGGATATTTAGTTCTGCCTTCATTTAATCTTCACCATTTGACCTGAGACTACTTAGCCCCTGGCCCCTATCTTTTCTTTTTTTTTCCCCCAAGTATCAATAACTCTTTATTTTGTTTTGTTTTTGTTTTGGGGCCACTACTGGTGGCATTCAGGGCTTACTCCTTGGTCTTGGCTCAGAAATCGCTCCTAGCAGGCTCAGGGGACCAAAAGGTCCCAGGTCAGCAGCTTGCAAGGAAAACACCCTACCGCTGTGCTATCACTTCAAACCTATCAATATCTTTTTAATGATGTTAAATTATCTGGTGAATTAATGCTTTACATATATTAACAACAACCCTTAAAAAATCTTGATTTTAATATTGATTTACCTATGTAAAATGTTCTAATGTTAGTACAAGTCTGGACTTCAACAAAAATGATGGGTATTCCAGGATATGATTTATTCTAGACACAATTTCTATGAAATCTTATTGCCTCAAGCCTTTTAAGGTACAATGGAGTTCTATTATATTGAAAGGGATAATTTGAAGATTAATTTTTATCCACAAATAAATAACAAAGCAATCTGTTTAGGATTATTTTTATTGACTCGATTTTTGTGAATACACATCTCTGGATGCTAGTTAACTTCACTACGTGTTTTACAATAATTAAAATTTTACATATTTCAATTCTTGTTTTTTTAGGGACTATTGCCTTTTACTTTCCTTTTGCATTTTGGTAAAATGCTTTGCACTAGATTTAATTCTATACAATTAAAATATATTAAACTTTTTCTCTAAAATACTTTTTCTGCAATTAGCTGTCTTGGGAATACTGAGTGTCTCTTTCAGAGATAATCACATCTGAGGCTATTTGGAATAATATCATCAAAAATATACCAATTAAAGGGACACTTTCAAACCATGCAATAATAAAAAGAAATTAAGCAGAGAACTTAGGGGAATATAAAATTTTCAGATATTTTTTACAGTGCTAGTTTTCTAGTTTAATTGGAAATGATAATATTTCAAATCAAAGATGAGGTAAGAAATAGAGTAGGAGGAAAAAGCATAACAGAAATGTGTCATGTAATTAAGTATATATTTAATAAATCTAAAATATTATCTTGGGAAAAATAATAATAAAATAAATTTGAATGATAGAATTAGGAGAAAGAGTTGAATTAAACATTTGGCTAACAGAACCGTATTCTTTCGTAAATAAAATTTATCCAGTGTTTTTTTTTTTTTTTGGTTTTTCGGGCCACACCCTTTTGATGCTCAGGGGTTATTCCTGGCTACGTGCTCAGAAATTGCCCCTGGCTTGGGGGGACCATACGGGACGCCGGGGGATCGAACCGTGGTCCTTTCCTTGGCTAGCGCTAGCAAGGCAGACACCTTACCTCTAGCGCCACCTCGCCGGCCCCTATCCAGTGATTTTTAAGATATTTAGAAATAACAGTCTTAAATAGTATCCAGAGAAATACTATTGTTTTAAAATTACAATTATATAAATTTAAGACCTAAAATTAAAATTGCATACTAATACTTACCTAAACAGTCTTGCAACTTTAAAACATTTTATGAGTAACTGTAAACAAAAAACTACTAAGATAAACTCTATATTTGAGTTACTAAAATTTTTACTATTTACATCAAAGCAAATTTAATTGAATATGTTTTTTATATTTACTTAATTTTCACATAAATCTGAGATTTAAAAGTGTTCTACTTAAGGAGCCAGAGCAATGGTGCAGGCCTAGGTCGGACCGCAGTTCGATTTTCCGGTGTCCCATATGGTCCCCCAAGCCAGGGGCAAGTTCTGAGCGTCTAGCCAGGAGTAAGCCCTGAGCATCACGAGGTGTGGCCCCCCTCAAAAAAAATGTGCCACTCAAAAGTGAAATTATTCATATAAACCAAAATAAAAGTTATCCAAATTGACTCACAGATTATCTGCATCAAAATACTTACAAATAGATAATTTTATATTTTCACTAGAACTGCAAGAACTGAAGAAGAAGCACATAATAAATGAATAAAGCAGGGGCCAGAGATACAGAATAGAGGTGTGGCATTTGCCTTGTATGTGGCTAACACAGGACCAACGGTTATTCAAGTCCCGGCATCCCATATGGTCCCTGAGCCTGCCAGGGGCAATTACTGAGTGCAGAGTCAGGCAGGAGTAACCCCTGAGCTTAGCCAGATGTTACCCCAAACCCAAAACAAACAAATAAATATATAAATAAAGTGTAACTTCTCATACATGACCACGGAGTTGGGGAACAAAGACCAGGGAATCTCATTTAGTTCAAATTGCCACAAAATATAGAAATACCAAGAGACACTGAGCATCGACCTACAGAACAAGAGTGTGGCCATAGTCAGAATCAAGCCAGGAAGACTTTTCATAGGGGAACCTCCTAAATCAAATGACAACAAACAGGGGGCTCCAGGTTTGGGGAAGTAACTAACTTCTTGCTGGAGCAAGTAAGAAGTAAGAAGAACTGCATTGCAAGTAAGAGAAGCAAGGATCAATCAGGTCAGTAGGGACAGGGAGAGCAGATGTATGACACCTGTGATATCTAACGTACAGATACATGTGATATTTAAACCAGAGCAAACAACATTGTAAATGCAAAATGAGAACTACAATAACTGGCAATAGTCCTCATACTACGGCCTGTGGGCCACATATTGTATTTATTCCCATTTTGTTTCTTCACTTCTAAATAAGATATATGCAGTGTGCATAGAAATTTGTTCATAATTTTTGTTTTTACTATAATCTGGCCCTCCAACAGTCTGAAGGACAGTGAACTGGCCCCCTGTTTAAAAAGTTTGAGGACCCCTGATAGAACAACAACATGTCTGTTAAGGAGCTTGGCTTGTGGATGGAGGGAATCTGGGCTTTGATAAAGGGAAGTTGACACTGGTGATAAGCGTGGGAGTGGAGCCTTGAATGCCTGAATCAATTAGAACAATTTTGCAAATGATGATGCCTTGTTAAGAAAAATAAATAAATCAGGGACTGGAGCAGTGGCACAAGTGGTAAGGCATCTGCCTTGTCAGCGATAGCCTCGGATGGACCAGGTGTCACCAAAAAAAAACCCCAAAAATAAAATAAAATAAAGAAACATAAATCAATAAAAAATTCAAAATGTTATAGCATTCAAATTTAGAAAAAGAAAACAATATGAAAAACTGGGCTTATATTTGTGTATATATGTGCTGTAGATATAAGATTTCAGACTCATTTCACAAAATACTACCACTACTTAAAATTTCAACCTAGACGCACCACCATGTGTATGCAACTCTATTGCTGATTATTTACCAAGAAGAACTGAAAACATAGGTTCTCAAAAACTCAGGAAATAATGTACATCATTATTTTTAGTTGTCTGAAACTTAACGCCAATAAAAGCAAGATCAACTAGCCAGTATTTATAATGTAACATATCCAAACAGTGGAACATCCTTCAGCACTAAAAATCAAGAAACTACTGACAAATACAACAGCAAAGATGAATTTCAAAGAATATGCTGAGAGCCAGATGACAGGCAGAGTTGAGAGGATAGGCAATAGAACTCACTTTATTTGTCTTCAAAAGTCAGATCTAATCCATTGTGACAAAAAGCAATGAGTTTTTGAGGGTATAAGCATAATGGTGTATTTGAGCAAGTGAAAAGAACATTTTATGTTCATGAAGTTGTTCAGTGTCTTGTATGCTTTGTTGATACGTGTAAATGCTTGTCAAAGTTCACAGAATGATACAATTACAATTATGTCTTTTGAAGGTAAATATTACCTAACACTTGCTATTTTTAGATGTGTGGTCTACAACCTATTGACTAAATGGAATAATTTAGTTTATTTCACTACAAACTGGCTTATGTGAGAACTGTAGATCTTTATAGTCAATTTCTTTTCATAAAAAACATATTCTCCTTCACTCAATGTCACTGACAATGTCACTATTTGCTACAGGAATGCATGCTTTCCCATTCTTAAATTCTTCACCTCTATATGCTCCTTTGATTATTTACCAAGGAAAGAGTAGACACTGAAGATGTGAAAAGATAAAGAAAGGAGAATAAATTAGAAAATGAAGGATGTTACTATTGAATTATTTTTTCACACATACACGATGAGAAATGCAAAAAAGAGAAATTCTTATCTAGAGAACGTAGAAAATAAAGAAATGGAAAGAGAACCAACTATTATAAGCTGTAGAAGGCATTTTATAAGCAATTATAATGAGTAAAAATCACTTGAAGAAAATTAGTATAATCCCCTCAGAAAATAGTAATAATTGAACAGAAGCAATATCACAGTAGGTAGTGTGCTTTTGCCTCATACATGGTCACCATGGGTTCAATCTCTAAAATTCCATTTGGTCCCTGAGCCTGCCAGGCATGATGTTGGAGTGTAGAACTAAGAAAGAGTCTTGAGTACTAATGGTTGTGACCCCAAAGCCAAAACACAGTTAAAATATTGGTACTTATATCTGACAGGCATCAGAAGAATAGAGGACCATGGACAGATACTCATGGAAGCTTTTCATTTATTTTCTCTGGTGGTTTCTCATTGGCTCAACAACATAGACTTGGACAAGTTTACCACATCTAGAATTAAGCTACCCCCTCATCTGTTTTGCAAAGGGGATAGCTGTTTTTTCGGTGTCCATAACAAATGTTTGTATGTTGAGCCAAAAGTAAATTCCATAAATTTAAAAATACATCACCAAACTTTCGGAGAGTCAAAATTTTAATTTTATCATAAGTAGTAAAATATGTGATGGCTTACTCAGAGAAATAAGCTTTGATAGTTAAGTGATGCAATTCATTTTACCCTGCAGATGTAAGAATGAGACGATAGTAAATAGCTCCCTTTTAGAACACAATGCTTACATTTTAATCCATCAATATTTCTGGATAATATTTATATGCATTACCTTTTATGGATATCTTATTATTGTAACAATTCAATTACTTTTTTAAAATAATTTTTATTATGATCAATGTAAATTGCAAGGCTTTCACAGTAATATTTAAAGTACTTAGTGACATTGAATCAGGGGTATTTCCATCACCAGTGTTGCCCTCCCTCCAACTCTGTTCCCAGCATTCCTCTCTTCTGCCCCCTGGACTGCTAGTATAACTGGTTCCCTTTGTTTTCTTGAAATATCAATTTGGCTACAAGTCTGCAATCAGAAAAATGTCTGCAACTTTCTAAATCTAAAGTCTTTGAGTTTAGCTACCACTAGGACGTTATAGGAGTCAGAAGTTTACTTAGAGTAACATTTTCAGAAACAATCTGCAGACAGTTCAGGGTGGCACCTCACAGTTCAACATTTACTTCTTAGATTTAATACTAATAGGGAAGAAAGAGACAAGTTCATCCTTGAGGAGTGGGAATCAATCTCAAGGGGCTTAGCTGGGGGAATTACCAAAACATTTTCGAAAGCTGCAGGCAGGTTATAAAAAGGATATAGTTTTCATGAGCTTCTTTCTTCACCTTGTAATTTTTGAAATAAAATTTTATTTGACTGTCAAAAGTCTTATGGTTTGTTGGTTATTGTCCTTCATTCTAGACTGGAATACAAAAATTTGTTCTTCAATAGTAGGGACAAAAATGTCATTTGAGAAGATCTTTTGCTGCTAACATATTTATAAAATAGCAAAGGCAGTTGACTCATTCATAATTTTCATACATCATGGTCAGCAATGATTCTAACATCTTTTTTGGCATGTTGCTGGATGTCAAATAAAAATAATTGGCTCTGTTTCAATGGCATCGTCAACTGTTTTCCTAAGTTTAGTGGCAGACAATGACTTTCATCTTCTTAGTGAATATAAAATAAAAGTTGAAGATTTTTATCTCTTGGGTCACTGGTCTCTCTCAAATAAATCAAAACTATGAGGATTTCATATCTGCTCCATTAAATGTTTGAAAATATATTGATAAAAAGTATGTAATATTTCTATGCCAAGTAAATGATGAGTGCCTACATGACATTGACTAATAAAAATGCAGTTGAGTTAGTACTAATTCAAATTATTACTAATGATTTTAATTTTCCTACTCTAAAAATATTCACAAATGTATCATAGCATCAATATTAATACCAAATTTACTATTTTGGACAGTTTTCTGGGGAAGGTTAGTAGGGCTTAATATCAGGCTGACATTGAAGTCAGTGAGAAACTGACTTATTTTGATTTTGAGTCCTAAATTTAACAAGAGAATGTAGCGTTCTTATTTTAAAATCAGGTCCAAAATTATACATTTGGGCTCAAAAAGCCAAGCATTTATCAGAACAGTGTCATAAAGTTGATGCCTCTTATTTCCAACTTAATGTTACTTTTAAAGTTATAAAAGAAAGCATCACTTAGGGACACTTTGTAAAATAATATTTTTCTTTAAATATACACATACATTTAAAATATGGTATTTTAAAGATGCCATAAACTATAAAAAGAATACTTCCATTTTAAAAGTAATTTCTGGAGTGCTCACCAGAATTTGTTGTATGATCTATTATGATTATGACTTACAAAACACTAAATTTAAAAGTTCCCTTTGTAATTTTTTAACTTTAAATAACTTATTTTCAAGGAAAATTAGAAAGCATTATTTTCTTTTGGTAGAGAAAAATTTTAATTAATTCCCTACCCAACACATCAGTAATATATGAAGGCACTACACCTATTTTAGTCATAAATAATTTTTCAAAAACAGCTGTCATAATGTTTTTATCTTGTTTGATTTATGTAAAAATTTAGAGAAGCATCTAGGAAAAATGTATTCAACATTGATGTGTGGTAATGAATTGATAATCAACAAAATTTTGTGTTGGCAGAGTACTTTTACTTTGCTTTATTTCAAGACAGGAATTCCCCAATTATATACAAGTAGGGGAATTGACTTACCCCCAAAATACCAAATAGGTATTTTGCTAACAGATTCTATTTCTAGAGACAGAAGAGTCTCTTGTCTCAACAAAGGTCACTTTTTAACCTCAAAGATTTGCCCCAGATCTCAACCATAACATGATAAAAGTTATGAAGAGGTAGAGAGAAAAACAATATGACTTCTCAGATTTGAGTGATGATGGCAGTTGAACTTTTGCAGAATAAAATCAATGACACATGGAATGTAATTTTTTATTTGACTTTCATTTTCAAGGCTCGGCTTTACTAGATTATTAGTTGAATAAGTATAACTTTGTTGAGTATAATAAATTGCATTTTGTACTATATAAAGCAAGATGGTTTTAAGCAGATGAAAGAATTTACAGGTTTTTTCTAGCTGCTGCAACAAATTTCCACAAATTTAGGGGCAAAAGCTGCTGTTATCAAAAGTGTTTAATTAAATCATCTGTTTTTAGAAATATTTATAAAGGATTTATATATTGGGGATAAGTATAGAATAGAAGATCTGTATTTATAGTCAATGATATGTACTTTATAAAGTTATTTGGTGAGTGCTTCTTTGAATAATGGATCAAAATAAATTGTGATTTTTTTTTCAAATAATGTTGCTGTAAAAATTCCAATGATTATGGCAATAATACACCTTAGGTCACACATTAATGTTAGCATAATTTATTCAGTGTGTTAATTATTAGTAAACACATAAATTGTAAGGTTCCCACCATATACTAAAAATTGTTGGCCAGACATAAAGTGAATTATTGCCTACCGAACACATCAACAGTACTATATGAAAGCACTATACCTATTTTAGTCTTAAATAATTGTTCATAAACAGCTGTCATAATGCTTTGGTCTTATTTGATTAATGTAAAAAAATAAAACTAGTTCAAAGGACTAAGTCGACACTTTGCATCCAGAAGGCTTGATTTTGATTTCTGTCATTCCTTGGTCCCGCTCCCCAAGAAACGCTTGGAATGAACCCCAAACACTGTACCAGAGATATTTTCCGAGCACTAGATGAATATCATCAAAACAAAAAAATACTCACCTTTGCATTCAATATCATTTAATGCAAAACTATTTGTAAATTATATTATGCACAAAACCTTGTCATATGCATCAGGGGTGGAGGTGTTCACAAAAATGCAGTAATTCTTGGTCCAAGAGTCCACATTATAAATTGTAAGCATATTCACTAAAAAGAGTCGATCCCTTTTCCTTTCTGATTAGTTAGGTATACAGGAAGCCTGCAGTAACGATCAGAGCAGCTTTCAAAAGAGCTCGTTTGCTCTAAGGATAATTCGATCATATATTAGAAGCATAGACCTCAAGTCAAATCAACAAAATTTGACTCTGAAACACTCATTTACCCTTTTAAAAATACTCAACTATAATGATTTCAGACACTGAGAATTTTTTTTTTCTGGAACCAATCAATAGAAAGATAGTTGTAGCTATGAAATTAGCCATAACATTTTAATGTGGTTTATTATAATACAGATTAACATCTGCTATGAAATCTTATATCTCCAGGAACAACATGAATAAATCATTGAGAAGTCATGTTTTTCTCATGAATGGCTAATTAATAAAGTTTCACAATTTGTGAATTTTTTAAATACTTAAAACACGTACATACCTTTAAGCAATTTAAGGTTTTATTTTCTAATTTCCTAGGATTAAAGTCACAAAATGAAAGTCAAATAGAATTTTATTAAAATGCTAAATTTTTGTTTGTAATTGTACAGAAAAAACTATTATCTTTCTTCAAAAGAAAAGAATATTTGGAATGAAATTCTGATTTAAAACATCAAAACAGATCATCCATTTTCTTCCACATGCTGCTGTTGTCTCTCTGGAGGCTGCAGGCTTAAATGACACTGATTATACCTGTTGCTCTAATGCATTATTCATGAGCTTGGTGATGGAGCATCTTCAAACAGCCTGTCATTGTCTATTACATTCCATCAAAGGACCATATGCTGCTTTCCCAGGGACAGATATTCAGGAAGAGGTTACCCACTCAGAAAAGCATATGCATGAGAGACTTGGTGCTGAGCTTTTGAAAACAGGCATGTAGCATTTTGCATGCCTTGTACTATTATGTGATGCTTTGATTTACAAGCTTTATCTCAGAAGCAATAGTTCGGTGGTCATTGGACATTAGACCACAGCATTTTGACCTTTTTCTTTGCTGTGAAACGTTGGTGGCCAATTTGAAATGTAAGAAGAGTACTTGAGTCCTGCCAGTACCTGTCAGAACAAGGATGCTCAACAAGTGCTCATTGGATGAACAAGTTTTGAAATATTTAGACAGGTAAGAAAAAAAGACATTAGGTAGTGCATATTCAAAGAGGTAAATGTCACCTTACAAAATTATTAATGAAATTGTGCCTGCTTAAAAGTTAGAACAATGAACCCATTAAAACCCATTTTACTCGCGATTTAAGTACTTGGCTGACAGACCTGTTAATTAATATAAGTTTTTTTTTCCTAATTTAGAGAAGATTTTGAAAATATTTTTATTGTTTTGGGCCACACCTGTAGCACTCAGGCTTCGCTGCTGGCTCTGTCCTCAGAAATTACTCATGGCAGAAAGTACTCCTGGGAGCACATGGGACACAGGTCAAATCCTGGTCAACCACTTGCAAGGCAAATGTCTATCCCACTGTGCCATTTCTCTGGCCTCTTGTGATTTGTATGTTTGTTGGTGCGTTTAGTGAAACAAGAAAATTTAATTGAAATAAATTTACTTAGAAAAAACGTGAAAGGAGAGAAGTGAAGGAATAAGTTCAAGAGAAACACAAGTTTCCCCCCAAAGTGGAAAAAAATTAGACAGAAAAACATGTTCAAGAGACAACATTGGCTGGGCATTTATTTTTTTTCAATCTAACTACACTTGAAGTTCCTTGTGGAAGTCAATGCCATATGCTCTTGGATGATAACATTTAGGTCCATGTTCATATTACTTTGAAATGTGATGTTACGTTTTTATCAATGGGAAACACAATCAGAATACTTTAAAATTATGATAATATTAACCTTCCCCCATTTTGCTTTCAAACATCAGCTAACAAAGGTTGCAAAAATTTCCTTTTCAGCTGAAGCTCTACATAAGCAGAGAATGATTTAAGATTAAGGAAATATCTTCAGAGCCACAATAGCCTTTAAAATTTAGTTATCTCATATTTGAAGTTTGGGACTATTATTCAAATTACTTTTGTAGAAAAAAAAGATAAATAGATTCAAGTAAATGGAAAACAAAATCTAGAAATGATGGAAATAATTTTTTTAGGACAGTTGGGAGAATAATTTGCTCAGATAGAGGTAAAAGTGCAGGCTTCCAAGGAGCTAATGAGCTACATGTTAAAGAGAAGTACAAGGTATTAGTGAGAATACTTGACTTTTGAGTTTAACTAAATTTTCTGTCATCAAGTAAATGTTTGACAATTTTATTGAAACTTATAAAAACAATAATACCTACATATTATATTTGTAGTTTGTCTGAGCCACTAATACTGTACCAGGTACACGGTATCTCAGTATGACTGCTTTGAAAGGGAATTCATACGTTAATATAATTGATCCTAAAGAATCTTTGTATATTGAACAAGGCTTTTGTTTTTATGATAATTTGAAAACTATTAAATTAATATTGCATAAATGTATCAACTATATAATTTATTCACTTTATATAGGAATTGCCTACAACCTGATGCCAGAATAAATGTAACTTGTATAAAATATGTTATATATATATAATTTATATATATATTTATATATGTCCGTTATCAGTTTAACATTATATCATATATATATATATGCTGGGGATCCAACTAAGGTCTGTCCTGGGTCAGCCGCGTGCAAGGCAAATGCCCTAGTGCTGCACCATTGCTCCGGCCCCAAGAGACTAAAGTTTTTTTAGAACATATAGACCAGTTTCTTTTATTTTGTCACTCTTTCTTTATTATTTTAAACAATGTATCTAAAAGTAATCAGAAACCTGTAAAGAGTGATAATAGTCTTTCAAGAAGATATTCTTGTCTTAAAAAAATTACTTATTTTTTTTTAGGTTTTATAAAAAAATCAAGGATTATAGCAAATGCCTTGCTTCGTGGTATTAGACCAGTTTCTTATATAAGCATGTGTGTATCTGTACATATAGGCATATGTATAAACATAATTGCCATGTAAATGTGTGTTCAGGTGTTTTTTTATAGGATAGATTCACAATTATGTTTTACTCTAGTTATTTTATCACTGACTTCTTCAGAATAATTTAGCAAGTATATAGTCTAATCAATATTAAATACTGATCTATTCTATATTTTGTTAGTTAGAGGTTTTGATTGTGCAGTTATGTCTGTATCATTTTGCTTTCACTGAACTTTTTTTTAACAGAGATTGCAATATTATTTTTCTTCACAGTCCGTAGTCTTTAAATTTGGAATCACTGGATTTATGCTTAGCAAATGACATGTAGCACATAAACTATAATTTACACAACTTACTTGATTAGAAATGTGATCATTTTCAAATTAACCCCACAAAAATTTTACAAATATAAATTTAAAAATTGTCAAGTTTCTTACATTTTGTAAAAAAAACTTATTTAGAACACACAAGTTTCTATTTCATTTTTTCTTGTTATTTACATAGTGCATTTTGTATGCATTAACATCATAGTATTTTTTTTTTCTGGAATGCTGATTGCAACTGATCCACTGTTTTTGTCTTCAAATAGCCTTCTGACATTTGTGTGGAAAGAGAACTAGCTGGGATTTGTATATTTGTAGCCTTATAATCTAGTTTTAATGATTTTTCTTTTTGGTGAGAAGTTTTTATCAGGCAATGCTCAGGAGTCAATACTAGCAGTGTTACAGTAGAACTACAGGTGCTTCAGGGAATGAACCAGGTCAGCCACATGCCAGGCAGATAGATGCCTTACTTCCCTATACATTCTCTCTCTCTCTCTCTCTCTCTCTCTCTCTCTCTCTCTCTTGCTCTCTCTCTCTTGTTCTCTCTCTCTTTCTCACACACACACACACGCACCCCTTATTGCTGTGTTAAGAACCCTCATGAATTTTCTTTGTGTCTCAAAAGACAAACTTATCATTTATTTTGCAAGATTCTATGAAATGTAAAGAAATGGATAGAATATCTTTCCAGTGAACATAAGAGCTTTTATATTTTTATTTAGAGTGTGATACAATAGATTATATATGTGTCTCACTGCCTGTGTCTAGAAAACATTTTTTTGTTCTTTTGTTTTTTTTTTTTTGGGGGGGGGCCACACCTGATGACACTCAGGGGTTACTCCTGACTATGCACTCAGAAATTGTTCTTGGCTCAGGGGACCATATTGGATGCCAGTATCAAACCCAGGCCTGTCCTGGGTCAGCCACCTGTAAGTCAAATGCCCTAGCGCTGTGCTATCACTCTGGACCCCTGGAATGCTTATTGCTTTCTTTAAGTATTATCGTAACAAAATTGTTCATTGTTGGGATTCAGATGTGGAAAATATACTACCCTTCGGCATTGCACCCCTTCCACGACTGATGTCTTCCATTTTCCTAATAATCCTTACCCATGCCTCTCTCTAGGTCAGGTAATTTACCTCTATCTTACTCTCTTTCCTTTTTGGTACTGTGGTTTGCACTTTTGTCAATAGAGGGGAGGATGCCCTTGTCCAGCGTGATCATTTTCAACTATCATTGTCCTAGTAGACACTTCTCAACTCTAACTGCACTCACCAACCTTTATACCGAGCTTCCTACCCTGGATTGGACCCCCTGACCCTCATATCTATTTTCTCTGTATATCATTACATACAATCTCTTGTTTTTTTTTATATATTTCACATATGAGTGAAGTTATTCTATCTCCCTCTTCCTGAATCATTCCACTCAGCATAATAATCTCCATGTATTTCCATGTATAAGTAAATTTTATGACTTTACTTTTTCTGCTGGATAGTATTTCATTGTCTAGACCACAGTTTCTTGTCTGTTGTCAGTCAAATGGGTTGTTTCCAGATTCTGGCTATTGTACACAGTGTTGTGATAAACATAGGTGTGCAGAAGCATTTTTATATTATGTTTTGTAGTATATCTCTATTGCTGGGTCTGTTGCTGGATCAAATGGAATTGCTTGCTTTTGGAGGAATGTATATTGTTTTCCAAAAATGCTAGAGGAGTCTGCATTCACTCAAGCAGGGAATGAGAGTCCTTTTCTCCATGAATTCACACCAGCACTTGTTGTTTTTGTTTTTGTTTTTTTGGTTTAAATTTTGTTTGTTTTGTTTTGTGTGCCAGTTTCAGTGATGTGAGATGATATCTCATTGCTATTTTGATTTGCATCTCCCTGATGATTAGTAATGTGGAATATTTTTATATGTGCCTTTTGGTGATATGTATTTCTTCTTTAAAGAAATGTTTGTTCATTTAGATCTTTCATTTATTGATGGGGTTAGATTATTTTTTGTAAAGTTTAATTAGTGCCTTATATATATTTTGTATTATCCCATTATTCAATGTTTATTAGGTGAATACTTTCTCCCATTTCATGGATGGCCTTTGTATCTTAATCACTGTTTCCTTTGAAATGCAGAAGCTTCTCAGTTTAATGTATTCCTATTTGTTTATCTCTGCTTCCACTTGCTTGGCCAATGGTGTTTCATATCTGATGATTCCGTTAGCTTTAATCTTCTGGCATGTTCTGAATACATTTTCCTCTGTGGACCTTATGGTTTCACATATGCTATCAAGGTAATATTAAACCATTTTGATTTGTCCTTTGTACTTGATGTTCCTCATAGATTTTCTTGATCCAGTGTCTACTGTAATCACATAAAACTTTTTGAAAAATTGCATCTCCTTTCCTTCCTGACAAAACTGAGAGTCTCTGGGGTTAAGAAAATGAGCAATGTTGGCCTATGCTTGTAATTTGACTGATGAGGCATCTCCTCAGGAAACAACTACCATTTTACTTTATTTTCTCTTTGATTGAATTAGGACAGACTATTCCAGATCTTGTGTTGAAAAGAACCCAGGTCTCTATAAAAACAGAAACCTTGCTGGTGAAATAACACCATGGAACTATCTAAGCTTGATCTACCTCTTCATTACCATAAATCACAGACACATTTTCCAGTAAATGATTTTGCCATCTTTTTTTTTGTTAGCATTTCCTTGACAACAAGTGACAAAGAACACTTTTTTAAAAAAAATATATACTTGTTATTTATTTTTTAACTCTTTATTTAAGCGCCATGGTTACAAACTATGCTTTTTATACATAGAAAATAACCCTGCTTTTTATAAATAGAATGTTTGGCTGCATAAACTTTTGGTCTTATTAACTGCTTCTCCTCATATAAATGCAAGATTTTTAGTGGAACATTGTTAAGCACATGTATACTTTCATGCTGGTTAAACTCATTTTATATTATCAATAGGGCAGTTTGGTCAGACCTACATAGGAATAGGAAGCTTCTTCTGTAGCTTAGAGGGAACTCCCCAAAAGGATGATACATTTTGGGGTAGCCTCAAGAACCAGAGCATGTGTGTGGAAGCTCAAATTACCAAGCTGCAAGTCCGGATTTCAGCTGAGGATTGCAGATGTAGATTCTGACTAGATGTGGTGTGGTGAACATAGCAAGAGTTAAACAGCCAGAGCAGAGTAGAGGAGCCTACCTGTCCAGCTCCAAGCCTGAGTCTTCAGACTTCCAAACAAAACTTCAGGAGACCAAAAAAATACTTGAAACAGGCACCTATTTAAGAAGACAGAGATGGCAAGTTAAGAAAATAAATACCCAGCTGGGATAAAGTAAGTTAATTTAGGCAAAAGGAAAAACAGAGGAGTCCCACAAATGCAGGGATTGGAAATGTGTGAGTAACAAAAAGCTATATTTGTTTCATTGAGTTTTATGGTTTCTAACTTTCTGCCTTTCCCCTTTTCTTCCCTCCCTCTATTCTCCCATGCATGGACATAAAGAATCTGAGTTTCTGACTCTATTTGGCTACTTCCTGCTGTTGCCAAGGAAACTATAAACTTTTTTGTTCCTAGGGGACACAGTTTAAATATGTCCAAGTTTTATAATGATGGTATAATGAGCTAGCGTTTGTTTATAGGCCACCCAGGACTGACCTACACTTGTTCTCCTTGGTTATAGCTAAAGGGAGAGAAATTGTAAGATGTCATAAAACTGTGATGAAGTTTTCTGCTTCCAAAATCAGCAGGATTGGAGCCTCACTTAAATCTCTAATTCTGGGTAATTATTATAAAGATCCTCATCTATGCATTCTTGATGTCATAGGTGCCACCTGTTCTTTTCCTCTCCATCTACTACCTACCCAATGGAACACCAGTAAGGACATATAGAGTGTTAGGATGTTGGCCAAGTCCTTATTTGTCTCAGCCTTGGAAACCCAGTGTATGTCAAAAAAAGGGAAGTAGGAAGACATGAAATGGAATTGAGAGCCCAGTAGTAAAATAATAGAGACCTGGATGGTTGTTTCCTGACAAAGATACCAGGTGCGTTAAGTAAAGGGAGGAAAACATTTCACAAATGGTGGTGTTAAAATTGGATATTTGCATGCTAAAAAAATAAAAGTTTCATACCCTACCTCTCATTAAATAAAAAAGTTATTTCAATGGATGAAATGTTTTAATGTTAAAACAGAATCTATTAAAGATATAAAGGAAAAGAGGCAGAAATATTTAGGATACTGACCTTAAGGATATTTAAAATGATTTGACGTCACTGAAAAAAAGCAAAAATAAACAAGATACTATTCCAATAAAAACGATTTGGAATGCCTAATAACACCTGTGATAAATTAAATTACATCTGTTAAAAATATATTTACATTCCACACAGGGCTAATATTCAAGATCCATAAAGCTTTTTATTTATATCTTTCTTTTTTATTAATAACTTTATTTAAGCATCTTGATTACAAATGTGATTGCAGGTGGTTTTTAGTCATGTAAAAGAGCACCCCCTTCACCAGTGCAAAATTCCCATCACCAAAGTCCCAAATCTCCCTCCTCCCCACCCCACCCCTGCCAGTACTCTAGACAGGCTTTCTACTTCCCTCATTCATTCACATTGTTATGATAGTTATCAATGTAGTTATTTCTCTAACTGCACTCATCACTCTTTTTGGTGAGCTTCATGTAGTGAGCTAAAAGTTTCACCCCTCTTCTCTTTTGTTTCTTAGAATTATTGCAAAATTGTCTTTTATTTTTCTTAAAACCCATAGATGAGTGAGACTATCCTGTATCTATCTCTCTCCCTCTGACTTATTTCACTCAGCATAATAGACTTCATCTCTCCTGACGGTTGCATAATATTCTATTGTGTATATCTATCACAGTTTCTCTAGCCATTCATCTGTTGAGGACATCTTGGTTGTATCCAGAGTCTGGTTATTGTAAACAGTGCTGCAATGAATATAGGTGTGAGAAAGGGATTTTTGTATTGTGCTTTTGTATTCCTAGGGTATATCCCTAGGATTTTTATAGCTGGATTGTATGGGACCTTAATTTCCGTTTTTTTGAGGCATCTCCATATTGTTTCATGAGACAAAAGAGAAGAAAAACACACAAAGGTGACAGGTCCCTTCAATCTCTCCCAGTTGCTAAACTCACAGCAGGGTCAGACTCCTCCTGCCTTTACAGAGAAAGAAGCTACCTTTCTGCCAGGGCATCTCTTGGTAGCCAGTTTTCACTCAGACTTTCTTGGCCTTTCTGCTTGGTCGCCTCTAGGAGACAGTTTTTGCTGAGCCTTTCTTGGCCTTCTCAGGAGAGTTTTAGGAGACAGAAGAGAAGAGAAACACGCAAAACGACAGGTCCCCTCCGTCTTTCCCAGTTGCTAAGCTCACCTAATTTATATCTTTCAAACACAAAACAAACAGTAAAAAAAAATAAGAGAGAAAATAAACAGACATTTTTTTGAAGAAGCTAGAGATGGCTACAGACATGTAAATGAGAATCCATCATCATCATTATTATTATTGTCAGGGTAATTTGTGAATAAAAATAACTATTAGATATCTCATTTTTGTGACAATAACCTATACCAAAGCTGCTGAAAATAGCCAGTGTTGCTGTGGTGAGTTTAAACAAGAACCATTATATTGTGAAAATGATCGTACCTCTCTATATAATGCTTTCTTTGTTTCTAATACTATCACTACTATCTCTAATGCTCCATAGACTGAGTACAAGGGAAACCTAGATAGCTACAGATTACATCTTCCAAAATCCAGGGACTAAGAGCAGGTACAACCACAGTGCTCAGGAAAGGATACAAAATTCTTTAGTACAAAATCACTGTTCTGGATTCTCAGCAGCTGAATCCTCTGGAGCGTACAATCTTCCCAGGCATCACCTACTATACTAGTTCCTTTGAATGCATGAACCCCTTGGGTCTCAACAAGATTTAGTGAAAAAATTTGGTTTCTCCATCCTCCTTTTACTCTTGTGGTGGAAGGTTCTATTGGGATATTTGCTTTCTAGCATGTAGATGAAGTCTAGATTCACTCACTAGTACTACCATATTTGTGCAAACACTGTTAGTTGGTGAATTATCATGTAGACATGCTGCCAGTAATTTTCCATGTAGGAATAAATCCCTTGTCTTAAAAATGGACAAACACTGGCGTTAATCCTAGTAACATTCACATTTATTGCAATTGTTTTCTGGTTGAATCACTATGAAAAACAAGATAGATACTTCTAAAAATTTGAAGAAAATAAAAAACTCCCATATGACCCAATAACTCTACTCTATAGTATATATCTGAAGAACACAACATCACAAAGTCAATATGATAGATGAACATTTATGTTCATTACAGGGCTATCTAAAATACAAAATTGTTAATAGGCCAGATATTCAACAACTAATAAAGAAGTTGATTGGGGTAAATATAAGCAATGGGATTCAACTGAGTTATGAGATGATCTCTTGCCTTTATGTAATGTAAATATAGCATTAAGTCAATATGGGAAAATAAAAGGCAGATCGACAAATAGTGGATGTTCTTATTCATTTGTGTCATATAAACAAAACAAACGAAACCCAGTACCTGACAATAACAAATATCTGTCTTTTGCCAGAGAACTGAAATTTGCCAAGTAGCTGTAGGAGGAAGCAGACATAGAAATGACATCAGGATAGTGTTAGAGTCTTGAGAAGTTGGGTGCTCTGTAGCCCTACAGTAATGTTCACGCCAACAACATAAATTTTAAAACAATTGTGACCACATACCATGTCAACTACTCTGTGAGTGAATATATGTGTAGTACAAGTTGTCTGCTATGTCCCTTGGGTTAATCCACTCCAGATACCCCCGCCCCCCTTTAAATTCTCCTTTCTTGTTCCAATAAAATGTCTTTCTGAGGCCAGGGTGATAGGACAGTGGGTAGGGTGTTTGCCCAGCACATGGTCAACACAGGTTTGATCTACGACATCCTATAAGGTTCCCTGATCTTCCTAGGAGTAATTTCTGAGTGCAGAGCCAGTAGTAACCCCTGAGTACTGCTGGACATGCCCCCCCCCCCAAAGAAGAGAAACAAACAATACTGTCTTTATCCCTCTCTCCTATCCTATATCTCCATGGAAATGAGAGTCAAAACACATTTCTAGCAAGTACTTAGTATGAAACAAAGGCCTAGTTCTCCTTTCTGAATCTTTCTCTACCAACTCTTCTAGCAAGATGAGCTGCTCAACTTCTACAGTGTATTAATATCATATTTTCTATTCAAAGGTATTGTTGGGTGATGTAGCGTACCAGCAAATCTGTTCCCCTGACACCCACATACACAGTCACAGCTCTATTTTGAGGTCAACCGTCAAAGTTCCCTAGCTCACAGACTTACAGTATCTTTTGCAAACATTGACACTACAATGGATTTTGAATATTGTCTTGCAATTGTCTGATTTCTTTTTTAAATAATTTTTATTTTGACCAAAGTGGATTAAAAATCTTTCATAGTAATATTTTAGGTACATAGTGACATTGAATCAGTGGCATTCCCACCATCAATATTGTTCTCCCTCCACCCCTGTTCCCAGAATGCATCCCATATCCCCCTTCCTTTGCCCCCAGGCTGCTAGTATAAGTGGTCCCTTCTGTTCTAGCTTGTTGTAGATTGAGTATCGATTCTGTTGTACTTGGCTTTGGATTTGGTGTTTAAGTGTGATCATTTTTTATTTTTACTCAATGTTCATATGACTGTTTGGTTTTGGTGCCTTCCATTATTTCTCCCTCAATTTGTAAAGGCAGAACAAGATGGTTCAACTTGTCTGATTTGGGGAATTATTTAATTTCCCAGCTCTATTCTCTAAGCATGGTGGCTATGAGAACCTCACATAATTAGTATACAAACTACTTAATAATTGAATTTAACAATATCTTTCAGAAGCATGCTCAGGAACAATACTAGACAGTGATGTATGTTTATAACATTGAAGAAGAGAAAAATCTATTCCCCTTATCTTTCTTTATTTAATATCTTATAGTTATGGATTAAATTGATGAAACAGACTAACAAAAAAGTAAAATTAAGATATCTTTGCAAGAGTAAATTTTGGAAGCTTTCTGATAATTGGGGCTTATAGATTATGTGTAAGAAATATATTTTAGTTTTTACATAAGGGTAGGAATTTACAGGAAGTTTAGGAAGGCAAACATTGTAAATAAGGGTTGTCTTGTTTTGCATGTAAAGTTTCTCTAGAGCTAATCATCTCCTTGGAAGGTCTTCCTGATTTACAAATAATAATAAAAAAAATCTTCTTTAACATTTCCATCACAAAGAAGAAAAGTATACTTTTTTCTGACAGTTAGGGCAAGGTAAATTTTTTGCATGCATCTGTTGTGTTTCAATTACATCTGACTTAAAATAACAAGATCTAAATATGGCAAATTTGAGCTGTTTACCCAGGTATGCTTAATGTTTGGATTAAGGTTGATTTGACATCTTAAACACAAGTTAGGTTATTTATCCACTGCTCTATTTTTGGAAAAAAAATCAGTTAAATGTTGTCTTTTCCCTTAAATATTTGATAACATTTATCAGAAAATATGAACTTTATCAGAAGTTAATTATATGAATATGCATCAGGTTATTTTATTTCATTATATGATAACAACATTTATTTTGGTCAAGAAAAAAATGCAGTATACACTACATTATGCAATACAATGGACCATATAAAACTGTCACTTGCCCATAATTATTCTTCAATTCCTATATATAGTCATTTTATATGTAAAATATACCTGGTGTTTAGAATACTTGGATTTATTTTTTTCCTTTTAATCTTTCTACTAGCTGTAAGTTATATAATCAACATCAGTAATTTGTGAGATTAGGATAATTTGCAGAAGGAAAAGCTTGCAAGCAGAGAAAAGAGCCTGCTAATGTATATTGGTAGAAAAACATTACCTGGAACTGAAATCATACCAAATTCTCAAAGGCCTTTGATATACAGAAGCCAATATGAAGAAACCTGGAAAACCTTTAAGATGCTGAAACTTGGGCCTCAAATATGGCTGGACGTCCTGAGAGCTGTTAGATGACACCAATATTTTACCCAAAACAATGGTGTGCTCTTTCCTTTTTAGCTATCCCGTTGATAATGTAAAAGTCCACCTAGATCTCACTAGATATTCTCCCTTCTGGTGAATTGGTACTGGCTTAGTAAATAGTTTAGTGTGGGCTTGTTGTACATGCAGACCACAAGGCAAGACACAAATGGACTCCATGATTTTCTCCTGAATGGCTTGCTTTATTAATTCTTTGTGGCTAACTACTTCAGACCATCCTAGGGATTAGAAATACAGTGCAAGAGGGTGATTTCATAAAGTGAGGTTTTATTTAACAAGAGGAAAGAGTCTATCTTCTAAAACTAAGGTCACACACCAGACTGACCATCAACAACTCCAAGCTCACTCCCATGGCAGTCATCACAACAATGGAATTTGGGAATAGTTTGGGAAAACTGGATAAAAACTACCTTAGAAAAGAAAAGGAGACACATTTACCTGTATCTTTGTCAGAGGTGTGCATCTATTACTTAGGGTGCTTTTGCTCTCAGTTTTCCCTGAGAATTGCCCATTCATTAGAATTTGTCCTTTAATTTTCATGCTTCTGTCCAAGATACAAACTTTCTTACTCATTGGTATGCAATCCCATCTTAATAAATCCATTGCTAATATTACCTGAACTGTGTACTTGGTTTTTCCACTCTGAAGAATTCCTTTTTCTCTGAGGACATATTTATATCTCTCTTTCTTTCACTTCTTTTTATTTTGCTTCATTATTTCTCTGCTCCTGGGTTTCTTTTTCTCTAAGGGATAACAATGGTAATGCCTGGCTAAGATTGAGGACTTTTCTTTATCACGAAGAGCAATTCTATTCTCTGGGTTTTGCAGATTTCCAAGAAATAGTGTCAGAGACTGTTTCCCAAATAGCACAGAACAAGCTGGAGAGAAGTGGTTTCCTCTCTACTTCACAGAAGTCATCGGGGAACTAGTTTAACCTATGTGGAAGTTACTTCTCCCAGGGGGCAATGGAAAAGAGCAAAATGTAGCCTAGACATATTATGTAACGTACAAGCTACTAAGAAATATATTGTTCCTTATTTAAAATATGAATCCCAACTCATCCTTTTGAGTCTAGTTTTAGAATATCAGTCTCCTTTATTACATATGCAAAGTACTAAAATTTCAGGACTAGTACACTCTGATTTTTTAGTTGAAAAATGTCTACCTTCAATAGGTCTGGGCCACATAGAGAAGATGACTCAGTTTTAAAATGTCAGATTCAACAATCATAATTGAATTCCACAATCATGACAGTTCATGAATGGTGCACATGGGCTCAAGTACAAGATTACTAACATGCTAACCAAAATGATTCTGGTTATAACAAATTAATCCATCCAAGTTTTATGTCCATAATTTATCAGTATGCATTTTGGGAGAAAATCATCCTTAAGCTTTCGGAAAACTTATGTATCTGATTTTTTTAAACCAAAAAAAATACTATTTGGGGGGCCCAGAGTGATTGGTAGGGTTTTTGCCTTGTATGTGGCCAGTCTGGGTTTCATGCCTAACATCCCATATGGACCCCCAGCCTACAGGGAGCAATTTTGAAGTGCAGAGCTAAGAGTAAACCCTGAGCATTGCCAGGTATATCCCTCCCAAAAACCCCCAAAATTATGTTTTTTTTAAACACAAACAGCATTGTTTGGATAAGCTTTGTAGGACAAACAGTTCTAAACCTCAAATAAAATTTAAAAATGAAAGCTTTAATTTTGAGTTTAATTTTGAAGCAATAAGACCTCAGTCAGTAAATGTGTCAGTTTCTTGCTGGATAATGTAGTGATATACATGAAATGTAATAGCAGAAAGATGTTTCTTGGACTTTTCATTATAAATATTATATAAATGTTGACCTCTACCAAGTCCCTTGGAGATTTAGGTGTCTGTTTGAGTATCTAAGACAGATTTTGTCATCTCACTATATTCTCATATGTGCCTTTTGAAACTGTGCTCTTAAAAATGACACCATTTATGATACCCATAAAGAATATCATTTCTCTGGAGCTTTAGGTGATTCTAGTGAAATATTGAAAAGCTTGCCATATTAAATATAGGAGCATTAGAAATTTCCTCAAGGCAGTTAGATAAGAGATTTAACAAGTATTTAAACATCAAACCAGGTAGTTCTTGAAAGTACTACCTAAATATGTAATATAAAATAGTCTATGGAGATTTTTAACAACCACCCTATACTCAAATGATAACTCCATTTCAAAATGCTTTACAGATACAATCCTTAACTTTCTATAATACTTCATCATTCAATAAAAGTGAACAGTTACAAATATATCGCATTTGGATGATGGTGGGAGGTTATTATAGTGCTCAGCCCTGTGTAAATCAGCCAAGTATACAATGCAAAAATGCCTACAACATCCAGAGGAGCTAACGCTGTGAGTCCCCTTGGAAGAACCAAGAAAGAGATTACCCAGATTTCTCTAGGGGATTTTATTCTTAAAATTATAGGCACATCCCAAGTATCACCATGAAAGTACTGTGGCATTAATTAGACTGTGGGATTGATCCGATACCACCAACTCAGTGTACACCTTGTTACTCATAGATTGGAAACATCTTTGAATGTAGGACCTTGGATTGGTGTTTAGACCACCTGGTTCCACCTCCGGGTATTGTTTCTTTCTTCATAATAAATACTCAGATTTTCAATAAAATGCACTATCGCCTTTCCGGATTTCCATAGAGCTTGCTGCTTCTTAGGAGCAAAGGAAAAATGTGTTGGAATTCCTGCATTTGTTTCTCCGTGCATGTGTGTGTGTGTGTGTGTGTGTGTGTGTGTGTGTGTGTGTGTATGTGTGTGTGGGGGGGATTCCTGCAAAAGGGCAAACATGTTGGAATTCCTGCATTTGTTTCTCTCTCTCTCTCTCTCTCTCTCTCTCTCTCTCTCTCACTCTCTCTCTCACTCTCTCACTCTTTCTATCTCACTCTCTCACTCTCTCTCACACTCTCTCTCCCTCACTCTCTCTCTCTCTCTCCGTGTGTGTGTGTGTGTGTGTGTGTGTGTGTGTGTAATTCCTGCAAAAGGGCAAGCGTGTTGGAATTGCTGCATTTGTTTCTGTGTGTGTGTGTGTGTGTGTGTGTGTATTTTCTAGATTGACATTTGCTTCCGGACCCACATCTCTCCAGTGTTTTGGCTTTAAAATCTGAGGGTTAATTTTATAAGTACTCAGAAAGTGACCATCTCTTGCTTTTAAAAATAAATCTCTTTTATTACAATAAATTATTTTCTAAGGTAAATATAACTTTGAGAGAAAAGAGAAGAAAGAGAATATGCATCTAAGACACAGTTCTTGTATTAAAATTAATGACGTAAGCAGAATAGTGGGAGATATTGGATATTTAAATTTAGAATGTTTGATAAGTAATTCATTAAAGTTGATTAAGGTATTACTGTGCCAAGGGGTATCAAAAACTTTTGGGGACATGAAAGAGCTAAGAGTTGAGACAACAAAAGTATAATTTATGTACCGCTATACGGTAATTTAGGACAGTATTTCCTGGATCCTAGAATTCCTCCTTTCTGCATGTTCTTAGACTGTATCCATCATCTTCCAGTAAGTATTTATTTAGGTCTATCTAAAATGATTTACCAAAAATGAGATGCAAATGATCTTTAGAGGTGGATTCTTGATCTAATTGTGACTGGACAAGAGTAATTTATTTTCTAATCAAATATTAAAGTACTGTAGAAATTTCCTAGTTTATATTTACAAAATCAGAATTTGCATGACTGTGAAAAAGAGACTGAACCCAGATTAGGATTAAATTTCCTCTTTTATACTAATAATCAGAAATATTTATAATATGAAAAATGCCTGAACCCAGATTAAGATTAATATTTATACTAATGATAATTCTACAAAAAGTTTTTAGCTTCTATTATAGATTCTAGGATATATGCTAGTTGCAGTGATTAAATATTTTATATACAATTATGAATTTGTTCAAATACCCAGATAAATCAGGAAGGACTTTCTTGATGTGCACAGATCCTTTTTTTTTTTTTTTTTTTTTTTTTTTTTTGATTTTTGGGCCACTCCCAGCGGTGCTCAGGGGTTACTCCTGGCTGTCTGCTCAGAAATAGCTCCTGGCAGGCACAGGGGACCCTATGGGACACCAGGATTCGAACCAACCACCTTTGGTCCTGGATCGGCTACTTGCAAGGCAAACACCCTGTGCTATCTCTCCGGGCCCGCACAGATCCTTTTAAATAAATGTCTTATCTTAACCAGGACAAAAGTTAGCCGAGGTATAGCAAGGCTTGAGAGTCTATTACCAGTATTTAAATAATGCAGATTATTTTGATGAAAAAGCAATGATGGTCCTCAAAGTTGAGGAGTTCATGTCCTTTTCTTAACCCTTTATCTAAAAAAGAAATTACTGTTTTTTTCCTTACTTAAAGAAGCAATTACTTCTTAGAAGATGGGAATTTGGAGGTATCATCTAAGTATAGGTTTAACAGTGAAGATGTGCTCTCAAGAAACATATTTTAAGCCAAAGTAAAGTCATAATGAAGTCTCCACACCTATCTTAGCAATTCATCTAAGGACCCTAAAGTGCAACTCACATATGGGACATCCTTCCATTATGTTACAAGTGGGAGTACAAATATCATTAAATTTCTTCTTTTAAGAATGAATTTTTAAAGAATTATTTTTTAAAAAATTATTCTTTTAAGAATTTTACTTTTTAAAACATAGCAAGTTTTATTTAGAAATTCTGAGGTGGGTAAGAAAGAGAGAGTAGCAATGCATTCAAATGATTGTGCTTCTCATAAGGTGGTGAGAGCCCTTGCACATCCAAGCAAGAAAGAATTAAATAATAAAAATACATTTTTGAAGAGGAGATATGTGGGTGACATGTACTCAGGCACTGTATAACCAGGAAACACATTTGTTCTATCTGACTTTCTCTAGTCTGGCTAGTATACAGGAGTCTGGCTATTTTAACATTATTCTTTTAGGATCTGTGAGCTTGTTTTGTTTTGTTTTTTGGGGGGTCACACCTGGCTATGCTCAGGGGTTACTGCTGGCTCTATGCTCAGAAAATGCTCCGCTCCTGGCAGGCTCAGGGGACCATATGGGATGCCGGAATTCAAACCACCTACCTTCTGCATGAAAGGCAAACGCCTTACCTCCATGCTATCTCTCCGGCAGGATCTGTGAGTGTTTGATCTGCAATTGGTTGCCTCTCTTAAAGGCAGAGCTGTAGAGAGAAAAAGCACAGAAAGGTGAAACTATGCAGATGAAACCTAAGTTGTTCAAGTTCAAGCTGATATATGCATTTCTCTGAGCTTTCAATTTCAGTTCAAGTCTAGATTATAGAAATACAGCATAAGATCCTTAACGCAGCATAACAGATAAAGTTTTGTTCCAGGGGGAATCTTGAGATTTAGACAAAATTCATGTATTTAGTTGAAGTTATTTGTTTAGAGCCATATAGGAACATCTGATGGGTTTCTATTACATTTTGAAGCTAAAGTTAGAGATTATATAAACATTTGTCATTTCAAAACTCGGGAATCTTTAACTGCGCCTTAAGTTTAATGATCCTATATTATAATAAATCATGTCAAAGGTATATTCCGTGAGATTTAAAAATTTTTGGAAAGTAAATCACTGATTTCAAATTAAACAATATAACTCCCTGAGGTCACATATGTTTTTCAACATATTTTTGTATATTCATATTAAAATTCAATATGAATGAAGATATATGAACTCCAGACATTTAATGTAATGAAAAATGTGCAATGACATGTTAGATTTCTAGTTAGTGAAGGAAAACTTCTACGTGTTACTAATATCAAAAACTAAAATTATAGAATCCTGAGTGTATTTGTAGGTTTCTGTTAATGGAAAGATCAAAGAAAAATATTTAAAGTCAGAAAAAGCCTAACATTTTAGGTATCAGTAAGCAGATACTAAGAATTCAAGCATCTTCTAGTGGCAGAGTATTTATTGTTTGAAGATTAAAATGTGGAAGATGGATTATAAGGCTATGATATTTGGCAAGGAAATATAAAGGTAGAGCTGAATCAGCCATTATGAGTGGGTGTGAAAGTGTTCCATGAGCAGAGAAGTTATGCTTTCAAAGAAACAAAAGATATTTGGGAGGCAGAAGCAAGCACATTTTTTTTACATAAAATGATGCCATATTTTCAGCCTCAATTGGGGGAATTTGCTTCTATGATCTCAGCAAATAGATCTTTGACTTACCATAAGGCTATATTTTAATAAACACATTCTGAATTGATATTGTCCTAAGTCAAAAATGTATTCAATACATTTACATATCTAATATTATCTCACCTGATATTCCACGATGTTAACATTAATCTACAGTCAGAAAAGATCTCTTAACAAAAGACTATTAGAATACTGACTATATCATGTCAACAATTAAACATACTGCTGAAAGTAAAAGAATGGTTTTATTGTCCCCAGTATTAATCTGCATATTTAGCAATACCAATCATGGTAGAGCACGTTATTAAGTCTCATGACTCAAAAGCTGATATCCTATATCACCAGATGCATTTTACCACAGTTAGGCTAGTATATAATAAAAGTGCAAAACAGAAAAAAAATATGATTTAATTACATAATTACTGATTCACCACTGTAAAGCAATAAGAATGTAAAGCATTAAAAATGCAGAAGTTATATCAAGCTAAGTCAGGAATTACCTAGCACATTTTAGGTGGTCTTGAACCTCCTACTGGAAAGTGGCCTAGAGTTTATATAAAGGGAAAATCATTGTGTCAAGACAGTTGTCTTTGAGATTTGACCAAATTACTGATAATTAACATCAGATACCATGGTAGATACAAAATTGACTTTTTTTTTTTTTAAAGATCAAATAGTTCTAAATATTCAGGTTACTATTCAGGTTAAACAAAATACAGAAGTGTAAGAAAGTGAAAATTTGACTTCTATCCATTTTCAATGCTTACAATTATACAAAAATATTGTTTATACTAAACAGCAGTTTATAACCTTGTTTAAAAAATCAACAGAGGTCTTTGCCAAATCTCTATTATGTTTAAGAAATGTAATCTTGCTATCTTTAGTACAAACTCATTCCAAAAACTCAGTGTGTTTTTTGTTTATGAAACATTCAAATAAGTATTGTATTAATAAATAGACAATTAGCTTATTTCTATCCTGTAGGGAAGGTTGGGTTAAAAACTGACTTACTATTTGTAGTTTTCTCTCCCAATCCAACTGTTCTCCATAAAAAAGGGAGTTTTAATTTTCATTCTTAAACAAAATGACCTGGGGGAAAAGAAGACAAATCAAAAATAGTTTATTCAATGTTTATTTACACTTGCAATTTTATCAAGTAAAACTACTAACTGGTATGAATACACTATAGACAAGACTTTGGGTTAGTGTCTTATTCATCATTGTATTGACTAAGGCAACAGCCTGTTACATACCACAAATTCAATACCACAAATGTGGTACATTTATTTGAAGTGACTCCTATAAGCCATTTTATACAAGCACATATGGTTCATTAAATGTAATTTTTTTAAAATGTTGCTTGATTAAGTATTTCAAAATTATAAATTCTCTCATTTAATAATCACATTTTTTCCAATAATCATTTTTATAATAGGTACCACAGGTGACTCACCTCAAAGAGTATAGTCAAGAGAAAATGTGTTTTCTATTTAAAATTTTTTAATTGTTTAAAATTAATATCTTTACTTAAGCACCATGATTACAAACATGTTTATAGTTGGGTTTTAGTTATAAAAAAAGAACACCAGTTCAACATTTCCACCACCAATGCCCCCCCACCCTGTAACCTTCCTCCCCCACCCCTTGCCAGTTGTCAAGACAAGCATTCTATTTCTTTCACTCACTATCATTTTCATTATAGTTTTCAGTGTAGTTATTTCTCTAACTGAACTCATCACTCTTTGTGGTAATCTTCATACTGTGGGATGGTGCTTTCATCCCTCATCTTTATTGTCTCTGGGTATTATTACAATAATGTTTTTTATTTTTTCTAAAACCCATAGATGAGTGAGACTATTCTGTGTCTATCTCTCTTCCTCTGACTTATTTCACTCAGCATTAGTTTCCATGTCCATCTATGTATAGGAAAATTTCATGACTTCAATTTTCCTGATGACTGCATAGTGTTCCATTGTGTATATGTACCACATTTGGATTCCTCAAAAAAGCTAGAAATTGAGCTCCCTTATGATCCAATTATACCACTCCCAGGGACAGAACCTAGGAACACAATGAGGACAGAGCAATAACACCGCATTAGAGCATTTTTCTTGCACACTGCTGGCCCAGGATGGACCTGTGTTCAATCTCCTGCGTCCCCCAAGCCAGGAGCAATTTCTGAGTGCATAACTAGGAGTAAACCCTGGACATCACTAGGTGTGGCCCCAAAACAAAACAAAACAAAACAAGAACCTAGGAACACAATAAAAAATGCCCTCTGGGGGCTGGCGAGGTGGTGCTAGAAGTAAAGTGTCTGCCTTGCAAGCTCTAGTCAAGGAAAGATTGGGACCGCGGTTCGATCCCTGGGCGTCCCATATGGTCCCCCCAAGCCACGGGCAATTTATGAGCACTTAGCCAGGAGTAACCCCTAAGCATCAAATGGGTGTGGCCCTTAAAACAAACAAAAAAAATTCTTCTGTACACCTATTGCAGCACTATTTACAATAGACAGAATCTAGAAACAACCCAGATGCCTGACAACAGATGAATGGCTATTTTATCCTTTTATCCTTTATTTTATTTTATTTTATTTAATGTTTTTTTATTTTAATCAAAGTAGATTACAAATCTTTCACAGTAATATTTTAGGTACATAGTGACATTGAATCAGGGGCATTACCACCACCAATGATGTCCTCCCTCCACCACTCTTCCCAGCATGCATCCTATATCCCCCTTTTATCCCCCCTAGGCAGCTAGTATAAGTGGTCCTCTCTGTGTCTAGTATGTTGTAAATTGGGTATCTATTCTGTTGTCGTTGGTTTTGGATTTGGTGTTCAAGCTTGATCATTTTTTTATTTCTACTTAATGTACATATGACTGTTTGGTCTTGGTACCCTCTATTATTTCCCCCTCCATTTGTGAGGTGAAACAAGTTGGTTCAAGTTATGTGGTTCTGTTTGAAGGAAAGAAAAAAAATAATAATAAAATGGAGCAAAATTCAAACAAGCAAAAAGTGGGAAGAGTCCTTCTAGAGGCTATATCTATTAATTTAAGAGCAGAAAGGAAAAAAATAAAAACATAACAACAATACAAAAAATAAAAGATAAAATAATCAAACAAAAAACTAGAAAAGCACCACAGCAAATGCTGCCTAGTTCGACCTTTATAGAAAACAGTGTGAAGAGTGATCAGTAAACTCAGAATTGAGTTGCCATATGACCCAGCAATTGCTCTCCTGGGTATCTATTCCCAAGTTGGAAGGACATTCACCCCAAAATATGTGTGCACTACACTATTTATAACAGCACTCAGTACAATAGCCAAGATTTGGAATCAACCTCGATGTCCAATATTTTATCTTTTATTGTTAATGTTTAATATATATATATATATAATGAGAAAATGTTATTATCAAAATCTTCTCATCTAAACAGATTGGAGACTGGAGTGATAGTTAAGGCAGTTGCCTTACCTATAGCCAGCCCACATTTATTCTTCAATACCACATACCTTTCCCAAACACTTTCAGAAATGCCCCCTGAGCATTGAACCAAGAATAAGCCCTGAGCACAACTGATTGTAACCACAAACCAAAATATATGTACATTTTCATCAGAAATGAAACATGTTTATTCTTTACAAGATAGTTTTATATAGATTCAAATGTATACATTTTCAAACTCATATCAAATTATAGTTGATGTTAATTGATGATGTTCATAGTTATAGCTATTCTCACAAGATAAGTGCAAATCATAATTAAAATTGTTAATAAACATAAATTTTCATTAATGTTTACATGTCAAGCTTTAAAGTTGAGTTTTGAAAATATTGTTTTATTTTATTTATTATTTTATTATTTTGTTTTGGTTTGTATTTATTTTATATCTGGCAGTGTTCAGGGGACCATGTGGTGGCATGACTGAACCCAAGTCTCTAATATACAAACCATTAACACTAGTCTGCTGACTAATTCTATAGTCCCTGAAAATTATTTTAATAACTGAATATATCCAGGTAAATTAAAGAATATTTGATATGGAATAGCTCTTGGAAGGCCATTTTCTTTTATAATCTAAAGGTATTTCTGCTACACCATATATGGAAGCTGAAAGGAGAATTTGCTCCATTTTTTAATATAATTTTTAGATATTTCCATTAAAGAAATATTTTAAGTTTATATATTTTACTCAAATAAAAGAATATCTAATTTGTGTAATAAAGGTTCTGTGTGTACAAGCTTAGAGTGTCTGAATAATAAAAGAGATTTATAAACAAGATGGGGAGCAATGCATATATTTAGCCATTGTTAGGATTACAAAGAAATCAGCAATTAACTTTCTGGTACTTTGATAAAGATGTGAAATATAGGGCAGTGTTTGCCAAAGCAAGCCTCAAAGATAGATGCATTGTATCTGCATCTGGGATGCAGAGATGCAGAGAATATTATCTAATTGATTACACAGTCCCATTTGGCAAACTCATAAAAGATTAATGGATACTGAAGGCCTGAGAAGAATTACCTGCTAAACAAAATGCATGATTCCATTCAACTACTCCCTGGAAATACGGTCGTTGAATTACAATTACTTATTATAAGGAGACCAAATATAGACTTTACATTAACCTATGCAGAACTTTTACTGTGATGATGAATATATTGGAAACCTTATAAGAAAGAGCAACTATCAAAAACTACGTACTTAAGTTTACTATCAGAAAGTATATTGCTTGACAACCAAAATCCACAGCTGTTCTAGACTTGAAAACTATAGTTTGGCACACATGTATAAACAGATCACATAAGTAAATATAAATGGTTCTAAAAGGTATCAACAAATAACTGGATTCTGTGTCACTTTGGTAGTAGGTTGTGTCACTTTGGTAGAAAGGTAAGAATTTATCAACACAATTCTAGCTGTAGTTCTTCCCATAAGAAGCTGTTACTTTCCTGCAGTTCAATGAAGTTGAAGTAAGAACCTCATGTGAGAAAACCTTAGATATCTACTTATGGCAGGCAGTATATTAAAGGCTTCTATGCAAGTATGAGATAAAAACTCTTAGATGTAAAAAATCTTGTATAATGATTCCAGCAATCATAGTTGTTTGGTTTAGTGGGATTGATATTATGACAATTTTATGTCTTAGATAAATTTACACCCTTTGTTTTATTGTTTTCCTTTATTTTTTAACTTGAGTATTTTTATAATTTCTGATACTTTAATTGTGTTTTAGAAAATTTATTAATTAATATGAATTCATTTATTTTTTTAATTTAAACTCTGTGGTTACCAAGATGTTCATAATACCATTTTTTTCAGTTAAAATATGATCATTATTGATTTTAAGTAATACAATGTACAACACCCTTACAAGTACACATTTGCCACAATCAATGTTCTCCTCCTTGTCTCTGTCCTCTCCTTTGCCTGTATTAAGGCCACACCCAGGGTTTATTCATGACTGCCTTCAGGGATCAATGCCAAAAAGTTTGGAGGACAAGATAGGATAGGTTCGAATCTGGATCAGTTCTCTGAAAGGCAAGCAGCTTACCCACTATACTTTCTTTCCTACCTCTGACCTTGTAATTAAAGAAAAATAAATTAATTTAAAAAGAATATGAAAGAGTACATGAGTCAAGGCATTGACTTTGCATGCAGTTTACCCAGGTCTCATCTTCAGCATCTCCAATGGTCTCCAGACCAAAGAGCCCAGGAATAGCTTAAAGTTTCTGCAGGAGAAGGAAAGAAAAGGACAAGAAAAGGAGGAAATGAGTTGATATTTGCATGTTAAATTAATAGGTCTGTCCAAAGATAGACATATTTGAAATGCACAATTTTGGTTTTTGCTTTTTTGTTTTTGTGCAAACCCTCAGGGTTTTTAGGGTGATTCCTGGATTTGTGCTCAGAGGTAATTTCTTCTGAATTTTGGGGGATAATATGAAGTGCTGGGGATTGAACTAGGGTCAGTTTTATGGAAAGAATTTCACTCTTTCCACTACCAAATTTTGCTGCATTTTATGTAGAATTGTATTAGTTGACCTACATAAAATGATGTCTTGAGTAAAGGGTTTCTCAAAATGTTTTTGTGATATAAAATGTATAACGAGTTCTGTTTTCCATTTTAAAGCTTAAACTTTTTTGTTCAAAGAGTATCATAAGGTAAGTTAAAATTGACACTGCTATAAGTGGATTTTATAAATTATGATGCCTGTTTAAAAGTCACTCAAAATAAAGACGGATCAAATTTTGATGAGTTGAAGTCTGTAGATAATATAGTTGATGTTTCCCTCCATGCTAAATGAGGATATTTCACTTGAAATTCAGTATACAGGTGCATTTCTATTCTGAGGTTGCCAGAGTTCTGATTTGGAATATGTCATTTCTTTCATTAACTTTTTGAGATCCCATCTTTTTCCTCCTACTTCCTAAATCAAACCAAGTGCCTTACTATGCACTGAGCATATAGCTTGTTTCTTTTGGTTACTCTTCCAAAAAAAAAACCTGACAAAAATGGTTCCAAATGGTAGCTACTTAGGTAGTTTGTAATACCCTTGAATTAACTATAACTCTATTCCAAACAGAAAAGCAACAGGAGGAAAATAAAAAGTTGAAATCAAACTGCAAGTCTACTACACAGAATGAAGTTAAATCTACTAAATGAAAAAAAAAATGTTAACATAACCTACCTGATAGAGATAACCTTCTAAACACAAAGGGCTCAGACAATTTGAGAGCAAGTGACTTTATTCCGCAAAACTTAAATGACTTTATTTGGAGAATATAAAACTGCCAAGAAATGACCAAAGACTGGAACACAGGCATATGATGATTATTTTACATTACTTTTAATAATAATTCAATTAAAAATTGCAATGATGAGAAAAGGAGAGTTCAGCATATAAAATGCTTCTCTTAACTTGCATGTGGCTTATTTGTTCTCTGGATCTCATAAGGCCAATGAGCCTTGCCAGGAGTGACCCCTGAGCAAAAAAGGAGGAATATGTCTTGAATACAGTTAAGTATAGCCCCAAACAAATAAAAAGAAAAGAAAAACTTCTGCAATGATTTTCTAGTCCTTTAAAAAAAACAAAGTACTGATAAGAAACAACCATTGGCAAGAAAGTGGGAAAAGGGAAGCCCCGCACACTTGGTGGGGAAGTAAATTGGTGCAGTCACTTTGGCAAACATATGGAAGATCCTCAAAAAAGATTAAAAATAGTACTCCCATATGATCCAGCAATGCACTTCTGAGTATGGAAACACTGACAAAATATATCTGCATCCCACGTTCACTTCAGCATCTATAGCAGCCAACATGATGGAAGCAACCTTAATGTTTGTGGATGCAGAAATATATTTTTGAATGTGGTATATGTATAGACAATTTTTACAGAAAAGGAAATGTTGCCATATGTTCCATATTGGATATAGTTTGAGGACATTCTGTTAAATGAAATGAGTTAGATAAAAAAGTTGAAGACCGTAAGATCTCATTTATAGGGGGTATCTTAACAGACTGACTACCATAGTCAGAGATAAATCAAGTGCAAGGGTTGAATGATTCAAACTTCTAATTACTAATAAATATGACCCCTGGGATTGTTATGCAGAGCATGAAATAACTTAAGATCCTACACATGAAAAATGATTGAGTGGATCCAAAAGTTCTCATTATTGGGGTGTGGGGGAGCTTGGTCTGGTGTGTGGTGGTGGATATTAGGTGGGAGATTCACATATGTAATTGACCTACTGGTCAACACAGATCACTGAACTTTGGGACTCCACCTATATTCAAACATTTCATTCTAATCGTGGAATATTACATTCATGTTTGAAGATTCAACCAAGTCGGACATTGACAACCCAGCAAACAGAAACTGATCTCAATAGCAACATGAGATAGGTTTTTTGTTATAGGCAGTGTCTGAATAATAGCAAATCTATTTCAGGGGATGATTTTCGCTCTGCTTTGGATGGCTACACCGAAATAGAGGGTGTCATCAGTTTAAGAACAGAAAGGGACACTTTGACCTAAAAGAAAGAGGGTTTTGATTTGTGATAATAAATGAAAGGATGAGCCAGGCAGAGAGCACAGCCCTGATGTGGCTCCAAGTTTGCAGTGACCTCAACTACTCATCTTGAACTTTTGTTACCAGGCAAAACCCACAAGTTGTTCAACTTTCACAGGCCAGCAAGTTGTAGACACTTAGAGAAATTGGTAAACTGCCAAGGAAGCTGGGAGCTGAGGGGAACTAGAAGGGTAAAAAGGGTTCTGGACCCTAAGGTTTATAGGACAGGCCACACAGTAACTAGAAAAATCCTTGTGTACTTGCCTAGATTTTTATCTATTAAACAGGTTTGAATGTTTAGGAAAACATAAGAAGGTGTGAAGTAACCTGCTACTTTATTGTAGAGGCTAGCTATTGAGATGCATCATCAAGTCAATCTTCTAGACCAGGAGACAATCCTGTAAGGGGTTGGGGCATATAATAAGTCTGAGGCAGACAACCACAGAATAGGGGATGACACAGCAAGAAAGTAAGATCAGAAGAAATTCCTGATATAGGGAGACTGAGGAAACAGCTCCAGGGTCTCTTTTTTCCCTTTGGTACTTAGCAAATGTTCCCATCCCTGCAGGCTTGAAATACAATAAAACTCTGAACTTAACAGCTCTGAGCCTGGAGTGCAAATGGGTCCCTTGGGACTCACAAATCAGGTTCCATGACTGCTAAAGCTCTTTCTCCAGAAGGCTGAGGGCAGAAGGTGCTTTCTGGCTGTTTCCCATTATTGTCAACACCAACAACCAAACTCTGCTCTCACACTCCCTTTTCCTTTTACTCCCCAAAGCAGCTCAACTATGCAGGACCTTGATGACCTTTTGGAGGTTGCCATCTGAAACTGGACTAAAGCAAGAATGTGAGTAGATGGGTCCCAGCTGCCCCTCCCCCTACCCCCACCGGGGTTTCCTACAATAACTCATGGCTGCCAGGTGCTTTGGATTGGTTGTTGTTAAGGGTTTAGGGCTATATAAAGTAGTGCTCAGAGTCAATTCCTAACTTTGTCCACCATCTATTGCTGCTGGGGTCCTTAGAAGGTGCTGATGCTAATTGTTCTTACCATTAAAATCACACTTTCACAAGCTCTGGGAGTTCAAGATATGAGCATCCTCGAAAGGTATTATTCAGCCTTCCACGTGTCTATATAAAGTAATGAAACACTGTTATATGTCCCAAACCTACACTTGTAATCAGGCATTTGATTGAGAAATGTCTTGGCCATGGAGAAACTTTTTTGTTTGTTTGTTTAATTTCCATGGAGATATTTGTCTAGCTTATGGACAAAGTTATCATTTGGACGTAAATTTTTGTTTTTGTTTTTGTTTCTGTATAATAAATTCAGGTGCATTTAAGAGAAGTCCTCTATGCACTGTACTATGGCTCAGGCCCAGATATGACTTGTTTGAACCCTGGCTTACAGATATAAAAGCTGAGGCTTTCCTCATGGTAATTTTGACAAACTCCACTCTACATTATAAGCAGATGACTTAAATATCCATCATTACCATCAAGCTGCACAGCCAATCTCTTGTCTCCAGTTATGCATAAAGAGTGGAGCTGAACCACAGACAATGCACAAGTGATAAAGTTATTCTCTAAATTATAATGATTCAAATGTAGACATAAACTTGTTACATAAATAGCCATTAAACGCTTTCAAATCATGACCTCTCCTGGCTTGAGAAGTTTTTAAGCCAAATTTTTAAGTACCTAGGAATATTAAAGAGGATTACAAATTAAATATCACTAATAGTTTATTTTTATTTATATTTATAGCTTCTAGACAGGGTTCCCACCTGCCTTTCTTTTACAGAACCATAGAGCATGAATCATCTTGTTCTGGCTCATATTTCCATGTCTTCCTATAAATTGAGAAAGGGTCTCAGGAGCATTGAGTGGACATAAAAAATAGTCAGGCATAATATCCAAATCAAAGTTAACAAGAATAGAATCAAGAGAACAAGAAGCTATACACAAAAGGGACTTGTTATACTAGAAGTCCAGGGGATTATGGGTGGAGATATGGGATGCATGCTGGGAACAGTGGCAGAAGGAGGCCAACTGTGGTGGTGGGACTTGCCCTAATTCACTGTCACTATGACCTTAAATACAACTGTGAAAGTCTTGTAATTCATATTGGCCTCAATAACAATTTTAAAAAATCTAGGAGCTAGAACAATAATATACAAAGGCATCTCTCCGGCTGCTTTATATCGTGATAGGCAGTCCCCAGCAGTACTCTGGAGACTTGAATCACTTGCACCAATTCTAAGCTAACTGATCTAGGAGTTTAGTGTGAGAGCCTTGAGGATGTGGTTGAACCTCAACACTTTGAAATGTTAATTGCTGTAGAGACAACTGGTTGTCAGGAATGAAATATGTGAATTAACCTCTATTTTATTTCTCTGTCACCTGAGATTGCTTTTTATTTACATAAAGCAACATTCAGCAACCCACGTGTACCAAATAACAAATTTTTTTTGTAAACTTTAGCACTGTGAGTTCTAAGCATCTAATGTTTCAACAGCACATTCTACTGAAAGCATCAGTCCCCTGATCAAAACTCCTATGTCATCCTCATTCTGTTTCCCTTTACACAACACTCCATTTTCCACTTTTTGAGACATTCTCATTTGTATAATTCAGGGATAAGTATTTTTCACATTGATATTTTTCACTCCCTTGTCAAAGTGACAGCCACTGTAAAGTAAAATATATGTATATATTTATACATATATATGTATATATATATATATATATATATATATCAGAAAGTGTGTAAGTGGAACTTTTTTTTATAGTATCTTTATTTACACCTTGAATACAAACATGTTTATATTTGGGTTTTAGTTATAAAAAGTACACCCCTTGGAGAGTAAATGATCATGCAAGGAGTCTAGAGTTAATCCCCTGACAGTATACTTCAGGGGTGGAGAAACCTTGTATCTCCTAGGTCAAGGGAATTCCCTCTACAATATCCCCAATAGTTAGTGTACCTATGCAGGGGGATAAAGAAAAGGAGGGAAAAAAAGCACAAAAACAATCATTTTCCACATGTTTATTTATCGATTGATTGATTTTTTAACGTCTTTATTTTGGTGTGGAGATTACGGTTGATGTCTCCAATATTATTTTATTTATTTTGTCTTTCTCTTTCTTTTTGCACTCGAGCATGATTTGATTTCAGAGCCGAGACTATTGTGTGGTGCCTATCTTTATTGCTGTAGTGCTCACCGGTTATTTAATTTGATAATTTTTTTCTGTATTATTGTGGTATTTCAATTACCTTTTTCACATCCTCTCTCAAATTGAGGTTGGAAGCCTCTAGAGGGACTCAGTCCATTTTCAGCGTATTTGACTTTTGACTTCTTTTTTTTTCCTCTTATTTTGTACCCCATTCTATTGCTTTTCTTGCCTTCAAACAAAACCACATACCTCGATTTTTCTAGCTCTGCCTCTGAAATAGAAGGGGAAACAAGGGAGGGTTCTAGGATCAAACAGATATGTGATCATTAATAGTAAGCCAGACAAAGAGGGGTCCACCTAATCTAGCAGCCCGGGGGGTGATGGTGGAGTATATGGGTTGTAGAAAGGGAACTGGAATGGGGGGAGGACATAGTTGGTGATGGGTATTCCCCTGACTCAATGTTAATATGTACCTAAAATACTACTGTGTAAGATATGTAAGCCATTATGGAAAAAAATGTGTTTTTAATCAGAAACTTTCTTTGACTTACATGTATTATTATTATATCAATAATATTATATGTCATGTTATGTCACTATATTATGTTATGTTAGTTTACCTCATTATGTTAATCAATTTTGAATAAATTCTTACAATAAAAATAAATAAATAAAAGTAAAAAAAAAAAGAACAAAAAAGTACACCCCCTTCACCAGTGAAACCTTTCCATGGAACTTTTATAGAGATGTATGAAGTGATTTGAGAAAACAGTTAAGATTAGTTATTTAACTACGAATAGTTAAGAATAGTTTAGCAATTTTGTATTATTGGTCTTTTTATTTCTACCTTATTTTGACTTATGTTAATAGAAAACCATAAGATGATTACATTTAATGTTTCAAAATAATAATTTAGTAGCAGTGTTTTACTTATTTACTTAAACTGTGGAAAGTTTAACTACTCTGATATTGGCTCTCGGTATGTTTTGTCACTCAATACCTTGAGAGGTATTGCGCTGGTTATTTTAGCCCTACTCACTTATGAATTCCTCCTGTAATTTTGTTGAGTAAATGATGCTGTAAAAATGTCTTAGTTTCCTTGTGGAAAACTGGGATTTATATGGGTTGTTTCTTGCCCCAAATCACAGAAGTAGAAAGTGATAAAATAAGGATTTATAGCATAGTGATTTGAATACTAAATCATAACTCCTAGTCACTATAATTTTCTACTCATAATTTATGTTCATCAATTATGTAGTAATTTCTTCTCATTTCAACTGTAAAAAAAATGGAACTGGGGGAAGTAGTATTTCAGGACACACCTGTCTGTGCTTTGGGCTTACTTCTGCCTCTTGCTCAGTGAACATTTCTAGTAGTGTTCGGGGGACTATATAGGATGCTGTAGTATGGAGCTAAGTCAGCCACATGCAAGGCTATACACTGTAATATTTATCCAGCCCCAAATGTACAAACAAAATTTTTAAATATACCTTTATAATTTTACTTTCCAGATTACCTGGTCACTGGTAGACCCAATAAGATACATTTCCTAGGATTGGATTTCACCAATTGTGCTTTTAATTATTTTATAGGCAGGATAACAGGACTGTCCACAGCTATATCATGTATCTCTCTCTCTCTCTCTCTCTCTCTCTCTCTCTCTCTGTTTTGTGCCATACCTGGATACCCCTGGCTCTGCACTCAGAAATCACTCCTGGCAGACTCAGGGAATTGTATGGGTTGCTGGAGGTTGAACCTGTGTCAGTTCTGGGTTAGCAAAATATAAGGCAAATGCGGATCATTGTGCTATCACACCAGCCCAGTTGATAGGTCTTAAGGTCTCTGCAGATTTCTCTCATTACATCACATACGAGATGATGATCACTCATTTTGACCATTAGAATTTAAAAACTACTAACCAAATACAATGTTGCAATAGTGTAAAGAAGAGTTTAAATTTTGTCATTTCATGAGAATGAGCCCAGTTTCTTTAACCACTATGAATCATGTATTTTCTGTACTAAGGTCAAGTCCTGATTATTTGTTGCATTTCATTGGACTCTTTAGCCTTAATCCTTGTTTTCTCAATGTTCAAGAAGGAAGGAAACCTCTTCCAACCATGCTATGGTATTTATTTACACTTTATTAATTTGCCTCTGACTTTCTGAAAATATTTTCTCTCATTTAAAAATAAAGCCCAAACAGTTGTATGATCACTACATAGTAATAAAAATGATAGGACTTAAATACCAAACCCAACCAATGACAACAGAATTAATACCCAATCTACAACAAGATAGACAGAGGGGACCTTTCATACTAGCAGCTTGGCGGGTAAGGGAGAGGAATATGGGATTCATGCTGGGAATAGGGGTGAAGGGGGGCAATTTTGGTGGTGGGAATTTCCCTGATCCAATGTTAATATGTACCTAAAATATTACTGTGAAAGATATGTAATCTACTTTGGTCAAAATAAAATCATTATAAAAATAATATGTAATCATTATAAAAATAAAGCTCAATTTTCTTTCTTTTTATTTACTAAAATATGGCCATTTTAAATTATATTTTATTCATTTCATTTGTATTTCTAGGCCTTAAAAACTGTATATACAATTTTTTTTACAATACAATAATGGGACTGCAAGTTTACTAACTTCCACGTTATTCTCATTTAAGGATACTGAACACAAATATATATGATCTTTATATAGACTATCACTAATATTATCATAACAATTTTAAATGGGTGACATATAAATGGACAGGAGAGAGTGATGACAAAAATGCCATTAGCAGATAAGAAAAACATGCCTACCTACTACCCAGAACTTTGTTCATTCTTTTATTCCCAATATCCAATCATGTTTATTTTAATCATATAAACAAATGAAAAACAGTAAAAGCTTACTACATTTCTCCCTTATGACACATTGGTGAGAGTTAAGTCCATCTATGTTGGTAACTAGAACCATTGCACACTATTTATAGAAAGTGGTTTTCTATGTATTTAATTTTTATACTATATTTATTGAGGTGTTGCGCTTCACAATATTGTTAATGATACTTTCATGCACATATCACTGCAACATGACACTCACCAACAAAGCCCACACTTCCTTCTAATTGTGTTCCCAAGGCTTCCACTTTGTGCTCTCTCTCTCTCTCTCTCTCTCTCTCTCTCTCTCTCTCTCTCTCTCTCTCTCTCTCTCTCTCTCTCTCTCTCAAACTTAGCTGTGTGGACCAGTTTTCCATTTATTGCTTTCGGCTATTCATTTTTGGTTCAGGTTCTATGGAAAGAAACATGGAAAATTTCCCCAAAAATTAAGAATCAAACTTTCATATGACCCAGTGATTACATTTCTTGGATTCAACCACAAAAAAATTTCAAAGTAATCTATACATATCTATGGTGGTCACAGAACTTAGTGCAAAAGCCAAGTCACAAAAAGTGTTTTTTGTTGTTGTTATTTACCTCCAATAGGACTTAATGGCTTCACTTCACTGACTTACATGGTGCTCTGCAGATGTTCCAGAGCAACACTTGGGGAACCAAATGTTACTGCAATCAAACCCTTGGCTACTGTTTGCAAAGCATGTTTTCTAATCTGTTACTTATCCAACCTTAAAAGTATATTAAAGTAAAGACTGTATGGATTCTTTCCTTTCCATCCAGTTCTATAGGTAGAGAAGCAGAATCAGACGGACCCTTTTTGCCTGCTCCTTCTTCCAGCAAAGTCCTTAACTTGAGAAGTGCAAAGTCAGAATATGAACTTTCGAGTTTCCTTTACTTTTCCCCAAAAGTCTTTGTCAACCCAAACATAATCATCATTGACTTCAACCTCTGGCCATCAAAAAGAAGGTGGCATTTTCAGAAGAGCATGTCTTAGAATTCTTGTTTTTATGGTTCTTGAATGTATTGCTTTTCGTTCCAATTCATAAGTAGTTTTAATCAACAATTACTGTTTTAAAATGACAGCTAATGACAGGATTCTCACAAGTGCTTTGATTAGCAATCTAATAAGAATTTCCACAAAGAAACTGTTTGGAGTACCTTCCATACACATTAATTGCCAGTAGATTTTTCTGATCTTCAAGAGTATTGTTGGCACTCTTTCTAGCTAAATTTTAATTATTTTAATATTTGTGATTTTAATATTTCTTATGCCTGCTTTTACTATTACCATATTGTTTCTTTTTCAACTATGGGTGACAGTCATTTCTTCAATGTAGGAACCATGCCTTGGGGGTCTCTTTCTTGGAAGAATATGACTATATCAGTAAATCATCAATTGCTAACTTTGATTGATCACATTTCAACCAGTTTTAACACTAAGTCCCATATGTTCTCTTGTCTCATACTAACACACATTATCTATCTCCTATAACTTCTTTCAGATAGTTTTATTCCCTTTATAGAAGCAGCATGTTACTGAAAATCTACATGTGGTCTTGTGATTAGAATGAGGTGTAGGACTAGTCTCTAATACATATAGTGACTTATGCAAAGCAAAGATATATACCATCATGTGATTTTCTATAATTGTCAATTGTGAAGTTTCAAGATCTTCGGGAAATTTCAAATATATTAATATCAATATCCAGGTCCCCAATCCTCATGTCTTTGATTAGGGAGGCTTTCCACAGCGGTGAAGCTAATATTCTCTAGAACTCTGTAATTTTTGATTAAGTCCTAAACCTGATTGTTATTGTTATTCTTTCCTGTACCTACAGAACATTGACATCTCTTTATATTCTAATAAGGAAGCTTCCAGTGCACATGCTTTTTAAGGTAGCATATTCTATTCCATGACAAGTGTTTCTTTTTTGCAAAATCTGTCCTATCATCTACCAATGAGTATCAGACTGACAATTAGAGGCAGGGTACTCCTTATTACCAGCAAGTAATTTGTCTTCAAAGTATCACTTCTGAATTTTATCAAAAGACCATCCCTATCAGACTATAACTGGACAAATTCTCCAGAAAATATCTTTAATCAGAAGTTCGTATAGTGGTGGTTCCTAAGTATTCAAATGCTATAAAGTTGAGATCTAAACAATGGTACAGCTCTGGTTTATTTTGTCTGGAAAGAGTGTTTGCTTTGTATGCAGCTCAACTGGGTTCAACTACTCTTGACTGCATATGGTCCCCTGAGCACCTATAAAGTAATCCCTGAGTGCAGAGTCAGGAATAAACCCACACACTGTGTATGACCCCCAAACAAAAAGAAAACACAATGCAAACACAAGCTGAGAGAGGAAAAGGCAGAAGATAATAAACTTTGATATAAATACAAGAGATCTAAGTTAATCTGATGTAAAGTTGTTCATCCAAAACATTCTCTAAATATCACAGAATCACTTATACACACATAAAAAAAGTAATTAGTGTGGCAAGGCCTTGTTTGGAGTCTCAAACCCAACTTTTAAGGAATAAATGTTGGAGAGATAGATACACCTGTAAGCTGTTAAAAAATTCTCAGTTATGACAGCTTGAGGAAAGTACTCAGTATGTTGAATGAGGCATCTGATTATGACATTTCTTACCCAATCCACTGAGCATTTAGTAACTAACAAAGCACAGGTATCATTCACGAAAATACATCAGATATATATGTGTAAGTTTTCCCCCAATGCCTTTTTACCTAAGGTGTTTTGTTTGTCTTTTAATTTTATTGAGATTAATATGAATTACAAGTCTTTCACAGTTATATTTAAGGTACATAATGATAATGAATTAGGGCAAGTCCTACCACCAGTGTCAACCTCCCTCCACCCTCCATTCCCAGCATGCTTCCCTTATCCCCACACTTAGTCCCCTGGACTGCCAACATAACAGGTTGCTTTTGTCTATAGATTGTTGTAGTTTGGGTCTCTTGATTATATTATCATTGATTTGGTTGGGTATTTAGATCTGATCATTTTTTATTTCCACTCTGTTCATGGGACTGTTTGTCCCTGGTACCTACAATCCACATTTTTTTTTCTTAAATTATGAGGCAGAACAAGATGTTTCATGTTCTCTAAACTTTCTTTTGGGATGTTAATCCCACTGGATATTCAAACCCACCCACACCTGGGATGGGGTGGATTCTTTTAAAGAAAGAAAAGAAAAGTCTTGCTGAGAGGAGGGGAGAGGAGAATCAGAAAAAAAGGCACATGTGAGAGACAGAACTAAGCAGAAAAAGGAATAAAAATGTCTGGCTGGGGGAAGCAATGGGGGGAGAAGAAGCAAAGAGAAAGAGAGGGGCAGCAAAAGCTTAGCAAAGAAGCCCATGTAAGAAAATGCATATGGTCGATAGGGCCATGGAATAAAAGCAAGCTGATTCCAATGAAACTTTGACTGCTTGTGAACTATTTCTTCACTCTTATCCTGCATTTTCAGACTCACCATGCTGGAGGAAGGACTCACCCAACACATGGATCTCTTTATGTTTTATATTTTTATTCCTCATAAATGATTTGGTTTCAGTTCTACACATTGATAAGTAGTTTTAGAGCAGTAAATGGTCTGGTATTAGTACAAATTTTTATTATATTCTGCAACTTATTTCAAAAATGTACTTTTATACACATTTTGCTGCTTTGGTTTGCCAACTAATGACAAGACTTTCAGTGAATGCTTATCACTAAACTGTAATTATTTTAGTTTTCATATTTTTCAATTTTAGTTTTATTTTTAGACTTTTTAATTGTTGTTTTAGTCTGTTTTTAAATTGGGAGCCACACTTGATATGCTCATGGTGGACTCTGTGCTCAAGATTAAAGAAATGTGATAATACTCAGGGGACCATTTGATGCAGTACATATTTAATTGTAAACATGATGAGTTTAGGGCAAAGTACTTGGGAATACATCACTATCATCAGCTTCCAAAGCATCATCCAGCCATTTTATTCTATTTAATGGTGTCTTTGCCTTTGTTGTGGTAGTAATAACAAATAACAAAAGTCTGTTTTCTTTTTAAATAATAATTGCACAATACAGTCTTGGAAAGGCAAAATTTTCAGAGCACAAATCTCAGTGATGTGAAATCAAGTTCTGGAGAGTCACCGTTCAGCACAGTGTCTAGAGTTTTAAAATCAGATAAAACATATAATTACATAAACATATATAAGTATATTTGTCAATTATTTTTCTGAAAAACAAATTCACTTGACTTTTTTATACAGTATCTGTTTCTGTTCAAGGTAAATATGCAATGCCAGTCTTTTATTACATATATATATATATACAGTTATATATATATACATATATATGAAGTCTTTTATATTATATCATCTATAAACTTCTTGCAAGAACTAAGTTTTCTGTTCCCTGTTTATATGACTAGTTTTTGTTTTACACCTCAACCATAGTATACCTTGGTGTTATTTCAATTTCTAGGTGAAATTTGTATTATCTTTTGGTGATTTTTTAAAAAAAATTGTTTGTAGGTCAATCCTCCCATGTTCTCTGTAGATACTGTCATTTTCCTCAATAAGGCCTTTATCAGACCCTTTCTCCCCGAAAAGCAGCTTCTAGTGAGACTAACAGGCTTTTTGAAGTTGCTTGTTAGATTTTCTTTGATGTGTTTCTGAAGATTGCAGAGAACACAATCAACCCCTGGTGTGTTCATATGTGTTTTGATGTCTTTTCAAATCCAATTTTTGTTTCTAAAGTGGAGAAGTTCACAATCATATTTCTAACAATTTTTGTCCTTCTGAACTAACACCATTCAGCTTTTCTCCTGGTCACTAAAATATATGAAGTCCTTCAATTTGATTGCATTCACTAAGATTGAGAGAAGAGACATGCTGATATTTAAATGACCTTGGTAGCAAATCCTGTCTTTTGGTACAATTGTTCTCATACATTTCACGATTTTATTGAAATGGGTATTATTACACCACATATTATTCTTGATAAAATCAAAGTGACCTAAGAACAAGAGTAATCAACAGACTCACAGAATACAAGTTATCTACTATTGCATTTTTTAACTACTAATTACACCTAAAGGAACATTTATGAATAATTGAATTATTATCTGGTAACTTTTACTTAGGATATATTATAGATCATTATTACTAATGAGATCCCTCAGTTCATGTTTCTCACCTCCTCTTCCTTCAAACATTGTATAATAATTAGTTAAACAGCAGTGAAAATTCATTATGAATACCACCAAATTAGTGAGAGAGGAGCGACAGCAATGAAAATGTGTCAATGGGAATACATGCAGAGAAATGCAGATCATAACCAAAAAATGGCTAATTATTTTAGCAATAGATACCTAGTGGATCTGAAATGAGTACATTATAATTTAGAAATTAGGGGATACATTTTTCCCTGATTCAATTCTACTGAGATCATAGCAACAATTAGAATAATTACATAGTATGGAAATTCATTTGTTCTTAACATAAAAAATAATAAAGCATAATATTTCAGAGTTTTGGACTCTGCTTTTCTCCAAATAGTTGTGACAACTCAAGACAGTTCTTCATTTCCACCCAGTCTGTTGATGTTGCTTCAGTGTCAGAAATAAAACTAAGAAAAAGAATATTTTCTAGCATCAAAATTAATTACCCAGAGATATTATTTCAATCACCCCAACCTTAAAAAGACTAAGCTAAGCAATGTTCTTATGCATTCCAAGCCAAATTCACTTAAATATTGTTTGTTGCTTTATCTATCTTGTTTTTAATACTAAAGTTAACCTTAATTCTAATCCTAAACCTAGCCATAAACCTAAATCTAACCCTAACTCATATTACTAACCCTAAGCATAAATCTAATCCTATCTCTATCCTAACCCTATGCCAACCCTAACATTAACACTAACCCTAACCCCAAATCCAACCCTAACCCTAATTCCAACCATAACCCTAACACTTACCTAACCCCAACCACCACCCTAACAACCCTAACTCTTGCCTAACCCTAATTTTAACCCTACAGGGGTCCTCAAACTTTTTAAACAGGGGGCCAGTTCACTGTCCCTCAGACCATTGGAGGGTCTGACTATAGTAAAAACAAAACTTATGAATGAATTCTTATGCACACTGCATATATCTTATTTTGCAATGAAGAAACAAAACAGATACAAATACAATATGTGGCCTGCGGGCCATTGCTTGAGGACCACTGCATAAATCTAAACCTATACCTAACTCTAACACTAAACAAAACATAAACCAAAACCTAACTCTAATCCAAAACACTAACCCTAACACTAACCCTAATCCTAACCTTAAATCTCTTTCTTGACACATAAATGAGAAGGTGTGACGTTCTGCCTTTAATATTGTTCTGCCTTTAATATTCATTCGTATTACTTAACATGTACAAGATGGCCAAAAATTAATTAATTAATTAATCTGTAAAATTTAATGTAATTTTTAACATTCTGTTCAAATGGTATATTAATAAGAAATATATCGTTCTTCCTTCAAAATTCAACATTGGAAAATTTTTTTAAAAGAGTCAAAATGCTGAAATTGTGAAGGTACATTCTATAAAATAATTTTAGAAATAATAAACCATAAAAAACCTCATGGATGCAGAAAGGAAAAAGAAAGGAGAAAATTAATTATTTTACAAGAATAAACACATTGGGAATAAATTAAATCATAAAGTAACTATTGATCAATTTTGCCACAATAAACTTATAAAATTTTATTCACCAGAAGACTATATTAAGATATTAAAATGCAAAGATGAAGAATGAATCTAGGTTCACAGGAGATGTAACAGACAAAGAATTTATATTCAGAATATAAATGTAGTTATAAGTAATAGAAAAGATACATGGTAATCTCACTCCCATAACAGAAGTATTTGAATCTTCACATCACTAAAGGGGAAAGGTAAAGTGATGAGACACTACTATATCAGAATGAGTAGAAAGAGAAATATGCTGATATGCAATGAATAGTAAATGCTCCTTAAATGTCAGTGATATATTCCTAGTACCACATTTATAAACAAAGTAGCCTTGAAAAAAGACCTACCAGAAGGCATTTGGACTATAAAGAAAGAATGAAGTTGAAAATACTAATGCTTACATACTGAAAGAGAATTAATTTAAATTATTTTGAGATACAATTGTAATGCAGACTGCGGGCTTACTATATAAGCAACAATTCTATACTTTGGTATATTCACAACAGAATTGTGCTTATGTATAAGTCAATGTAATGCTTATAGGAATACAAATTACAACACAATCAGTATAAACAAGCTAAGTGGTCATCTGTTATTTATAATATAGTGATATTTTATAAAATGGATATTTTCTAATAATAAAATGAACAAATTGCTAGTATTATCTGTTTCATAATGTGCCTCTAAAATGTGAAAAAGAAAAAGTAAATTAATAAATATAAACTATATGGTTTGAGAGATCTGGATAAAATCAACAAGTAAACTGTAGATAACAATTGTTCCACAGTTATTTTATCAAACAAATGAAAAAAATAAAAATAAGATACACATTCTGCAAAATCTGTAAATTTCACATTTTTATTTTATAACTAAAGATATAAAGACCAATAAAACATAAATATGCACTAAATCAGTTATCCTCAGAAATTATTAAAACAACAACAATGAAATATCATCTTACACAACAGAGACTGGCAAAGATCAAAAAGAATGAGAACGATCAGTGTGGGTATAGAGGCAGAGAGAAAAATGATTCTCATTCACTGCAGATTGGTGGAAGGTTGACTGGTACAACCCTTTTGGGAAACAATTTGGAGATTTCTAAACAACCTAGGAATTGAGCTTCCATTTGATCCAGCAATGCCACTTTTTGGAATATAACCCAATGGTCCAATATATTTGCAAAATATATTTGCACCACTTTATTCTTTGCAGGGCTAGCCACAATATTCAAAATCTTAAAATCTTAAAGTGATCAAAAATAGATGATAGGTCACCTTGACAAAAAAGAAATACAAATGGCTAAAAGGCACATGAAAAAATGCTCCACATCACTAATTATCAGGGAGATGCAAATCAAAACAACTATGAGGTACCATCTTATGCCACAGAGATTGGCACACATCAGAAAGAATGAGAACAAGCAGTGCTGGCAGGGATGTGGAGAGAAAGGAACTTTTATTCACTGCTGATGGGAATGCCATCTGGTACAACCTTTGTGGAAAGCGATATGGAGATTTCTCCAAAAGCTGAAAGTTGAGCTCCCATACAATCCAGCTATACCACTCCTAGGGATATATCCGAGGAATACAAAAATACAATACAAAAATCCCTTTCTCACACCTATATTCATTGCAGCATTGTTTACAATAGCCAGACTCTGGAAACAGCCTAGATACCCCTCAATAAATGAATGGTTAAAGAAACTATGGTACATATACACAATGGAATATTATACAGCCATCAGAAGAAATGAAGTCATGAAATTTTCCTATACATGGATGTATATGGAATCTATTATGCTGAGCGAAATAAGTCAGAGGGAGAGAGATAAACACAGAATGGTCTCCCTCATCTATGAGTTTTGAGAAAAATGAAAAACATTTGTGTAATGATTCTCAGAGACAAAATAGAGGAGGACTGGAGGGTCCAGCTCCTGACATGAAGCTCACCACAGGGATCATTTAATGCAGTCACAGAAATAATTACACTGAGAACTATCATAACAAAATGTGACTGAATGTGGGAAGTAGAAAGCCTGTCTAGAGTACAGGCCAGTGTGGGGTGGGGAGGAAGGACACTTGGGATATTGGTCATGGGAATGTTGCACTGGTGAACATTTGATTTTATATATATAATCAAAAAAAGAAAAGAAAAGGCCTTCCAATTCTTACCACAGGCTGTGTTCTTTACACTGACTGTATAGAAAGAGGAGGTACAGTAAATACACCTCATATACACCTCAACCCAGGCCCTTTGCCTGGTCTGTCTTGTGAATTGGGGGACAAAAATAGATGACAGGTGAAGAAACTATGGCACATATACACAATGGAATATTATTAGGCTATAGTAAAGATAAAGTATGCAATTGGCTGTTGCATGGTGGAACCTGGAGAGTATAATGTTAAGTGAAGTTAGAGAGAGAGATTAAAACAGAATAATCTCTCACTATGAAGGATATAAAGAAATGTAAGGGTGGAATAACAAAAACCCTAAGACAATGGAAATGACCATTAGAGCTAGTACCCATTAGGAAACACTCCCCTTGAGAGGTCTGAAAAGAGAAGGGGTGACATCTATGGTAAATGAACAGTGAGAGGAGAAGATGCTGCTAAAGGTGGTGCTTAAAATAGGTATGAAACTCTATCAGTGCAAAAATGTATTCGAAAGACACAGCAGACTAGTGGGTAGGAGGAGAATGGACATAGGGAGCATATTGGGATAATAGAAATAGGGAGAGTATTAGTGGAGGGAATTGGGCACTGGTGAATGGATAGGTGCTGAAACATTATATATGCCTGAGGCCCAATCATGGATAATTTAGCAATCTCATAATTACTAACTAAAATTAAAAGATATAGGGACAAAGTTAATTGATTCTGCTTTTGAATGCATTTCTCATTGCATACTGAGAAATCATATTTAGAAAAAAGAGTACTATCCATAGTAGTATCATTATCTACTAGCTACTGTGAAATTTGCAATGCATCAAACATTTTTCCCTCCATAAAATACATCTTGTATCTGTGTTTAAGAATGTTTGGTTATGGGGCCGGGCGGTGGCGCTGGAGGTAAGGTGCCTGCCTTACCTGCGCTAGCCTAGGAGACGGACCGCGGTTCGATCCCCCGGCATCCCATATGGTCCCCCAAGCCAGGAGCGACTTCTGAGCGCATAGCCAGGAGTAACCCCTGAGCGTTACCGGGTGTGGCCCAAAAACCAAAAAAAAAAAAAAAAAGAATGTTTGGTTATAACTTAGCACCTCGGGCAATGTTTTTCATGATGCATTTGTCAAGTTTAAATGATTATTGGAATTTAAATGTTGTATTTAACTAGAAATATTCACATCTACTTAACTTTACTATGTCTTTTAAGACTGAGCTACAGGCGCTTCAGAGGTCAGTTTCAGTTGATTACAGATCAAAGTAATTTAATTTTCTACTAAACTAATAGCTATCATTATCTCTAATACTTATAAGAATTAATCACTTGATTGCTAAACAAAAACATCACATCACCTAAAGTTATCTAAGCCATTGTTGTGAATGCACTTTACCTTCATTTTTACAGTTTTAAATGCTTCCTTAATTACATATATTTTCATAAATAAATAGCAAAGCATATATTGAGTTGCACATAACTTGGCATCAAAATACATGTTAATATGTTAATAGCTCCTCCATTAAATATATTATATACTTAACTTGTGTCAAATGGAGTGTAATTAAATTGTGCACCCTTTTAGATAATATATTTTCAGTGAATATTAACTCTTATTATTCAATATTTAATGCTTAGTAATTATTACTAAATGTTGTTTGTCAATGAATTAATGATTTTCTTTTAAACAAAACCTCATTATGTAAAAGTAGGTTTTATTCTGTAATATATAGCCAATTTAATATTCTATAAATGGTGAATAAATATGTATATGTAGTGAAACTTATCAATTAATATTTGTAGTAGCCCTAAAATGTGAAACATATAATAACTTTTTGTTTAGGGTCACACCCAGAGGTGCTCAGTGGTTACTTCTGACTCTGCGCTCAGAAATCGCTCTAGCAGGCACGGGGGACCATATGGGATGCCTGGATTTGAACTACTGTTTGTTCTGGATCTACTGCATGTGAGGCAAACACCTTACCCCTGTGCTATCTCTCCAGCTCCGACATATATAATAACTTTTATGTTATTATCTATTCTAAATCTATCAATTGCTAATAACTCATTCTATTGCAAATTTAGCTATTAAAAACAACCAAATTGTAGTTAAAGTATTTCTACAGGAACTTTTTTGCCAAAACATGCTCTTTGACATTTAATAATTATTTAGAGCTCTATGAAAATAAAATTTGAAGGAAAATAATAGGATAAACAATAGACAAATGGAATTAAAGGCTGTGGTAGTTCATTTTCCCAGATGGTTTTGAAGCAAAGGCTGTAACTTCTACATTACAGTAAGCCATTTATTTTGAAAACAGGAAGCCAGTATTTATCATTTGGATATTTAAAATAGCCTTCCATAATTCGTTCCTTATAAATGAACTATAGCAATGGCAGTTTCTAATGGAGAGTCAGAAAACACGAAAGTACTTGAGGGATTTCCCTCTGTCTAAAGATTGCTCCAGATCACCCGGGGTTTGTTGTTTGCTTTTAAAAGGGGTCCTTAATTATAATATTAAAAGTTCTGTAAGAAGTCTTAACACTGTTGTCCTGAATGATTTATCAGAAGAATAACCCATGATTAATTAACTTCAAGTGTTGAGGGTAACACTTGTGTCCTCTTCTTATACACTGTTCTTATATCAGGGAAGTGATGAAAGGGACCAAACTGATGGTATAGTGAGTAGGATATTTGTCTTATAAGTAAATAAATTGGGTTAGATCTGTGGCATCCCATACAGACCCCATGCACTGCCAGCAATGATGTCTGAGTATAAAGAGAGGTGTAACCCCAGAGTATTGCTGGATGTGGCTCAAAACAAAACAACAAAATACAACAAAAAAGGAAAAGAAGAAAACAAGACAAATAAACCACAAGTATCTCAAATCCCTCTTCAGGTAACATGTGCCCAACAGTATACCTTCTCTTGACATATGTAATACTTTAATTAACATCTAATTTTAGAAAAAGAGAAACTTAAGACCTAATGTGTAAGTTTCAAAATGAGTATTTATTTTCAGTTAATAAATATGGTAACTGAAATTTAAGCATTATGATAAAATAGATCCTATTAAAGATAATGCATACAGTATTTTTCAAGTTTGCCATTGGTAATGCTGTAATTACTAAATGTGATAATGATCACCTAAAGTGATTTTAATCTTTTGTTATTAAAATCAGGGTATATAAAGTTCAAGTAATTTCCATCATCATGACTGCTAACTTTAAAGATATGCAGTTATGGGATTTTTCAAGGAACTGAGTCTGTCAAGGTGTGATGTAATAAAAAAATATGTTGACCTTTAGAGAATTCTAAACACATTTAACACTCAGTCTGCAAAGGTTACAAACAGTAAAGCAATATAGCTAGTTTCACAGATATTTGTTTTTAGTGTCACAATGTTGATGGGGAAGAATATTTGCACATCAATTTCCTTATTTATATCCACATTCAAGTTTATGTCATTTTAACCTTTATAATCTATGAATTATATTTATGTCAATAAAAGTCAGTTAATTTGCATGTCTAATACATAAACAAGTATAATAATTTACTGACTTTTATTTTTAAAACAATTATTAAGAAAATGAGTCATGATGTATATAAATATACAATGAATGACTACATAGCTATAAGGAATAATGCAATGATACAATTTGACGCAACATGGATTGAACTAGAAGATAGTATGTTAAATAAAGTACGCCAAAAGAAGAAGAAATATAGAATGATAGCACTTATATGTGGTATTTAGAATAATAGCATGAAGAAATACAATGGTCTAAATGGGAGTTGTCTCAAATTCTCTTGGCCCAGGCCGGCACGGTGACACTAGAGGTAAGGTGTCTCTGCCTTGTCAGCACTAGCCTAGGACGGACCCTGGTTCAATCCCCTGGCGTCCCATATGGCCCCCCAAGCCAGGAGCGACTTCTGAGCGCATAGCCAGGAGTAACCTCTGAGCGTCAGCGGGTGTGGCCCAAAAACCAAAATAAAATAAAATAAAATAAAATAAATAAAAAATTCTCTTGGCCCCAGAGTTTTGCGAGGAAAAGGAAAGTGAGTGGAAGAGGAGAAACACAAATGTGAAAGGATGGAAGCCTGGGGCCCAAATCATTCTCAAGTGTATTGGTGGTGTTATAAAGAAAACAAAACTAAATACCCAAACCAAAGGCAATAACAATGGAATCAAGAGACCCAAACTTAAATATCTAAACTTAAAATGGTTCTTTTATACTGACAGGCTGGGAGTTAAGGGGGGAGTGGTACAGGATGCACCTGGGGAATATTAGTGAAGGGAGGTGGATACTGGTTTTGGGATTGGCCCTGATTCATTGTATGTGTGAAACCCAGCTATAAAGGACTTTGTAAATCACAATGGTTCCAATAAAATTAAAATAAAAAAATAAAAGAAAATGATTCATGAGCCCAGAGAGATACTGAGCAGACTCAGCACATGCTTTTAGAGTCAAGGGATTGGATTTAATGCCTGGAACCTCATGGTCACCAAAGCACTGCTAATATTCTGAGCGCTAAGCAAGAAAAAGAGCATGTGTTCCTCACCAAAATAGAAGAATTGTACTAAAGATACTGAACTGAATATTGTTGAAGGTCTGATTTAATTGGTGGGTATCAGGTGACACACCTATTTTAAAGAATCTGTAGAATCTAAAGAGAATTTTTTATAGGTATCTATGTTTACATGGTCTTCATCAACTAATGATGTCAAGAGCCAGTCTCCTCATTTGTAAAATAAATTAAATTTATGTGTGACATAAATAACTTTATACAGAAATATAAATAAAGTTATAAATAACTTTATACAGAATTTTTTTTGTGCTTTGTTTCCAGTTACAAATGGTGACACTCAGGCATTACTCCTGGTTATGTGCTCAGAAATCACTCCTAGATGGGGGACCATAAGGGATGCCTGGGGATTTAAATTCGGTCTGTCCTAGGCTAGCACATGCAAAGCAAATGCCCTACTACTTGTGCCACCACTAGGCCCCAGAAAAATATTTGCGGGGGGAGATAATGAGGGAATTATGATTAGATTAAATAGCTCAAAATGAGGGAAAAGCAATATTATGTAATAAAGTTTTTCATGTAATTTTTAAAGTATATTTGATATAGGTAACAATGCAATGTAATTCCCAAAATTCTATTCCACATTGAATAAGCACACCACTATAGAATGACTCTTGCATGACTCTTTTGTATATCACCAAAACTATTTTGTCCTCTGAATGGACATATTCTAAAATCTTTGGTGTCCGGCAACTGCTTTTACTAGTGAACTAAAATTGATATGTCAATGATATGGTCATTATCCTCATATTATTCATATTATTGATAAATAAATTGAATTATGTCATATGCTTGAATTATAGACTTTCAAACAATTGTGTAAAATGTCCTCAGCAAGAAATTAAGATTCACATGGTAATTTAAATGTTACAGGGTAAGATAGAAACAAAAATGCTGTTTCTTATTAGAGGAATTATTACATTTATTGTATTTAAAATGGTTTTTGATAGGTAAAATAAAAATGCAAGGCCAAGGCACTAGTACAGGGATAAAGGGACATGCTTTGCATGTGTCATAATTGGGTTTATACCTGGCTCTATATTGACTTATGGCATCATGGGATATAGCTTCAGAGAATTCTGACTACTAGCTCTACAGGCCCCTGAGCTTAGCAGGGGGCCCTGGTTAAACCTTTGCACAGTAGAGACTGAACAATATTGCATTTTGGGGTACAGTATTGGCCCTCAGGTTCACAGAACACTACTTGGGAACCCTCCATACAATAAATAAAATTAAATTAAAATGCATAAAGTTTAATCACAGTTTAATGGAGCATATGTTCTTAGTAATATACAGCTCTAGCCCTTTAAAACTGATCTGTTCCAGGGCCAAAGAGAAACTGCAGTTCATAGGGTGCTGGCCTGTTAAATGACCAGTGCACATGGTTCGTTCCTCAAGCACAGCCAGGAGTGATTCCTTAGTACAGAGGCAGTAGAAATTCCTGAGCATCACTGGGTGTGGCCTGAAAAACAAACAAAAATAAGTTTAAAAAATGAAATTGACAGCTTCCTAGCTGCAAAAAATATTATCCAGGTAATTCATTCCATTCTTTTTAATAATTTTTATTGTGAACAAAGTGAATTACAAAACTTTCCCAGTAATATTTAAGGTATAGTGACAAGAAAGCAGGGCAATTTCACAACCAGTGTTGTCCTCCCTCCACCCTTGTTCCCAGCATGCATCACATATCTCCCCCTTTGCCCCGCCCCCTGGACTGTTAGTGTAACAGATCCTCTCTGTGTATAGCTTGTTGTAGGTTGAGTATCCTGATTTGGTTGTAGTTTTCTTTGGATATGGTGTTTAAGTTAGGTCATTTTTTTATTTCCACTCACTGTTCATATGACTGTTTGCTCTTGCTACCATCCATTTTTTCCCCTCAATTTATGAGGCAGAACAAGGGAATTCAAACTATGTGGTTCTGTTGGAAAAAGAAAAAAGAAAGAAAGCTGGGAAGAGTCAGCCTAGAGACTATAAATATCCATTGAAAAGAAGAAATGGAGAAAGAAGAAAAACAAAGCAAAAAAAATAAGACAAGAAAAGCAACAACAACAAAAAAAGAAAACAGCAACAGAAAACAGCAACTATTCATTTCATTTTTATCAAGACAAGGTCAAGGTACTTTGATTGTATTTATGCAAATGAAAAAAACCTGTCCTTTAGAAAGTACTAGAATATAAAAGTCCTTAAACATGACTCAGTGTGTTTCTTATTACTCCAGTACTAATATTTAGAATGCTATGTACTGGTAGATCTCAGTAAAAGCATTAATAAATATTAAATACTGAAACCAATGTTTTCTTGATCTATTATGTAATTTGTTTAGGATTCTCGCTACTTGATTGCACTTCATAAAAGTACTGTTAAAATGAATAGATGTTAAATATGGAGTCTGAAGACATCTCAGTGAAAAACCACCTGGCTTGTAGGAAGGAGACCCCGAATTCGATCTCTACAACTGCCCTAATTGAAGTATGGTGCTGGTGGCTCTGCCATTGTGAAATGCATTGGCACAACCAAACGTGTGAGCACTATAACTAAAGTTATAACACTCCTACCCTCAATAACATCAGAGCACTGGGTCTAAGGGTGAAACCCAAGGTCATCATACCACGACAATGTGAAGTGAAAACAGGGGAAAAAAAGTAAATCATAACTAATTTTAAGCCTATCTCAGTGTAATTATTTCCTTCATAAATATATAGTGACAAGTAATTTAAAATGATGGTTGAATTTAACTCAACCCAAATGTTTTTGCATTTGAATTATTTCTCCTGTTATATGAAACCAGATACATCCAAAGTATTACACGGATGTGTTGCTATATGTTCTAGCAAGCAACTGGTTATAAAAAACAAAATTTCAAACACATACATATTGATCTCTTCCAAGAAATAGTTTCCACATCCTATTTAAATGTCTTTATACCCACTAACATCAGTGTATGCTATGAAGAAATATGCATAAATACATATATATTACACAGTTAACATGTATTGCCACAGTAATCCAATTGCTTAACAAGAAGCTAAGGAGAAACTTGTATTTTAAAATTTGGGTATAACGTCAAGCTTTTATCTTTATCACTAGTATTTAGCGATTGAAGCTGCAGACTTTATGAACTGAAATGGAAATACCTTTTTACTTCTGCTTAAAAAACTATTGATGTGTTGGATAGAATTTTTAAGTCCATCTTCGTCTGATCCTGCATCCACAATATCTTTTGCTAGGAGGTCTACTCTCTCTTACACTTTTATCTTCCAGAATGCCTGTCCTCACAGCCCACATATGCAAAATAATTGTAAAAAAGATTTTGTGCTCACTTTTTACTCCCACAAATTTCACAGGTGAACTCCCTTTTATTCCCCCACTGTCACTATCAAATACATATATATCCTCCTTTTATAAACAAAATTTATCCAAGATCCTGATTTTTGTCCCATTATTGACTAGATAAGATTAGAGACAGTTATTCTGAATCTGCTTAGACTCAAAGATGACCATTTCCTTTGCTTCTACCAGAGTGACAGTTCTCAGAGCAGAATAATCCCAAGTGGAAATCAGTGTGAGCCAGTAGCTTGTCTAGTCTTTTCTAGAAAAATCGAAGGTTAAACCACTCTGCTGATATACCCTGATCTGAAGATAGGACTGTCATCTTTCCCAAATGCCGTACACTGAGTAAAGTCAGTGACCTTGCTCGTTCATTGTAACTTCAAAGTAAATGTACCCCAGTGAGAATGTGTAAATCCAATAAAATAAAGCAGGACAGTTTTAACATCAAAACCATAAAACTACGAACTCAATAAATAAGTAACACAATTATATTATTGTTGTCAATTAACTTTTTTCTTATTTATTTCATGAAATAATTATATTTCTATATATGTGGATAGTTGTGAAAATTACAAGTCGTTGTCTTCAGATTCTGAAAAAAGAAAAACATCCCATCTTGAATACCAATATTATATATAATATATTCTACATAAATGTATAGAATCCCTAAGGAGAGAACTATTCAGATTTCTCTAACTAAAAACAACTGACCTTCAGTTGAGGAAATTCCCCTCCTTTCTAGTTACTTTCTATTTAGAAATGCCACCTTCATTTTTTAAAACAAATCAATACTAATTTCATCTTATTTTTTTATAGTTTTATTTGAATTTTCATGAGACACACAGTTAAGTTTTTTATGATTGAGTTTCAGTTATATAATGTCCAACATCCATCCCTTCACGGTGCACATTTCATGCCACCAATGTTCCTAGTCCCCTCAGCCCTCCACAAGCTGCTTCTTGGAAAACATTAAGATATTTTTGTTCTCTTTCTTTCTCTCTTGTAGACACTATGCTACCTTAATTTTATCCAATCAATTCTGCTAGCTTCCCTTTGATATTATGTCTGCAGGAGTAACAAAATGATTCCTCTATTATTTTACTGAATTATGTCTTCTCAGTTTGTCTTTCCATATAATATTTTTCTACATTTTAATTATTTTATATTATCTATTCTATTTGTTAGTGTAAAGGCAAAGTTTAGCTTTCCTGTATAATTGATAGCAATGCTTTTTTTTCTGTGTGCTCTGAATCAAAGAGATTCGTTTAAAATAGCAAGTTATAAAATTTTTATAAAGTTAATAAACTATTTATCTTCTTTTTTGTCTTCTTGCAGCATTTGGAGTATTTTCACATTGTCTCCCTAGTCCAAAATCTCCACTGCTCTGAATTTGTTTGGTCACAAATGTCTTCCATCTGATCCTCCACTTCTAGCTCTCAAAGGAATTTCTAGGCTATTATCAGAATTTCCATTGTTTCTGATTTCAAAAATTCTAATTCTTTAGTTTGTTTTGTTTCTTTGTTTTTGGCCACCCCCAGGAGTGTTTAGAGGTTAATCCTGGCTCTGTGCTCAGGAATTATTTTTGGAGGTACTCAGGTATCCATACGGAATGCCAACGATTGAACCCACGTTGGCCTTGTGCAAGGAAAATGCCCCACTGCTCTGACCCAAGTTTCCTTATTCTTGAAATTAGTGCTTATCAGAGATTTCCACAAAATCCCAGCAAATTATTTCAGGCATAGTTGATTGAAAAGTGAGGCATTTTCTTTGATATTTATTTCTGCTCAAA